>NC_084493.1:26784452-27102487 GCF_030035675.1 Rhineura floridana | reverse complement strand
TAGTGTATCGTCTGAATCAGGACTTGTGGCTTTATTCTCTCCTCATTAGCCACGAGCTGTTGCCAGGAACAACCTTTGACTATATCTCATGATTAGTCCCAGTTCAGACGACATGCTACGCCAACCCTTGGCTTACCTCAAAGTGGCACAGCAGTTAAAAGAACTAGGAAGGAGCAAAGTAGTTGGGGCCTCCTTTCCAGGAGCCCATACGTTCATAAGGTCTTGCTAAAACATAGTTTGACTTCCTGTGTTATAACTAGGTCACCCCCTGTATACATTTCAAATAACGTGCAAGTAAGAATATTGTTAATGAACTCTACACAGGGCTGTACCTCTCATAGGAAAAAAAGGATCAAACTGTTTTTCATCGTCAAAGGAGCATGCTTCAAATGAAACTTTTTATATTGATTAGAACAGGGTCTGAGGATATATAAAAAAAGTCACCACGAAACAGCCAAGAGGCAACTTCTGGGTTGGCCCTCTTTTCCCTCAAGACTGAAAGCCAAAACAAAAACAGACACCCTACAATTCCAAGCAAGAGAAATAATGAATGATGGAGAGATGGTCAAGAGGTTAAGCTTGCCAAATTCCATAAATGTCTGGGAACATATTCATGAAGTGACAAACACAGTACTTTCAGCTAAGGGTTAATAAGTTAACATACATACATACATACATATATGTGTGTGTGTATATATATATATATATATATATATATATATATATATATATATATATATATATATATATATATATACACACACACACACACACACACACATATACATATATTTTTAATCAGTTCTTGTTGGGCATGCCCATGGCCAACCATACAATACTCCAAAATGTATGAGTGGAAATTGATATAGGTAACAATGGTTCACCTAAAAGAGCTGATCTGCATGCTAGGAATGCCATGCAAGGTGGCTACCACTGCAGCTAAATGTAGTTTGTGCGCAATGGCTCACAATGTAAGAAATGAAGGTTTTCCTCCCACAACATCACAAACCTGTTTGGTGCAAAGGAAAAAATGCCTGGAGCACTTGGTGAAGCACTGCAAAGTTACAGCTTACCCCATGGCAACAGCTGAAAGATGGAAGAGATTTAAAGCAAGCCCTAGGAAGCTGCTTTATACAGAGTCAGATACTTGGTCCATCTAGTTCAGTATTTTCTATATTAACTGGCCACAGCTCTCCAGGATTTCAGACTAGGAGAAATCACACCACATAGATAAAAAGGAGAGCCAAGCAGTAGAAATATTTGTATCCCATTCTTCTTATTATTATTTATTAAATGTATACCAAGCCCTTCCTCCCAGAAGGAGCCTAGGGCAGCAAACAAAAACACTAAAAGCACTCTAAAGCATCTTAAAACCAAAATACTTTAAAGCACATTGAAACAACACATCTTTAGAAAGCAACATTCTTGCCCCCAAGGAGCTCAGGGAGTTATACAAAGCTCTCCCCACACCCTTTAATCCTCAAACAACAAATCCTGTAAAGTTGGTTAGTCTGAGAGACAGCAGCCAGTAAGCTTTGTGATTTAGTAAAGATTTAAATCTAGGCCTCTCTGGTAGAAGTAAAAACACTATCCGCTAGGCAATGCTGGTAGCAGCCCCTCCACTTATAATATCCGGCACTAGACAAACGCCTTATAGTTGTACCCTGGGATTAGGAACACAGGAAGCTGCCTCACAACGAGGCCAGACCATTTGTCCATTGACTCCTCTGACTAGCAGCCATTCAACAGGATCGCAGGCAGAGGTCTTCCCAAAACCTTTTAACTGGAGATGCCAGGGACTGAAGGCGGGACTTTCTAGGTGCAAAGCATTTGCTCTACCAATGAGCTATAATCTGTCTACAAATCTGCCAATGCACGCAGTGACCCTGGAGATGCATATCCTAAAATAATGTGACCCCCTCACCTGTGCCCTAATTGCCTACAGCGCATAGCTCTGTATGAAACTGTAATTTAAGCAAAAGGGACTGATGCTTGACAGTCCTTTGGGAGGAAGGGCAGGATAAAATATTAATAAATGAATAGTAATAAAATAATGGTTGGATCCAGATTATCACCCCTGCTTAATAAGCAGAGATATAAATGAGTCTCTTTGCTCCTCTATCTGCGTGAGCAAAGAAACAAGCCTGGAAACCCCGGTTTACTCTAGCTTCCTGCTACATCCATCTTGGGAAACTATGGTTAACGACTTCCAAGGAAGTCAAGATTTATAAAGCTGGCTTAATGATTAACAGTGCAATCTAATACATGTCTACTTAGAAGTAAACTCCACTGGGTTCAATGAGATTTACTCCCAGGTAAGTGTGTATTGGATTGCAGCCTAAATTGGCTTAGTATCCTGGCTTCTTTGAAAGCTATTAACCACTGTTTCCTGGTGCAAACACTGTCAGCTGCAACTTCCTGGCTTTTATCCCTGCTTGCCTGAAGGGTGCAACAAAGCAGGTGTTTCAACGTATTAAGCCAAGGCACAATCAGCCAAACGTGGACACTGTGTTAAAAAAAAGTATTTAGAAATATACTGAATGGGTAAGGTCAGGAATGCCACTTTAAGAGAGAGGGAAGAAAAGCGCATCTTTCAATATTTGTCTCTGTACAAAGCCAATCTGTTAACAGCTGACATTTTTGTAATACTAGCATTTAAATGAATGCTCAACACTGAGCAAGAGCGGGAAAAGATTACCATATTTCTTTGGTAATGAGCCACTACAAACACTTCAACTCAAGCTGCTAACAGCTGTCACCGTTTCCGCTTCCTTGACTTGGGGGGAAATGGGGGAGGGAGACTCTCCTCCAACATGCAGCATTGTGACATATTAACACATACATAGCTTTGCTCAGTATGATTTGCAGAGAACAAAATAGAAAAGAAATAGGTCGCTGAAGGATGGACAGTCAAATTAAACCTTCAGTGTAAAACAAACAAACAAAAAGGATTTTAGGAGACTAGGATGGAGTAACCAAGGAGCTGCTGCCACAGGAGCATCACTTCATGTATACTAATTCATGTAATCTGTATAATCATACTGATCCCATCTCTGACTTCTCAGGCTTATGTAGCCAAAATGTCTACAACCACACATAAGAGGGAGATATTACCTGAGTTGGAGTAACCCTGAGATTGGCAGAAATACAAAAAATATTAGGGGAAAAAACTCCAAAGGGTGGGGGAACTCATAAAAACAGCTCAATGAGGACTGAGTTTGCTCAGTGGCTACAGAATGCTGATGGTTTGCTGATAAGCCAGGTGAGAAGGTGAATGGAATGGAGTATGCTGGAAAAGGAGGAGGGAAGAAGTCACATAGATATAAAAAAGTGTAACCAGCTCATTGTCTAGATAAGGTCATTTCCAACTTTTCCACTTAGGGTTGCCGTATTCTTTTCCCCCAAATATGGGGGGCCTAATTTTGAAAGTCACAAGAGGGGTCTCTCCTTATCCCCCTTGCAAATGATAAAGCATGGATTCAGAAAGCCTATCAGCTTTTAACTCCAGCTGAAAATCCTTACCAAAAGACTAGGTGGCATATTTATAGGGCCTTTCCTGGGAAACTGGCACAATGGCATGATCTGCTTTAGAATACTGGGCAAGAGTGAAACAAAGATTGACCATTAATGAACATTATGCACTTTTCCCAATAGGAAGGCAAGCTTTTTTTAAAAAAAAACACAAGTCAGCTAAAGACTATGTCTCCAATTTAGCCTGTTGCATTTCTAATTCATTGTGACAGAAATAACACAGATTATCACCACAGAATCATAGGTAAAGGAAATGTCAAGGGTGAAACGCCATCCAATTTAAGGGACGGTCATGTGATGTATTGCTGAGGCAAAAGTGCAGTGTGTATGTGCTGCATACAGGTAAATGGAGCATGAGCACTAGGAGGGAGCAAGTGAACTGGACTAGCCTTTGCTATGAGCTGCTGGGTTGTGTATGTGGGGATATTTAACTTTTTACTGGAAATTCAAATCAGCCATTCATAGAAAGTGAACAAGTGGGGTAATAAACTTCAACTGCAGCATTTTTAAAGTCCTGTTTAAAGAACCCTCCAGCTCAAACACCACATTATTATTTCAGGTTTTTTGTTTTTTGCTTTTAAGGTAAATGCCAACACAAATAAGGAACTGTGAAGTTGATTGCAGCAGAGCCACGGGGGAAGGGGGTGGGTGTGACTTTTCCTTCAAGCTGCTTTTGTGATCAAAATCCCCTAACCATAAGACTCCACAATTTTCCCTGCATGGGTAGGAAAGCAATTAATTACTCTCCCTCCCAGCACCCATTCTTGCTACAATCATCTTCACAGTCCACCCTGACTGCATTCCCCTTTTATAAAAAAGGCCATCTTGCCAGACTGGAGAACGCTAGGCTAAACTTAGTCAGTAGTGTAGTGGCAAATTCAGAAGTGAATTCATGATAGTCACAGCTACACTCCCTCTCATCTTTTTGTTATTGCTGGGTTGAGAATGAGATCCTTGCTAATGCCTTCTCTCACAACAACAGAGGAGCCAATAAGCGTGAAAGGGATGAGTCTTCTCAGTGGCTGACTCACCTCCTTTCACTCTGTTTGGCTCCAATCAGCAGGAAAGGACAAGAAAGCATGCTAGAAGACTCTTCTCAGTGGCTAACACACTCCCTTTTCATGCTGATTAGTCTGTAGGATGCTGAAAACATAAGGACCCTGCTTTCAAAAAAGTAAGGGGTCTAAGCCCCCCCCAAGACCCTAGACGACAACACCCCTGCACTTAGTGCAGAATTGTCATACACTATCCTCTCTCAGCACCGCTCCCCAACCCCCAGCAATATGAACATAACCCTGGATCATTTTGCAGCACTGATGTAGCCCACTCTCTCAGCCCTACTGTGCAGCCCACAATATTGTTATAACCAGTACTAAATTTTTATCCCACCCTTTCTCCCAAAGGGAGCCCAGGGTGCCAAACAAATGATAAAGTACTAAAAACATCTTAAAAAATAATTCCAACAGTTGCAGACTGGGATAAGGTCTCTACTTAAAAGGCTTTTTGAAAGAGGAAGGTCTTCAGTTGGCACCAAAAAGATAACAGAGCCTGTCTAATATTTTTTGTTGTTGTTGCTATGTGCCTTCCAGTTGATTACGACTTATGGCGACCCTATGAATCAGCGACCTCCAGTAGCATCTGCTATAAACCACTCTGTTCGGATCTTGTCAGGGGAGTGAATTCCAAAAGGTAGGTGCCACACCACTATAGGTCTGCTTACTATGTTGTGGGAAACAGACTTCCTGATGAGATGGTATCGAAATGATGGACTTTATTTGCATTGGCAAAGCGGTGCTTTGTTTTTGTTTTTAGCAAATTCAGTCGGGGGGGAGGGATCAAATCACTCCTCCTTTCCCAGTGAAATCAGACCCAAGTTTAGAATAAGCATTAACTCTTCTTTTTGCTGCTACCTTTTGTTTTGGGCTAGATAGGCTACTGCCTAATCACAGCTACACTACCATTCTGGATTTCTCATGGGCAGCAGCAGCCACTTCTTCATCAGGGCAGACCAAAACAAATTCAAAATAAGCCAGGAAGTCCCTTCTCCAGACAGAGTAAAAGGAGGTCAGTCAGTCACTGAGAAGACTCTTCTCAGTAGCGAAGGCTCCTATTTCATGCTTATTGGCTTCTAGGGACATTTGTTTGCTGTGGGAGAAGGCATTAACAAGGATCTTACTCTCAATTCACCAGCAAAAAAGGGGGGACAGAGGAGGGTGAGTATGTGACTATCACAAAGGGACCCTGCACTTCTGAATTTGCCACTACACTACTGCTATTCACACCACCAAGCTATTTTTAAATGTCCTCAGGGATGGAAGTGAAAGCTGCCCATACGCATCAATCAAGAAATCCAACAAATATTCCAAGTCAATCAATCAAAAGTAATTCATGCTCTCCATTGCACAGCTACCTGGTTCTTACAAACCAACAAATAAGGGCCTACTGCGGACATCACAAGGCTCCCTTTAGAGCCCTTGGACTCTCAGCACTGCTTTTTGTTAACACAAGGGGAAAAAGTTCTATATAATGTTTCTATACATTCAAGGTGGGAACAAGATAAGAACAAGACTTTTCTTTTTTAAGCTACCCTGGGGACAGGTTCACTTGGGAACCAGATATTAATAGACTGTGAAATCCCAGAAACCAACTAAGGAGAAGTGACATCAAATGGTTGACATCAGCAGTTTTGCAGAACTTCAGGAAAATCGCAGAGATGGCTTTACCAATCATAAAGATTACATTTCTGCACTGGCAAAAGCTGTGTATTAGTTGGTTTTACTGCTGTATTAACTTTAACTACTACGTTGCAAGGTACCTTAATCTTATGGAAAGGTGAGACTGAAAAGTTTCAAATAAATATGTTGTTTGCACTTACCCTTCTCTTTGGTACTCCTCATCCAAATTTGACAAGAGTTGGGACCCTGCTACAGACAGATCTAGTGCAGCTAGTGGTAAATCCCGATAAACAAAGTTAACAAGTTGTACAGGTGCTATGTTTTTGGTCTCGTCTTCTATTTGCTGCGAAATTATTTCGACTTCTGAAATCCCGCATTCTATAGGAGGTCTAAACAAATAAAGTCAATAAAAGCAAGAAACAAAACAAAAAAAATGATCACCAAGAAATGGCAAACTATGCACTATGTAGCAGCAAATTCAATTTAAAAAATAAGCTGAGCAAGCAAGTATCCTTTGCAATATAATACAGAGAAGATAATATAAACAAGGGCTATCTCCTTCTATGTGGCAGACAAATACTGTATGAAGACATCAAAAGAGAGTTGTATTCACACAAAATTTTGCCATCCTATCTAAGATGGGGGATATGGAATATGGTGTGCAAGTGTATAAATGCACCCAGTTTGCATCTCAAAGGTCTGATGTAACGCAAGATCTATTCCAGATTACAACGGTTCACAGGATTCTTGTGAGTAAACTGCACTGTATATTCTGTTTACATAACTGACTTGCATGTTAATCTAGTCACTCCTGGATATTTAAAGGACTCAAGGCACAGAACACAAATTTGCATAAAATTTGCATGTGCTAATTTATAAGTATAGATGTCCCTTGCTAAATAAAGATGGTGGGTAGCTGCAGTCTGCACTTTGCAGGGCACCCAGATGTTCTGTAATCGAGCTAAAAATGTTTTTTTTAAATTAAAAAGGGAGGGAAAGGGACCTGGCTCAGAAGACCTGGGGGCTCAGCCTCCCAACACCACCCAGGGTGGCAGTCATTACATAGCCTCAAAAACAGCTTGCTATTCTACATACATAAGACTAAATTCCAACACATTGCTGCTGCTTGTTATTTTATATCCAACAGAACAGATGAATAAGCTAAGAGGAGAGTTTGCGTACCATGCCCTAGGACAGCCTTTCCCAACTAGTGGGCCACCAGATGTTGTTGGACCACAATTCCCATCTTTCCTGACCATTGGCAATGCTGGCTGAGGCTGATGGGAGTTGTGGTCCAACAACATCTGGTGGCCCACTAGTTGGGAAAGGCTGCCCTAGGATGTAAACGTCTTTCATCCAATTTGTAGGATGCAGTTATAGATTTCTTTATAAAAGAAGCAAAGGAGATGTAATATGGGAGATGCATGATAGGATCTTCTAATGTCTTAAAAAGCAGGCACAGAGGGAGAGATTTAGATTGGGGTTGTGCTGCTGCGGGAGGATGAAACTTTTTCCCTGTTTTATATCATATACACTCCAGAGGGTTGGGGAGGGGAGTGCAGACAGATATTCAAAATTGTATTCCACACATGTATCTATTAGCAGTTCAGGGGGTTGCGATTTAAAATTGGGGATATCCTATAGAGAATAGGGTTACCACTTCCACCCCCAGAGGGCCTGCTTTTAAAATAAAACAAAGACAGATACCGGAAGACCCAGTCACAGATATCCAGCTAGTTTGGGCCCTAGTAGCACTGGACAGGTTTTTGAAGAACTGCTGGGGTGTTTTGTTCTAAAAAAAAAAAGTGGCTATAAAAAGGTACAACAACAAAAAATGCTTTGCATCCCAACTTTTCCTTTACAATGTGGCTGCAGACACTGCACCACCTCCTTTCTGAAGCAGGTGATCAAAATCCTCAAGTGATTTAATTGACCTGGATAATCATCTGGATAATATTAATAGTTTACGCTCCACACAAGGGCCAAAATTATGCAAGAACCAGACACTTTGTTAGGAAAGAGCTGAGAGCAAATATGAGAAATTGGAAGAGCCAACCAGGCTGCAAGTTCTTAAACTCTGTGTTCCTAGATTACAGTGGAGAACAGTGTCAGGATAATATGGGAAGAACACAGAAGAAAACTAGATATCAGCATGAGACTGAAGTATAGCAAGGAGCATTTTGAAGAAACATTTTTTTAAGAAGCTTTCAAGACTTTTTTTTTAAAAGGTTAAAAACATTGGGTTTTTTAAAAAAATTGTAGTCCTAAAAAGTCTGGACGGCATCAGGATAGTTTGAGACGGCTCAAAATAATGGAACCTCTACTATGGAACATAGGAAGCTGTCATATACCAAATCAGACCACTGGTCCATCTAGCTTAGTATTGCTAATACTGACTAGCAGCAGCTCTCCAGGATTTCAGACAGGATTCTCTCCCAGCCCTACCTGGAACATTTTTCTTATGGCTTTAGTTTGCTGTTTTACAAGAGATTCCACACAAACTTAGCTGAATTTAAATAGAAGAAAGCAATTCATTCTTTGAATACCTGAAATGTAAACCCTAAATAAAGAAGTATGTCCCTAAAGCTCTCCCAGTCTAGCTTTGTGTGCACACATGCACAACACAAATGTTGTGTTCAATGAAGGTGTTATGAGGTTAACAGGACAACTGTTTTTCAGTGGCTCTGTGTTGTTCTTGGAAACAGAAAGTTGGGCTTACCATTCTTCTGGTCAGCAGGGAGTGCGGCAGATTATTTATTTATTTTATTTATTTCATTAAACTTATAGACCGCCCCATAGCCGAAGCTCTCTGGGCGGTTCACAAGACAAGAAATAGCAAAATACAAGACATGTATCAATATAAAACATATAAAAAAGTTAAAAATTATTAAAAATGGAAAAGGTTTAACTCCTCTTCAAGAAAGCGGCAGGGCCAACTAGAAAAAGAACTGTTATGTCTTTCCTGGAGAGGAGAAACCTTCCCATTTCAGGACTTACATTTATCATGAATAGAAAAGTAGCAAAGAAAAAGAACGTGGAAGGATAGGGAGCAGGGAGAAACTACTATGGTTAATTGCACAGAAGAGATGCACAAACCACCCTCCAGAATCTGGATGTTCCAATACAGTGTGGGTGGGCCTGTCTGCACCACTCCTTGGTAACCAGAAGAACACTTCACAGCAAGGCCAGCTTTCCATTCTTGGGTCACCTCAGTGGGGGAGAAAACAGCAAAGGGATGTCCTACAGCTGCATCCCTAAAACAAGGTGGAAGGAAAAACCCTCCTGTGGAAGGATGACGTGGCAGAAGCAAACTTGATGATCTTTGAATGTCACATGAAGATGGAGGGTTGACCCACTGACCACCACTTCTGGTGGTGGTGGTGATGGTGATAATATCCTGCCCTTCTCCCCAAAGGAAGCCTAAGGCAGCTGCTCTGTGCTTTTGGCATACGTCTAAGGCCAATAAGCTACTTCCAAATAGAAGCTCAGGGGTAGCAGAACTACTCTACACTTCTCAAGAAGACAAAGCCAAAAAGTGAAAGATTCTTCCTCTCCAGGAAGGACATTTTTCCCTTCTCCCTGAAGAGGAGTCAACACTGTGCTGTCTGCTCCACTATCCTGCTGACCGAGAAGGGATGTAACTTACTGAAAGAGCACCTGCTCCACATGCAGAACTTCCAGCATCTCTGGGTACAGCTGGGAGAGATGCCAGCTTGAAATCCTGGAGAGTCCCAGCCAGCCACTGTAGACAGTATTGAGGTAGATGGATCAGTGGTCTGACTCATTACAAGGCAGTTTCCTTGGTACTAGAAACCAGCTAGCAGTTTCTGGCTGGCTATAAGAAGAACCCTACCGAATCAGAACAAAGGCCCATGACACGCTGCTCCCCACAGGGGCCAGCCAGAAGGCTTTGGTAAGCCTAGAGGCAAGACATGAAGGCAACAGGCCTTTCCTGCTGCTGTTCCCCAGTGACGGAGAAGAACTCCTGCAGATACCATCGAATCAGGAAGTCCTTTTGCATGGTAAAGGAATCAGATCTTTAGTGTTGTGGTACCTACACTTGGGAACCCCCCCTCCTTAAACATTAGATAGGTGGCACCTGCTGTCTTTTCAGAACCTACGGAAGACCTTCCTCTTCCAACAAGCCTTTTAAGTAGAGATCTTTCCTGGTCTGCATTTGTATTGGAATTGTTTTAAAGATGGTTTTAAATATGTTTCATTATTTTATCACTTGTTTGCTGCTCTAGGCATATTTTTGCAAAAAAAGAGCAGGATTTAAATTAAATATAAGACTGGTATACAGGGGCCTCTGTTCTTGAATATAACATATAGCCATCATATCTAGTAGCTATTGGTGTTTAACCCCCTTTAAAGGTGTTTTAATTCACCACATAATTGTGAATTCCCTAGATGTAACTATGCACAGTGTGAAGTAGTATTTCATTTTGTCTGTCCTGGATCTCTCACCATTCAGCTTCACTGAATGACCCTAGGTTCTAGCATTATGGGAGAGAAGAAAATGTATCTCCAGGCACCTTCTCCTCATCACGTATAAGTCTGTAAACCATGTCACCACTTACTATACTTTTTTCCCCTAAGCTAAGAAGTCTCAGGCATTGTAATCTTTCCTCATAGGGAGATGCTCCAGCCTAAGGATCATTTTAGTTGCCCTTTTCTGTAACTCTTCCAGCTCCACAATATCCTTTGAGATGCCGTGGCCAGAACCATATATACTATATTCCAAGTGTAGTTGCACCATAGATTTGAATAAAGGCATTATAATATTTGTGGTTTTATTTTCGATCCCTAGGAAAGTTCTAGGATGGAATTTGCTTCACACACATACACACACACACACCAGCTACCACACACTGAGTCAATATCTTCACTGGGCTTTCCATTATGACCTCAAGATCCCTTTCCTGGTGCCCGCTGATGACACCAGTCAATGTGTATGTGAAGTCAGATTCACCACCACCACCATAATGTACATGATTTTACACTCGCTTATATTAAATTATTTCACTGCCCACCCAGTTTGGAAATATCCTCTTGGAGCTCTTCATAATCTGCCGTTGCTTTTAGCACCCCAAATAATTTGATGTTATCAGCAAACTTGGTCCTCTTCCTGCTCACCTCACCCTAAGCCACTTATGAAAAAATTAAAAGGCAATGGTCCGAATGCAAAGCTTTGGGGTCTTGCATCTCTCTATTCTGAGAACTGTTGAGAAAGCAGAATACTGGACCACCAAGGCAGTCCTTGTGCTCAAACAGCAAAGAAGACCACCAGAAAGAAAAGATAAGCCCTGCGAATATACACATGTTTTTCTATGATAACAAAAAAAAGTCACATTTATTTATTTGGACTATTTCTATACCACTTATGTTTAAACAAAATGCTAAGTCAGTCTTTCCCAACCTTTGGGTCCCCAGATGTTGTTGGACTACAACTCTCATCAGCCCCCGCAAGCAT
The DNA here is from genome assembly GCF_030035675.1 of Rhineura floridana. Lineage (NCBI taxonomy): Eukaryota > Metazoa > Chordata > Lepidosauria > Squamata > Rhineuridae > Rhineura > Rhineura floridana. The sequence goes on along the minus strand of NC_084493.1, from coordinate 27,090,808 downwards.
GACCAATGGTCAGGAATGATGGGAATTGTAGTCCAGCAACATTTGGGGACCCAAAGATTGGAAAAGGCTGTTCTGAGTGGTTTACAATATAAGTTGAAACATCTTAAACAGCAAATACACAAAAAATGAAAGCATTTCTACAGTCTATAACACAATTAACAATTAAACAGAACATCCTCTTTAATGTTAAAAAAAAAACACTGCATGTAAAAATCAGCTACAAAAATGTAAGAAAAACATCATACTAAACATAGTAAACCACTGAAAATATCTTCTAGACATCAGGAGGTAAAATTATTAACAAAAATCAAGTAAAAAATATGTTTTTTTGTAAGTGTCCTAAAGTGAGATGCAAATCATACTAGAATTTTCTCTTTTGTACCTCACTTTGGAGGCAGTTGCAAAACTGGAAATGTTAAGTAATAAAATTTCAGACTTGCCTAATTTTTTTGCTGCTCCTCTGGCATTCCTGTATGAACCATAAGCCAAGAGGAGAGGAAATCATAGCTCAGTGAAAGAACCCATCCCTTGCATGCCAAGAGGACCTGGGTTCGGTCCTCAGCATCTCCATTTGCAAGGAGGGCAAAGAGCTCTGCCTAAGACCCTGGAGAGCTGCTGCTAGTCAAACAGACAATACTGGGCTCAATTAACAAGTAGCCTGGCCTGGTATATAGTGGCTTCCTATATTCCAGTGCCTAAGAAATAACATTTGGTAATTTTTATTCAATGCTTAAAATGATACTCTGCATAAACTCAGATCAGGAAGTTCTTATTCAAGTGTACAGAAATGCAGTAAAAAACACTGCACAGAAAGGAGATTTTGGTAGACGATAAAGTTTTGCACACACTGTATTCAATCAGGTACTTACTGGGGATTGGTCATGTTGGAAGATGCAGCCAAGGCAGCACCTGTCTAGCTATATCCAGCTCCTCGGTCGTGAATGGTTAGCATTACAAAGGAAGGTTTCTTTTAAAAAAAGAAGAAAGCATAAGATAAAATTTTATTTTATTTATTTTTAAAATTTATATACCGCCCAACTAGCAATTGTTCTCTGGGCGGTGAACAAAAATACAATAAAATACAGGAAAATACAAAAGCATCACAATCTAAAATCAAATTTCACAATCTAAAAACTGCATAACTAAGATCAAATTACAAACATTACCATCATTAACAAAAAATTAAAATGCCTCGGAGAAGAGAAAGGTTTTAACTTGGCGCCGAAAGGACGATAGGGTCGGCGCCAAGCGCACCTCCTCAGGGAGACTATTCCATAGTTCGGGGGCCACCAATGAGAAGGCCCTTGATCTTGTCACCACCCTCCGGGCCTCCCTATGGGTCGGGACTCGGAGGAGGGCATTCGTAGCAGACCGTAGTGTACGAGCTGGTTCATAACGGGAGAGGCGTTCTGACAGATATCGTGGTCCCGCGCCGTATAAGGCTTTGTAGGTTAATACCAACACTTTGAATCTGGCCCGGAAGCGTATTGGAAGCCAGTGCAAACGGGCCAGAACAGGTGTTATATGGTCCGATCGCTTCGTTCTAGTTAGCAGTCTGACCGCCACATTTTGCACCAGCTGTAGCTTCCGAACCGTCTTCAGAGGTAGCCCTACGTAGAGCGCATTACAGTAATCCAAATGTGAGGTTACCAGAGCATGTACTACTGATGTAAGATCCTCCTTAGTCAGGTAGGGACGTAGCTGGGCTACCAACCGAAGTTGGTAGAACGCATTCCGTGCCACCGAGGCTACTTGAGCCTCAAGTGACAGGGAAGAGTCTAAAACGACTCCCAGACTACGAACCTGTTCCTTTAGGGGGAGTGTAACCCCGTCCAGGACAGGATATGTATCCACCATCTGATTGGAGAAACCATCCACCAACAGCATCTCAGTCTTATCAGGATTGAGTCTCAGTTTGTTAGTTCTCATCCAGTCCATTGTCGCGTCCAGGCAACGGTTCAGCACATTGACCGCCTCACCTGAAGAGGATGAAAAGGAGAAGTAGAGCTGCGTGTCATCAGCGTACTGGTGACAACGCACTCCAAAACTCCTGATGACCGCACCCAACGGCTTCATATAGATGTTAAAAAGCATGGGAGACAAAACCGAACCCTGCGGGACCCCACATTGGAGTACCCATGGTGTCGAGCAATGTTCCCAAAGCACTATCTTCTGGAGACGGCCCGCCAAGTAGGAGCGGAACCACTGCCACGCAGTGCCGCCAACTCCCAACTCCGCAAGCCTCTCCAGAAGGATACCATGGTCGATGGTATCAAAAGCCGCTGAGAGATCAAGGAGAATCAACAGAGTTACACTCCCTCTGTCTCTCTCCCGGCATAGGTCATCCAACAGGGCGACCAAGGCCGTCTCAGTGCCAAAACCAGGCCTGAAACCCAATTGAAATGGATCTAGATAATTGGTTTCATCCAATAGCGCCTGGAGCTGGTCGGCAACCACTCGTTCCAAGATCTTGCCCAGGAATGGAACGTTCGCTACTGGTCTGTAGCTGCTGAAATCCTCTGGGTCCAGGGAAGGCTTTTTCAGGAGTGGTCTCACTGCTGCCTCTTTCAGACAACCGGGGACCACTCCCTCTCGCAAGGAGGCATTTATCACTTCCTTGGCCCAGCCAACTGTTCCCTCCTTGCTAGTTTTTATTAGCCAAGAGGGGCAAGGATCTGGATGAAGAGGTTTGCATGCTGCTGGGTGGGGGCAGGGAGAGGAATGCTTACTGGTATTCTCTTTGATTCTGCCTACTTCAGCAGGATAGTTTAATCCTTCCTCCTGCTCAGAATGATGTAGGATGCAGACTGGTTCCTCTGAGCTTGCCATTAATCATCTTTCTCCCCAAGGACTGCTTCCAGTAAAACTGTGAGAAGTGCCTGTCCCATTTTAGTACAAGGAGAGCTTCCGCTAGCCATAGTCAAAATCTACAGTGACATTTCAATGCTTTCTACAGTCAGGACTTCTTATTTTGCCACAAGCAATCTTTAGCTTAAAAGAAAAGGATAGATGGATGCGGGAGGTAAGGGATGCTATCCATCACTGATACAGAAATGCTTGGGTCCTAGGTGATTACCGCTGAACACCCCTGAACGTTAGTCTCTATCTACCCTCCCATTCTAATGATTCATACTCCTATGGGAAGTCATAAAGGCCCAGGAAGGTCCAACTCACTTAACAATCCCACAGCTACCAAGGAAGATGGGCTCTGCTCTCTCTGTCTACCTGCTGGGTAAAACAAGAGTCCTCAGATGACAACATGAGGACAGGGTGGCAAGTGTTAGGGCTGTGCTTCTTAATGACAGTAGGAAGCAAAGTTTTGATTTGAAAGCGAAGAGAGCACCACCTGTGTAGACAGACTGCAGAGCAGGGGTAGCCAAGGTGGTACCCTCCAGATGTTGCTGGACTCCAACTCCCCTAACTATTGGCCATGTTGGCCGAGGCGAGTTGGAGTTCAGCAACACTGGGAGGGCAACATGTTAGCTATGTCTGTGGTAGAGGAATGTGGGTCAGTATGATGGGATACTAGCGTGCCAGTAGGGCCTGCATGGACATGGAAGGAAGGTTAAAATTGGTCAGGTTTAAACCACCACAATATAAAAAGAGTAATAAAAAACAGCAGAAATTAAAAGAATGAAAGCAGAATAGAAACATTTTGCAGACCATTGAAATCCATGGGGAAGTTCAAAAGTCTTTATCTAGTGCCAAAGCAGTATTTGTTTCTAAAAATATCTGTATATCGCTATTTCGTAAAAAACATCAAAACAGTTCACAACATGTTAAAAAACAAAACAAAACAAAAAACAACCATAGAATAAATACATTAAAAATACAACAACAACAAAGGTCAACTGTTGCGATAAAGCATCTTCTTAATTGCCTGCAGAAGGCTGGCAGAACAGAAAGATTTTCAGCAGGCACTTACAAGTTAAAACATAAGGCACCTGCTGAATCTCTGCTGGCAGAGATAGCAAGGCAGGTGCCAGGCAAGCCTCCCTGGGGAGAGCATCCCACAGTCTGGGAGACTTTAGTGAGCAGGCCCTTTCCCCTATAGCACCTTACATGGAAAGAGCATCTGAAACAGAGCCTCCACTGAAGAACTTCACATATTGGCAGGCACATGTTGTCATGGGCCCTGTGGAGGACTCCTGGTGGAATGTTCAGAGGAGGAAAGAGAATGGGATCCTGGAGAGGAACCCAGTGGACAGCAAAGAAGAGGGCTGAAACAGGAGAAGGCGCCAGCTGTTTAGATGGTGACAACTCCACCCCTGTAGTTCCAATTACAACTGAAGCACTGTGTGACACTGAGCCAGCTCCTGTCCCACCCCTCAGCCCTGCCTTGTCCCCTGAGCCATCACCACCTGCGGCTCCTCCCAAGAAGGAAGAATCAGAGGCTCAACCAGAGGCAGTGTTAGAGGAGGATCTGACTGAAGTACCATTACAATTGCCAAGAATGCGCCAGCTGATGCACAGGTACCAGCAGATAGTATCAACTTTTCAACCTGTTTGAAGGAGTGCTCGGTTGTTCATGCAGTCCCAATCAGAGAAACCTTTCCCATGCAAATAGACAGCCTGCCCTGAGCCTATTTAAAGGGTCTCCCAGGGCATGTCTAATTCCTGCGACAATGTCTTAGCTTGGGTAGCCATACGTGATTATGCTGTGTAGAGATGCAGAGTCCTATATAACTTGTAAGCTGATCTATGAAACACTCAAAGATGACATTTCACATTAAACATAATGGAGAAAATCACACCAGTTTAAATTCAACAGGGGTGGCCAGAACACTTGTAAAGACAAGCAGTCCCAAATCTTGGTCCCAAGACATGAAGGAGGTCAAAACCGGCATTTTGAATGGAACCCCAAAATGAACTGAGGGCAATTGACAAAACACAGGCATAATGTGATCATAATGCCCAATCCAGGTTAGCAACCTTTTAGCTACATTTCTGCCTAATTGCAGTTTCCAAAAAAAAGTGTTTAAAAGGCAGTCCACATATAATGCATTATAGTAATCATCCAAGACCAGACTATCACTGGTAGGGTCAAAACTGACACAGAAGTCTAAGATGGGAGAAAGCACTCCATGCCACAGAGGCAGGCTGTGCCTCCAATGACAAAGATGGATCAGTGAGCATTCCCAGAATGCAAGCTTATTCCTTCATGGGGAGTGCAACCACATCCAGCAGAGAGTGACCACCACTAACCCGGGTAGATTAACTACCCATCAAACCAGAGCCTCAATCTTGTCTGGACTGTGCTTCGGTATTGGCTCTTGTCCAATTCATTTCTGCACCCAGGCAAACCTAACAGGATTGGAGGAAACTACACATTATTATTGTGAAATTGCCACTCCTTTTACTCAAATTGTGCTCATTTATCAGCAGGTCTTTCTATGACCTAAAAGATTAACGAGGAAGTGGTACTCCCTTGAAGTTAGGTGGAAACTGTCTAAATACAATATCAGGCTGAATAGAGGCATGCCAATAAACTATATTAATCTGGGGGAGGCAGGAACTCAAAAAGGGTTCTTCATAGGTCTCTTTTAAAGTTTTGTATAGTTCCCTTTTCCTTCCCTTTGGTCATAAAAATATCCAGTGAGAGATAGTAAATCTGTGCATATTTCTTTAAGAAAAAATGGTGAATAAAGGCAGGATTCCCATGATTATTTTCTGGCAGTATTCTTAATCTCACGTGCATTCCTTTCCTCACAGGCAGCTCGGATCAAATTTGTTTAGATATTTATCAACTGCCTTTCAAGTGCTCAAAACAGTGAACAAGATATAAAACAAAGTAATCAATACAGAACAGTAAAATGATATAAATACACAAGCCACAGAAAACAAACCAAAAACTTGTCAGAAAAGGAAAAGTTTTGCAGCCTCTTCTAAATCCAAGCAAAGATCTTCATTTCTCATTTCATCAGGCAGAAGGTTCCAAAATTTAGAAACTACTGCTCTAAAGGCCCATTACCTGTTGCAAAGGGAGGGCAGCAAACAATGCCAACTGAACAGGTCTCCCAACATCTGCAATGTGAAGATGTCAAAGTTATGCCAAGAATCTTTCAACACATGCCTTGACCACAGCCCTACAAATCTTCACGCCTGTGAACTAGATTTGTCCTGAACTACTCACAAATACAACAAAAAAGACAGTGGGAGCGTGATTAGAGCCATGAATGTTAGAGGCCACCAGGGATAACAAGAACTCCAAGGTAAGACATTTTTTAAATAAATAAATCTCAAATGTTTGTTACTTGCGCCTCCATTTCCCAAGTCAATGGCTTTATTACTTGAGAGTCCCAATTGTCTGTTTGGAAAATAGCAATAAGACTCAAACTCTACTTTTCTGGATCTCCAGACTACTTTCCACCTTACAGTTTTAGTGACTCCTTGGAGGTTTCATTTGTAACCACTTCCTATAGTGCAGGGGGATGCATGGGTCTATTTCACTGTGCGTACACCCCAAAAAGCATAATGTGAGGAACTGCAATTAACCCCAGGATCCTGTAGTGTGATTTTTCAGAGCATGTGTCCCTAAAATAAAATGATTCTTAAGTTACAGGGGTCACTGTGTTTCCATTAAATCTCCAGTGTACACCTGCTAAAAGTGTCACTTTAAGAAGAAAAAGAGTTTTTCCAAATTCTGGTGCCCAATTTACTCTGCTTCAAGCCTGCAGGACCGTGCATTCCACCACCCAGCTACAGCCCATTCAAGAAAGAGAGGGACAAGATAAGTGGAACAAGTATGGGGAGACTCCTTGTGACAGCAATGTTAGAGTCTGACTGGCACTCGCCACACAGAAGAGACAGACAGACAGACACGCCAGGGAAATATGATTATCCAAATATTTATTAGATTGAGACAACAGGTGTTTCAAGCTCAAGCAGTATAAAGAAATGATGCCAGATTTATTCCCATGCTCTGCAGCTGCTCGTAGATGTAAAGCGACAGCATTGTCATTCCATGCACAGAGAGGGAGAAACAACCCTAAAAGGTCCTTTAACAAACTACACCAAACTCACTGATGGCTGGGAGGGCACAGAGTCCAAATGCCCTTAGGTGAAAGGACACGGATAGTGACAAGGGGTGTGGGAGCTGTGAAAAGAAGGAAAACCAAGGAGGAAGAAGCACAGGGAGCCAAGTGCCACAATACTTAAAAAGAGCCCTCATGGGGCCAAATCAATGGTAAGAACAATAAGTAATTTGCAAATTGCTCAGCAAGTTATGAGATGATCTAATGTTTTTGATATACGACGACACAATGGAAGTAAATGGAGGTTCCACTATCAGAAGCGAGTGTTTTTTTTCTGCTCTTATCTTTTGTTTGCACTCCAGAGGGGTGTTGCACAGGCAATGCTGGGAAACACAGGTCCCTCCCTGACAATGGAAAGGGGAGGGACACGGTACAGAAGCTACCATGAGGATATGACTGAAAAGGAACCTAAGCAGATAATACTCTCTCCTGTGGTTTCTTCACCACAAGACTTGGTCAGCACTTTATACAGACAAGAATGTTTTGACTGCCTGAGCACTTGACTGGCTTTCTCCATCTGTACCCTGTGAGGGATCCAGGAGGAGAATCGCCACCTCTGTGTGAGTACAAAAGGTCTTCACATTACTACATAGATATTTTATTTCAGGACACACTGAAGGGTTTGCAGATTTTAGCAGCATGGAAAATGAGAGCTTGCTGGAACCTTCATTTCTCAATGAAATGAGAGTGTTTTGCTTTGTTTTGAAAAAAGGGTGGGTGGGAAGGGCCAAGACAGGAAACAAGCCAGACATTTTTCCTTACAGGCTTTTTGTTTGCACATCTTTTAACGCGCATCTCTTAAGCTTTGTGGCCAAACTGATCAAAGTTGATGTCCCCAGAAGTCTTGTGGTTTTCCACTATAATATAAAATGTGCTTTGCTTGCTGTCAAGATTGTGGCTCAAAGCATGTAGGGTTGACTGGTGATTATTATCATCATTCAGCAGAGAGTAGCCCTTTTTGTGATGCAACTGCAGAGGCAACTGCACACAGTCCAGCTGAAATGCAAACATTGTAGTCTTTTTTCGGAAAGAACTTTGGAATGCTAGAACTGTGCAGATAACAAAAGTTCTGGAATGCTCCTCTGTATATTACTGCTTACAGAGTGCACGAAGAATTCTGATGACAGTGTCTCACTCCATCTGTGCTCATCCATGGAAATGCATTCAGTGAGAAGTGGGGGAGGATGGGAGACATATACTTTAAACTTTCTGGGCCAAGGTCTCTTGACTGCCAATATGCTCTCTGCTGCTGAACAGAGTCCTCTGTATGTCATGGGTAGGTTGCAGAAGTCTAGCTGCATGCATGCACTTATTCACATTCCCGAAAACAATATTTCAGCAATATGAGTTTTATAGAGTTTAAAAGCTTGCATGTTTACTTTCCCCAACACAGCAACAAGATGGTTGAGTAAAAAAAAAAAAAAAAAGAAGTTGGATGCTTTACCAAGAGTCGCCAGGGGTGGGGGTAGAGAGTGAGAGAAGAGAGAAATTTCCTTCTATCAGGGATGGGGAGCCTTCAACCCATCGGCTAATCTTGCTCTGCCAGGGGATCCGATTTGGCCCAGAAGGTTATTTCCCCCAAACCATCCCCACCTGTTAACTAGCTGATGTAACTAGGTGATGTCAGCATATGGGTGAGGTTCAATCAGGCAGGGTGCTGCTCCCCTATGCATTCCCTGTGGGGAACATACTGGAGATGCAGACCCCTGCAGAGAGCAGGAATGGATCCTCCACGCATCAGATGGTAAGCAGAGCATTCTATGCTATTTGGTGCCACAGGGAATATGCTTGTGAAATAAACCCTTCTCCCCACCTTGTGGGCCAACTTTGACAGGTGGGTGGGATAGGTCACCTATCAGTTGCCTGATGTCATGGCAGCAGATGTTTAACAGGCTGGTGGCACTGACCACCTATTGTAGTTGACCCATGAGGTGGGGGGAAATAAAGATCTGCCCTCTTGGCCAAAATGATTCCCCACCCTTGCCTCATATAGAAAAAAAATAAATCTCAGTTGAAGTGCCCCGTATCTCTCCACTCCCCACCTGAAAACAAACAGGACAATTCTGTAAAGATAACCCTAATTCATAGTCCTAGACTTGAGCAGGAAAAGAAATCTCAGATCTGCAAAGGTTCCAGGAATATTCTTTTTATGCTTGTCTACAGTATTATTGCAATGTGCTCTACATGGGGCTGCCAGTGAAGAGCATTCAGAAACCTCTGTGGATATAAAATCCTGCCACAAGAAGCATTTTGACTCTACTTCCGTACAAGCTTTACTGGCTGCAGATTCATTTCAGTTCCAAGTGCAGGATATCACCTTTAAAGTTCTATAAGGGCTTAAGGCTGGGATACTTTAAGGAAATAATTTATATCATCCTGCATGTCTCCAGCCATCAGCATGAGAGGCTCTTCTGTGTGTAGGTGGTCTACTACCAACCAAAGTGTTGTTGGTGGGAAACCAAGGAAGAGGCCTTCTCTGTGGTAGCACCCAGATTGTGGGCTCCTAGAGTTGCCTTAACCTCTTCCTCTTATAGACTTTTGCTGCCAAGTGAACACTTTTTAGATGTTTTGATGGCTTTTGATCTCCCAATTATATTGCTTTACTACTATTACTATTACTATTATTATTATTATTATTATTAATTACATTGTTAGCTGCTGAGAGTGCTCTGAAAGGTGGAGTAAAACTCCAGTTACTAAATAATTTTATTTAACGGTATAGTCCACTTTTTGATACATCCCCAGAAGACAATTAAAATTAATACAATAAAGTCAACAAAACAAACATGTCATAAAAAGCAGCAGTACAAACCACAAGAGCAGTTTAGACAAATAAGAAGAACAAAACAAATAAAATAGTCAACAAGAAAGAAATTTATCGCAGTGGAATACTTTAGATGAATAACACATCAAGCTATAGACCTAGCAGATACACTTATTAAAATCATGCACACACTAAAATTAGTGAGGGAGCTACAAGAGCTATGCTAGTGCTTCACTTTGCCTTCTGTGGATATATGTTAACAGTGCAAGCCCAAACCTCACTGAGTTCAATAGGACTTACTCCCAGGTAATTGAAGTGGAGACCAGTGCCCCCAATGTCAGTGGGCAGTGAATCTGCTCTAGATTTTAGTCCGAACTTTCAAGGAGCTGTCCAAGGTGCAACAGTGGATTCACTGCCCCACTGACATTGGAGTGACCGTTCTCCGCTGGGTAAGCGTGTGTAAGATTTCAGGCTAAAAGACAAGAGGAACTCGTTTAGAAATACCAACCACAGAGAGAACCCCCCCCTTTAAGTGTGGTCTCTGCCTTTTCCACACAAAACAACGAGATTTCAAATTGTAGCTCATGATTAAATTGTTACACTCAAAGTATCCAGATGCAGTAGAATTAGCCTCCTTTACTCAATACACTTGTAAGACTAAGGGCTAATCAAACATTAAAGCAAGGATGGATCCTTGTGTTTCCACCCCCTGGGTTGGTAGAAAGATATTTGCATTTTGGAGCAAGAGGAGAGGTGACAACTTGGCAAGCATGTCATCTGGACCTGCCTTCAGGAGCGTATCTTACTGTATTTTCAGATACCCAAAATACCTTCTTACGCCACAGAAGAGATGCAGTTGATCTGGATTGAAGATATAGGGGCCTGTCTGCTGCAGTGTGAGAAGTGACTCTAGGTAGATAGCTTCCATTGAGCTAAGGCTCTGTGGAGAGTTGGCCTCTACTCCACCTGCAGTGTTTGGCCATATTGGACAGGAAGTACAACACCCTCAGCAGCAGTAATTGCTATGAGGTTTCCAGCTCATGCTATTGAGGGAGGTGTAAAACGAAATCTCTGAGGACACTAGAAGGCATTTTATATCACGTCAGATTAGATCATGATTGTCTACTGTGACTGGCAGTAGCTCTTCACAGTGCCAGGCAGAGATCTTTCCCATCACCTATTACCTGATCTTTTTAAAACTGAGAGATAGCGATTAAAACTGTGTGGAAAGCATATGATCTACCACTAAGCTACAGTCCCCACTTCATAAACCACCCTGGGATAAATATAATGAAAGGATTGTATACAGGTTCCATGCACATGCATGCGCGCACACATACATACTTGTTGAGTGACAGCTAAAGGAAAGGAATATTTTCAGCATTTGGGAGACAACTACAGTCTTAAGACATGGAAGATGGATTCTTAAGAGGATGGCCCTGTTAAGCATGACACATCAAGGCATATTCCAATTCAGATCTAAAATCTGTGATTAGGATAGCAGTCAGAGAGTTTCATCTTCATTTCCCTTTTCCCTTCTCTTCCCTTCCACTACTCTTTGCCACAAAAAATGTCTGTGTTTGCAAGTTGCATGGCTTACCATGCATAAGTGAATAGTAATTGCTTTGCTTCAGGGGGCCCACACTGGGAGAAAACAAACTGTGATCCCTGGCTTAGCATTACATCCAAATCAGAAATCGCGGTTTCTTTCATTCCTACCAACCATGACTGGTAGCCAGTTTGTTCTTGGTTTATGGACTGTGGCTTGTTGGAGAAAAAAACCCATGATCTTTGGTTCAGACATAATGCTATGCCAGAGATTGTGGTTTGCTTACACTAGCAGAGAGGGGACAAACAACTCAGATAGATGCATTTACTGTAAACCATTAATGATGGTTTACTGTGATTTGCAAACTTGGGTAATGTAGTCAAAAGGATATTTCAGATTCTGCAAGCATAAACCAGAGCTGCAGGGAATTACCCAAGAATTTTTAAAAAATGAAACCCAGTATTACTGGCCCCAGTAGACGTATAGATTACCATACCTTTGCACCAAAGTGGTGACCTTGGCTTCAGGCATCTCACCTAATGCTGCAGAAAGATTCCATTAGTCATAGGATACATCTGCCATCTATTGATCTAAAGTGGAACACTTTTGAAGCCCTTATGCCACTGTGAAGTTCTGTGCTGCCCTTTTCATTTAATAGAAGAGTAGATTTCCAGTGATAAACAAATATCCATTCATACCTGGAAACAGAACAGAACATGCCATTAGGAAAGCAAACATTGTGCATCTTTTGAATGAAAATGCCCCTGGAAGTTAGGGGAGCACAGCAAGTATTTAAGTTTAATTTCGTCTCCATAAAACTGGGATAGAAAACCTGAGTTCAAGTTCCACCATAGCTCTGCATTTTTCACCCCTTAAGGAAAATATTAGCAAAAGAAATAATGTTTCACAGAAGTTCTTGATCTTTATACTTGATCCTATTCTGTCCCCAAATATTTGTATTTTCCATAATTATTTTTTTTTTTTTTCAATAATTTTTATTCAGATTTTCACAAAACATACAAGACAAAATCACAAAACATTCAAAGACAAAAAACAAAATCAAAAATAGTCAAACAAAAAGAAAAAAAGAAAAAAAAAACAAAAATAAAAAATAAAGAGTAAAATATTGACTTCCCATTTGTCAAAGATCAAATCAGTTACAAGTCTACAATATACAACAATCCTGTCTCTCAAGTCACATTACAAAATCACTTTCCTCCAGTAGTTATCCTACTTAATCATCAAATCTCATATACATCACCCCACTCTCTCCACAAAAAGTCAAAGAGAGGTTTCAATTCCTCAAGAAATATATCCACCAATTTTTTTTTTCCAGATAAGCATATCGATCAATCCATCTCATTACTAATTATGATAATCTTATTGTCATAACCACAGTCAAAATAAACATTTCAATTAATCCATCACATCAGAATCTGCTAGGTTCAGCAATCCCAGCAGCCACCGTTCTATTATCTCTATTAGTTCCATTTTCCGTCTTCCATCTTCAGCAGTCCTGCCAAGTCCAGCAACTTCAATATCCAATCTTCCATTATCAGTATTCCATAACAATCCTGCCGTCAAAGCCACAGTCATATAGTAAGAGTCTGATGGGAATTACCTCCACCCCAAATACCTTCCTGCCATCCATTCTGAACAGGCTGCTGAAATACTGCTGTAAAATCATATCTCTGTTCTTTTTTTCAAAATACACTGGGTCATCTCTTAAAAGTTTTTCCATTGTCACATGGCTGCAGTTAATTCCATAGATTTTCTCTATATTGGGCTCCATCACATCATTCCAGTCCAGAAGATTATCCATGCCATTGATAACTTTATCTCTAGAATCTTCATTAATTTCTTCAGAGATAACATTGAGTTCCAAACAATAGATTTTATTTCTAAAGTCCATAGACTCCAAATCTTGTTCCTGTTCCACGTTTGTTCCAATCTCCGGGATCTCCTCTCTCACAGGGACCCCTGTTCCAGTCTCCAGGGTCACCTCTCTCACAGGGACCCCTGTTCCAATCTCCGGGGTCTCCTCTCTCACAGGGACCCCTTCCAGGGTCACCTCTCTCACAGGGACCCTTATATCTTTAATCTCCTGCTTCATTTTACTCAATTCAATTTTCATTATCTCAATCTCATCCATTATTTTCTGAAACATAGTTATTTCCAGATTCTCAGCCACTTTCTTAATTGCCATTTTAAAAGAAAAATATAGGAAAACCACTTCTTATTTCAGCAACAATTGGGTTAATACTCCAAACTTGGTGACATCACAGTATAAACAGAGCAGACAGCCTTATCTCTCCATAGTTAAGTAAACAAAATGCAGTTCCCAGGAACGAAACAATTAATGGCAATCGTCAAGAAACAGATTCGTCAAAATAAAATAGACCAAAAAGAGAGTAGTCTCAAAACAGTATAATATTTTTCAAAATAAAAATCTGGAATAGAAATCCCTCTTCTGTGTATATCTTTAGAATGCAAATCCAGGACAGCTTTTTGCAACAAAAACAGAGATAAGCTATTAATTAGTGCGTAGCAGAGAGAAGTTATGGCTCCCCAGTGAGATGTCAAAAACCGATCAATCTGGCAAATCTCTTTTAAACAGCAACAATTTAAGTCAAGTAAAAGAAAAATATAGAAAGAAGGGTGCTTGCCTGTTAGTGCGTTCTCTCTTAGAAGATAAGATGAACGTTCGCTTTAACAGATAGAGCTTGCTGTTGAAAATCCGTCCCACCTTCGTCGGCTGGACCTCGTCCCATAAATTAATGAGATCTGGTCGTCCCAACAAAAATAGGCTTTGAGGTTAATCTCTTCGTTTCTCCCTACCCGGGAGAAGTTTAATCAGTCAAAAAAAAAAGAAAAAACTGACTGATATATCTGAATAAGCTTCTTTTGAGGCAGGAGCCCGTCTCAAAAGCAGGCACAGGCTAAGTCACCCTTCCCGGAAGTCTTTTCCATAATTATTTTTAAAAAGAATTTCCAAGTAAGGCTCACTGTTGAAGATTCAGACTAAGGAAGAAAGAGATGGATTTTACAAGTGGGAAAGTTTGAGTCATTCCAGTGACCCCATTCAATTGCTCTCACCCATCTGAGAAGCCTCATCTCCTACCCAAGAAAGCTCCCTATGTTGTCAACAGAGAAGGACTAACCCCCATCCCACCCAACTAACCCTAACATCTTTTCAAGCATGTTCTCCACCTCTTAGATCCTCTGCTCCCAGATAAGCTATAGGAGAATACAGCATCCCCATCCAGCCTTCTCTAAACTGTTCAACAGCCACCTTGAGGCAGTGGCTGTTTACTAGGCAGTTGACATTGAAGGAGTTCTTGCTGGGAGAAGAGCAGGTCTTACATTCCACATTCAAACCCCTGGAATGGCAGAAGCATGCTTAGATATCTTCCACTGCAGAACCCCAGTTTTATAGATCTCATTCAGACACAAGCGGAATTATGCAGAAAGGTGTTCTGAAAGAGACATCCCAGGATCAATCTGGCAACGTACATGAAGAAACAGAGCTGGGAAATCTTTAGGTGAAAATGTTTGGTTGAAAATTTGAACATAGTGATTTCTACATGGGGAGAAAATCCCTATGGAATATGTTACACCTGCACTTGTGAAAATATAGAGGTCAAGTCCATCATTATTTTCACACGGAAGCTCTCAATATATTAAAACAGGTAAAAATCAAACAATTTGTGCCTGAAGCTATTTATCCTTCTTTGCTTTGAGACAGACAAGATTTATACAACTTTGAAAGAGCTTTGAAAGAAACCAGAATTCTAACAGTTAAGAAATGAGAGAAATGCATGTTCAAACTTAACTATATTAATCTTGAAACTAATAACTCCTGTTACACTTCAAGTTAACACATCTCCAAGAACTGAGTGTTTTGTTCTTCTATATGTATTAATGGATCCTTTCTGTTGAAATAATATATCATACAAAAACAAACAAACATCAATAACAAGACTATCCAGTCACTAGCATTTATCAAAAATAAAAAGGTAAGGGAGAGAATATGGCAGCTTCTATCACATTACATATATGTGGTTGTTGTTATGCGCCTTCAAATTGACTACGACTTATGGCGACCCTATGAATCAACGACCTCCAACAGCATCTGTTGTGAACCACCCTGTTCAGATCTTGTAAGTTCAGGTCTCTGGCTTCCTTTATGAAATCAATCCATCTCTTGTTTGGCCTTCCTCTTTTTCTACTCCCTGCTGTTGTTCCAAGCATTATTGTCTTTTCTAGTGAATCAGGTCTTCTCATTATGTGTCCAAAGTATGATAACCTCAGTTTCATCATTTTAGCTTCTAATGACAGTTCTGGTTTAATTTGTTCTAACACCCAATTATTTGTCTTTTTCGCAGTCCATGGTATGTGCAAAGCTCTCCTCCAACACCACATTTCAAATGAGTTGATTCTTCTCTTATCTGCTTTTTTCACTGTCCAACTTTCACATCCATACATAGAGATCAGGAATATTATGGTCTGAATGATCCTGACTTTAGTGTTCAGTGATACATATTTGCATTTGAGGACCTTTTCTAGTTCTCTCACAGCTGCCCTCCCCAGTCCTAGCCTTCTTCTGATTTCTTGACTATTGTCTCCATTTTGGTTAATGACTGTGCCAAGGTATTGATAATCCTTGACAAGTTCAATGTCCTTATTGTCAACTTTAAAATTACATAAATCTTCTGTTGTCATTACTTTTGTCTTTTTGACCTTCAGCTGTAGTCCTGCTTTTGTGCTTTCCTCTTTAACTTTCATCAGCATTCGTTTCAAATCATTACTGGTTTCTGCTAGTAGTATGGTATCGTCTGCATATCTTAAATTACTGGTATTTCTCCCTCCAATTTTCACACCTTCATCTTGGTCCAATCCTGCTTTCTGTATGATATGTTCTGCGTATAGGTTAAATAAATAGGGTGATAAAATAAATAAGGTGATAAAATACACCCGTCTCACACCCTTTCCGAGGTAGCCTCTTGTGCAGAGTAGAGGTTGCGCATCAGGACAATCAGATGCTGTGGCACCCCCATTTCTTTTAAAGCATTCCATAGTTTTTCATGATCTACACAGTCAAAGGCTTTGCTGTAATCTATAAAGCACAGGGTGATTTTCTTCTGAAATTCCTTGGTCCATTCCATTATCCATCATATGTTTGTGATATGATCTCTGGTGCCTCTTCCTTTTCTAAATCCAGCTTGGACATCCGCCATTTCTCGCTCCATATATGGTAACAGCCTTGTTGTAGAATCTTGAGCATTACTTTACTTGCACGGGATATTAAGGCAATAGTTTGATAATTACTGCATTCCCTGGGATCCCCTTTCTTTGGAATTGGGATGCATATTGAATGCTTCCAGTCTGTGGGCCATTGTTTAGTTTTCCATATTTCTTGACAGATTTTAGTCAAAATTTGGACAGATTCAGTCTCAGTAGCTAGTAGCAACTCTATCGGTATGCCATCTGTTCCTGGTGATTTGTTTCTTCCAAGTATTTTAAGAGCAGCTTTCACCTCACATTCTAAAATTTCTGGTTCTTCATCACACAGTTCCTCCATGAATGAATCTGTCACATTACATATATACATATACACATATACTGTATGCATATATACATACACACATATGAATTTAAGGACAGCTGCTATTTAATGTCCACTAACTGAATTTACTTTAGCTCAGTTCAGACATAACAGGAAACCCATGGTTTTCTCATTACATCCAAACAAGGGCCTTGTCATACTTAGGCATTGCACTATGTCAGTTCTTAAGACCATTCTAATCTCGGTTCAGGCCTGGTTATGGGACTGAATCGGCCTTGGTTGTTCTGCTGGATGACCTTTATCAGAGGGAGGACAGGGGGAGTGTATGCTGATGATGCCCAGCTCTATTTCTCTGTAACATCTGAATCGGGAGAGACCATGCAAGCCCTGGACCAGTGCCTGTACTCGGTGGTGGGCTGGATGACAGCCAATAAACTGAATCTGAATCCTAGCAAGATGAAGGTGCTGTGGGTTGGTTCAGATAATTGGTCAATTGCCTGCTTTGAATGGGGTCGTACTCGCTCTGAAAGAGCAGGTTTGTAGTCTGGGGGTACTCCTAGATCCATCTTTGTCGCTAGAAGTCAAGGTGACCTCAGTGGCTATGAGTACCTTTTACCATCTTTGGCTGGTAAGACAGCTGGAATAGTCTGACCACTGATGTCCATTCACTGGATTACTCTAATGTGCTCTATGTGGGGGCTGCCCTTGAGGTTAGTCTGGAAGCTGCTGCTGGTGCAAAATGTGGTGGCGCAACTGGTCAATGAAACAGGGTATTGGCAACATGTTACCCTGCTGCTGAAGAATTGCACTGGCTGCCCATTAGCTACGGAGCCAAGTTCAAGGTTCTGGTTTTGATGAACAAAGCCCTATGTAGCTTGGGACCAGGATACCTGAAAGACCGCCTTATCCCTTATATACCCAATTGAACACTGCGCTCTGCAGGTGAGGGCTTCCTGGAGATACCATTTTATCAGGAGGTCCGCTCCGTACAACATAAGAAACAGTCCTTTACTGTTGTCGCACCTACACTTTGGAATTCCTCTCCTTAAATATTAGACAGGTGCCATATCTATATCTTTTCAGCACCTACTGAAGACCTTCTTTCAACAAGCCTTTTAAGTAGAGGCCCTATTCCAGTCTCCGTCCTATGCTGGAACTGCTTTTTAAAATGTTTTTAAAGTTTTTTTTTTAAAGATGTTTTGTTTTAATATGTTTTAAAGTCTTTTGTTTTTAGGATGTTTTAAAGTGCTTTTGGTGCTTTTCTTTGTTGTGCTGGGCTCCTTCTAGGAGGAAGGTACGACATAAATTTAATAAATAAAATAATAAAAATACTAAGACATTTTGGCCAAGCCACATCCATCTGCCCTACACTTGACATCATATGTATGCTAAGCATGGGACAGGTAAAGTCATGGCTGGGCCAAAAAGGAATTTGCAGGCACCTCAGATCAGTGGCATCTGCAAAGCCCTTTGCAAGGCATTTTGAAGCCCAGATTATCAGCTGATTGTTGGGCTTCAGCTCTGCAGGGCTCTCTGTAAGCACCATCAGCAGATTGTCAGTGCTTGAAGGCAATCCTGCACAGTCAGAAGCAGGACAATCAGCTGGGATTAGCTGCACTAGAATTCCCCTTTGGAAAGTCCATAGAGGAGGCTGGGAGAAGCAGTTCAGATTCAAAGTGCTTTCTCCAGTGTTTTGAATACAAATTGCTTTCTGTACAAAGAAAGGTAACCTGAATACACAAGTACAAATCTAGGTCTGAGTTATTATAGATATGGGATTTGAAAACAAAATTTGAGAACTGCCAGGGGAGCTGCACAAAGACCTGTCCAACAATTAATACTTCTATTTTACCAGTCCAGAATACTGAAGTTGATAAATAACTAGCACAACACCAACCCATGGCAGAGATTCCCCCCCTTTAATATTGTTAACTATTGAGAGTCAGAAAACTTTGCTTATATGCTTCAAGTCACCCAGAGATCTTCCAGTAAATCCTAACTTACCTTTTGCCTGTTTCCGATATAGACGCTTGTTAAACACACACTTGGGAAAATATTACTAAAAATTAAGAGATTCTATTTACCTGCCCTCTTGGTGCCAATCCTTTCAAAGCATTCTTGCTGTGACATTCTCATTTAAGCAATTTAAACTAAAGACTGGGATACTCAACCAAAAAAATGCATGCCATTAAAAAATGCTATAGGATGCAAGTCACATATGGCCTATATCTTACCCAGATAAGTTACCCAGGTCTGCCTTTCCAGAGTCACACATTTATAAACTACATTTAAAGAACACTGACCTGAAGCTACTTTAGGAAAAAAAAGATTCCAACATTATATGAAGGGTTATTTTTTAGTTATGACTAGGCTTAAGCATTCTCACCACCACCATCAGAACAGGGAAGTCAAATCCAATAACAGGAAGCAAAAGCTTGGCATTAAAAGCTACTCTCCTGAAAATGAAGTTTGTAGCAACCTAGAAATAATCTAGCTTCTACCATCTAACATTATGGGCACACTTCCAGAAAAGATGTGTTAAATTTGTATGAATGTGAAGCTCAAAATGTGTATCTTACAGGCCAATTGCATAATAACACAAGGTCACCCTATTAGTATGAATTACAGCAATCTTCTTTCCAATGCAACTTGTTCTGCAATTTAGCTCTCGATGACAAATATTCTTGATGTTTAAGGCTTCGTGTTTGCAAACAGCCACAGTTACTTCATCCTGGTGCCCCATATGGTATAGCATTTGCCAGGCTAGACCAAGTAATTAATCAAAATGTGGTATTTCATCTTTTGCCTTGCGCTTTGGAAGATCTCAGTGGCTTATGCCTGGAGATGCAATTCCACTTTGCTGGACTTAGGGATAAGCTCACACCCTGTCATGAGAGGTCTGATTGCCCGTGTCACTCAGTATACTTAAGGTGAAGTGCCAATTATTTTTGCTCAAAAACGGGGGTGGCAAAACAGGCACACAATTTGCTTTCAAGCTGCCAACTGGAAAGTATGGAATGTAAAAGACTAGATCCTCTTGTTTCTGTGCCTGATCTGTAAGATGCCATCACTGTCTCCGGCCAAGTTTCCAATGGAAACCCACACCAGAGAGGGTCTCTCTCTCTCTCTCTCTCTCTCTCTCTCTCTGAGACCCCCAGTCAGACAGACCAATTCCACTTGACTACACATCTCCATGGGACATTCCCATGTGCAGTATTATGTGTACTAAAACACACACCTTTTCAGGGCATGTATTTATACACCATCTTGACTAAAATGTTACCAAAGTTAAAAAGATACAAAATTAAAACCTGTAGATGTAAGTAGCAGCACAATCCAAAATTTGATTACCGACAAGACAGCATGGTCAGTCACTTAAAAAGCCTTAAAAGCCTTGGAGAATTAAAAAAAAACCTAACATGTGACCTAATCACTAACAGAGAAGCCACTACACAAATCTATTTGGAGAGAGTTTTGCAGTGCTAGGGTACCCCCACTGAAAAGGCCCTTTTCTGGATACTTAATCTCTGAAAGGGAAGGAAGTACCTCTGAAGCAGATCTTAAAGAACAAGCAAGTTCAAAGGAAACACACAGAGTAAAACTGGGCAGGAATAAATAGTGTTAGACAGAAATAATGTGCACAGTGTAATCAAATGTTACCCAAGTCCCTTATTTATGTCCACCTCTACTATTATTTAAGGATGGGGAGAAATTCGATTCCGTCTGCCTTTAAAGACAAACCTACCTAATTCACTCTTTTTCAAAACACAACATGAACCAAAACATAGCTTTCTTTCAAAATTCACTCTTCTCTGATGGCAGTGCAGTTTTCCAGCCACATAAATGCATATTCTAGGATAAAGCATACACATAAATTCACATATTAGTGAAAACAACATACAAAATGCATTATATTAGGGGAAATTGCTTTGCAAAAATTGTGTAGTAGAAGAAATTCACATTAAAATGCTGATTAATTTTCATGAAAAAAAATTTAAAACTGCAAACTGATATGGAAATGTGGAGAACTGAACTTAAGATTAGAGAAATGAGACACCAAAATAGACAGATTCACCCATTCCTACCACTGACAATAGATAATTTTCAAAGTGCTGCTGTGTAGAGCGCTCTTGTTTAGGGTTCCAGTCACCAGTTATTCCCTCTTTCAGGTTTTCAGTTTTTACCCTCTCTCAATCAGTACCACATAGCCCCTGAGCATCCTCAGTTCTCATTGGGCTATTTTGGAGGGGGGGTGTCCCTGGAATATTTCTTCTAACTTTTTTTTTGTTTTTACATTTCTGCAAACCTTATAAATAATATATCCCTTTTGTGAGGATGCTGTTCTGGCTACATAAGGATCCAGGCTCATATGAGTATGTTCACAATTAGTTTATGGACTGTATCTAAGACTTAAAATCTTATTTCTCTTCTCCTAAAAAGAGTTGAGGAAACATATGTTTAAACTCACTTTCATTGCCAAAATGTGCTTGAATTGTGTTTCAAATGTATAGTGTTTTTCTATCTCTCTGTACAGAACTAAAATATTAAAATAAAGCTATTGATTTTCTCCATTGCTTAAGCACATGAAACAGGCTTTGCTAATTGGGGCATGATGAAGTTTTCACAACCTAAGAACATAAGAACATAAGAAGAGCCTGCTGGATCAGGCCAGTGGCCCATCTAGTCCAGCATCCTGTTCTCACAGTGGCCAACCAGGTGCCTGGGGGAAGCCCGCAAGCAGGACCCGAGTGCAAGAACACTCTCCCCTCCTGAGGCTTCCGGCAACTGGTTTTCAGAAGCATGCTGCCTCTGACTAGGGTGGCACAGCACAGCCATCATGGCTAGTAGCCATTGATAGCCCTGTCCTCCATGAATCTGTCTAATCTTCTTTTAAAGCCATTCAAGCTGGTGGCCATTACTGCATCTTGTGGGAGCAAATTCCATCGTTTAACTATGCGCTGAGTAAAGAAGTACTTCCTTTTGTCTGTCCTGAATCTTCCAACATTCAGCTTCTTTGGATGTCCACGAGTTCTAGTATTATGAGAGAGGGAGAAGAACTTTTCTCTATCCACTTTCTCAATGCCATGCATAATTTTATACACTTCTATCATGTCTCCTCTGACCCGCCTTTTCTCTAAACTAAAAAGCCCCAAATGCTGCAACCTTTCCTTGTAAGGGAGTCGCTCCATCCCCTTGATCATTCTGGTTGCCCTCTTCTGAACCCTTTCCAACTCTATAATATCCTTTTTGAGATGAGGCGACCAGAACTGTACACAGTATTCCAAATGCGGCCGCACCATAGATTTATACAATGGCATTATGATATCGGCTGTTTTATTTTCAATACCTTTCCTAATTATTGCTAGCATGGAATTTGCCTTTTTCACAGCTGCTGCACACTGGGTCGACATTTTCATCGTGCTGTCCACTACAACCCCGAGGTCTCTCTCCTGGTCGGTCACCGCCAGTTCAGACCCCATGAGTCCCCATGAGTCCCCATGAGTTCACAACCTAAGTTGTGAAAACCTGATTATGCCACAATTAGCAAAGCCTAACTGGAGTTAATAGACTCATTAGTTACTTGGGTAATACATGAACAGAAGCAATGAAGCTAGAAGGAATAATAGTTTTTGAAAGCACAGAAATTAGAGAGCTCTGTGAAAACTAGATCAATATTTTGTTGCAAGGACAGAGTTGCTATTCTCTTACAAGCGATAGTAAAAATATTAAATGAGTATTTTAAAAATCCTCTACTCACTGTTTATAGGCCAGCCTCTCACAACCTGGTGCCCTCCAAATGTTTTGGCCAACAACTCCCATTAGCCCTAACCAGCAGGACTGCAAAACTTGGAAGGGTATTTTTGGCAAGTTTCTTGGAGGGAGGGAGCAGGAGAAAGTCACCAAGTTTTCAGAGGCAGGGGGCTTATTAGTAAAACCAGTGACAGCTACATATTTCCCTATCCCTTCTTGCTTTATAACAAAGTCTCCCCATTGCTTTAACCAGCACTGACATGTTGCAACTGGCAGACAGGTAGGCTGCCATGTTCCCTTATAACACCACAGTTTGGAATGACACTGTTTAACACTCAGAGATACAGTGATACATTTTGACATTCAGGAACTCATTGGGACACCTCCTATAGCCACACCAAGGAGAGCCCTGAAAGCAGCTATCTTGATCTATTATATATCACTAACATATACCTCCCACAAAGAGCAGCAGTACATACATAGCATAACACAAAATCCTTTTTATGATCACCTGAGATTCATAGAATAACGATCTGATAAAAGCTGGTGACAATGTTGGAATTTGGCTGGGAAGACCTGGATTCACAACCATATTCAACCAAATGCCACAACAACAATCCAATGAATAATTATTTAGGTGTAAATACCACTGAAGCTCAGTGTCGGAGCATCTGCTTTGCATGCAGAAAGTCCCAGGTTCAATCCCCAGCATCTCTAGGTAGGGCTGGGAGAGATTCCCTGCCTGAAACCCTGAATGCCACTACCTCTCAGTGCAGACCACTGTTCGTCATCCTTGGGTCCCAAGATATTGTCGGACTACAACTCCCATCAACCCCAGCCAGCTTAGCCAATGGCCAAGGATGGTTTACTGAGCTAAATGGACCAACTCAGTATAAGGCAGCTTCCTATGTTCCTACATGTAAAAACACATCATGGAAACAGCCAACAGTATTCCTTGCAAGAGCAGTAGCTGAAGAAACTATCATAAAATTGTAGAAACTATTACGAATCAAATTCATTATCACATATTATGTTTATTTTTTTTTGTAAGCTGCCTTGAGGACCTTTGGCCAAAAAGCAGGGTATAAATAAAATTTAATAATAATAATAATATTACGTTTCTCATTGGGTGGGGAAGAAGACGAGACAACATTCAACTGAATAAGGACTAGTCCGGACTGTCTGCGTATAGGAGAAGAGTACTCCATTAAATTCCTCCTAAATTGCATAGAAAGGTTTTTTTTACTCAGTTGAATGCATATTTACAGGAGTGCTCTTTACATCCTAGCCATCTCTTTTATGCCAGAATTTTTAAAAATGGAACTGTTCTTACAGGCAGTAACCTTAGAATCACCACTTGACGCTTTCAAATGCTCAATGAAATAGTAGAAGTAATCCCTTCCTTATAAAGCTTTGTTCTCTCACTCGTATTTATATTCCTGTTTTGCTCACACCTTTTACCAGTGTAGGGGGAAATTCTTCCCTTTGAACTAATAAAAATTGATGGGCAACAGGTTCAGGACAAAGAAAATGAAGCATTCCCATGTACACATGTTTATCTCATTTATCAAACTTAGATACCACTCAGTAACCAAAGTTCTCTGAGTGGCTCACTAAAAAAATAAAGTAAATGAAAATGAGTGCCAGTGGGGTGGAGTGATTAGAGTGTCGGACTGGGACCTGGGAGACCAGGGTTCAAATCCCCCCTTGGCCATGAAGCTCACTGGGTGACCTTGGGCCAGTCACTGTCCCTCAGCCTAACCTACCTCACAGGGCTGTTGTGAGGATAACATTGGAAGGGGGAGAACCATATCGGTATGCCACTTTGAACTCCCTGGAGGAAAGTGGGATCTAAACGTAATACTACTACTACTTCCACTATAACAATCTGAAAATGAATATGGCAAGAATTAAAAACAGAAGCTCTCCTATTAAACTCTACTCAGTTAAAATCTTGCCACAACAACAAGATTAAAAAGAAAACCACTAAAGAGACTTACCTCTAATGAGCAAGGATTCTGTCAACTTAAAAAGCTACACCCAGGAAGCTCTTGACTTTAAAGCCAGCTTCTGCAAAAATTAGGTGCAGGAGAGCCTCCTTAGATCATCTCAAGGCATGGGAGAGTGAAAGACAGAAAATGGCAGAAAGAGCTTCTTCAGAGGAGTGGGCTTAAGCTGTGTGCCTTGCCGGGGTGGGGTGGGGGTTGGACACCCACATCAAAATGATCAAATGAGCCCTGAAAGAGACAGATAATCAATGATCTTGCAGGCCTGGCATTACACAGTCCATGCAGCCTATACTACTTAAAATTCTACCCACAGCATCTAGGGCCAACTGAAGTTTCGAGATAGTTCTGCATAATAAATTACTGAAATCTGTTCTAATTTATTTGTTTATTAGATCTGCATCCCACATTTTGACTGGAGTTCCCAGCAGAGCTCACAACAATCACACACAAATTCCATTAAAAAGTAAAACTATAAAAGCAATGAGGTTATATATAAAAGAGGGTGAGAAGAGAAAGGAGAAAACTAAATTGAAAAACAATTTAATACTGTAATCCCATATAAAGGTTACGAAGGCATGAATCATGGGGGGCAGATCTTGATCATGGAGAGGATGCAACTGACATGCTGGAAAAGCTGGACTCCAGGCCATCTAAAAATCCAGGAGAAACCCCAAGCTCCTACTGTTTCATGAGGACCATGAACCCATCTGGAGTAGGCCATTTACCTTCTAGCCCATTACAAGCCTTCATCTAGCCTAATACATAATTTGTTAACCACTTGAGGGAACTCTGTGAGGTTGAAGAGCAAGATATCGGATTCAAAGCAATAATTCAGGGACACCTCCACATAACAGCTTAAGGAATTAATTGTCAAAAACTATAGTAATAACCACTAGCACATATATTTTTTAAAAGGTTTAGATGAATGCCGCTCTGGGCTCCTGCTGGGAGGAAGGGAGGGATATAAATGAAATAACAAATAAATAAATAAATAAATTCATGGAGGGTAGTTCTATCCAAGGAAATCGGCCACCACCGCTAAGACAAAACCTCCATTTTTTAATTTTATTTAACAAAATTTATAAACCTCTAAGCAGTTTACAAAAACATTAAAATTATCAATAAAAACAAAAGATTTTTTAAATGACTAAAAAGAGCCGACTAAAAAGATTAAAAAACATCAGCAGCTATGTGTCTAGATAAGTTTATCTAAAACAAAAACATTTTAAGCAAGTGCTGAAAAAAGTACAGCGAAGGCACTTGCCTGATGTCAACAGGCAAAACGTTCAAAAGCATAGGTGCTGCCACACTAAAAGAACAATTTCTTATAAGTACAGAACAAGTATTATGTGGCGTCTGTAACAGTGCCAATTCTTCAGACTGAAGTGGTGGAGTAGGCCCATATGGGGTAAGGTGGTCTCACAAGTAAAATGGTCCCAAGCTGTTAAGGGCTTTATATAACAAGAGTAACACCTTGAACCTGGCTTGGTAACAAATCAGCAACCAGTGCAGTTCTCTGAATAGAGATGTCATATGCTAACAGGGTCCTTATTGCAGCATTCTGCACTAACTCTTATTGCAGGATTCTGCACTAACTGTAGCTTCCGGAGGTCAAGCACAAGGGAAGCCCCAGATAGAGTGCAATTGCAGTAGCCCAGTCCTGAGGTCACCAATGCCTGCCTATTGTGGTCAAACTCTCCTGGTCCAGGAATGGTCATAATTGCCATACGAAGCGCAGCTGATAAAAGGCACTTCTAGCGGTGGTGCACCTCCAGTCAGTCATCAAATCCAGGAGCAAACAGTGGATGGCTCCCTCAATTTTTAAAAATTTATTTATTAAAGTATTTATAAGCCACACTTTTCATAGAAACACATCAAGGCAGCTTACAACAATTAGCATTTGCTTGCCTGTTTCCCAGGAGCCTGCTACTGGCCGGTGCTGGAAAGAGAGTGCTAGACTAGATGGATTCTTCCTCACATCTAGCAAGGATATTGTTATGTTCTTGCCAATTCCTGTTCGTTAATTCTCCACATTACAAACACAGAATTGCCTAGTTGAGCCTGCATGATTTACATTCAGTTCTTAGCTGAACTGCAAAATAATCTGATAAACTGCTCCCATTTTTAGCCTATTATTAGTATGCTTTGATCTTCTATCTGAAGAAACTGTACCAAAGTGTTATATCCTATGAGTCTCATTACCTTGGAGATTGGAATCATTATTACAGTTACTAGGGAATGATCCCACAGGAGAGCAAGAGGCTTGAAAAAGAGGCTACCCGTACATAAACAAGTCAACATGGCACTGAGTTTTAATTCTACAAGCTAACAAACGTGGAACCATACTAGAAGATATTTTAAAGGCATATTTGCATAGAGGCTTCCATTGCACTAACAAAAGGGAGGCAACAGACCAGAAGTTTATATCCCAATAAAAGGATTTTACATGCTCATTGGCAAAGTGGTCTGTGCCATATGTGATGCCGACCCTGATCTTTCACAAGTCTGACTAATGGGGGAAAGGAAGGCATTAACTGGCTGTACAAACAGCACTGTGTGGCCTGTAAGGGGAATGGACACAGTAATCCAGGGCTGAGGAACCTTTGGCCCTTCAGATGTTGCTGTACTACAGCTCCCATCATCTATGATCATTGACCATGATGGCTGGGACTGATGGGGGTTGAAGTCTAACAACATCTGGAAGGCCAAAGATTACCCAGCCCTGCAGAATCAGTGTATCAGAAGTCTGACTGGAGTGGGGCCAGCACACTCTTAAGCACGGTCCAAACAAACTGTGAACAAGCTTCAACTATGTGAACAAGCTCACACAAGCCCTGAGCTCATGTGCTCCCTGTTTCTCCCTCTCTTCTTTTGTAGCCAAGAGGAGATTGAAGCCTGTAAACAAATGGTCACAGATCCATGATGTCTGAACTCAGAAAACTATAACTTGCTTTAAAATCTATTCATTAAAAACAATTCAGGATCAAACTATAGTTTCATACCCTGGTTTGTTCTCCTTAGTTTAAATCAAAATAGGGGCAATGACCTGCCATATGTCAGGGAACTCAGGTTTGTTTAAAGTTTAAACAAACCATAGTTCTCTGAGTTATGGCAGGTCATCACTCCTGTCCTGATATATATATACATCTGGACTGAATCGGGAGATTAGCTATGGCCGCATCATAAATCCAATGCATCAAATGGTTACCTATCCACCCAAACCACCCCATAGTGGCCTCATCACTTCAAGCATTCATGTGAATCCACCTTTATTATTCTATCTCCCCAAACATTTATACCTAACCTCCTCCATGCAACGTGTAAAAATCCAAACTCGATACCAACTTTTAATACAATGCAAGTAGACAAGAATGTGATGAACACAAGATGTCCACAAGATGTCCACAACCTGGGTTTGTTAACAAATTCCTTGGATATGTCACAATCCATCCAGTTCTTATAGCACTTACAGGACAAGACATTTAAAGTCCAAATATGCTGTGTGGAAACATTTCAATGTAGCCTTTAATGAAAACACTGCTGCCATTGCTTGACAGAGACCAATCAGTCAAACCACGATCAAGCTGTTATGAGCAGAATGTCTGCAACATTTCAACTGACAGCAAGTTGTCCTTTGACTCTGAGAGAGCAGGCTGTGGTGTATAACTAAAGGTTTTAGAAGTACCATCTACTTCTGACAAATGCTGTTCACACACCCAGAAAAGCTAATAGCCAGATGATGTATTTCAGCTAGGGAATCACATTGTTTAAACTCTCTTAAGCAAACTAGCACAGATGGGCATTGTCAGAGGGGTCGAGCTAGAACTATGCATCAATATAATCACACATATCTGTCCAAGAGCATCTGGCTACTGCCAGAGACTAAGAAGAATCTCAGTTTTTAAAACAAGTGAGTTAAGTGTCTCTCTTACCTTGCTTAAAACAAAAGAAAAAAAGAATAATCACAAAAACAATGAGTTCACAGAACTCTTCCTTGAGTGCCATGGGATGGTTGAGAGAAACAGATGTTGCTATTACACAGAAGCCACAGTCACAGTATATTATAGTCTTAAAATGGCAAGTAGGGACATTTTGCACCCAATGGAAAATATCACAGGTTACTCCAATCTCCCTTAAAAAAAAAAAAAGTCAACTGTTGTCCAAAACCATTTCTGAACAGATTTTAACTTAGTAAGCTTCAGAAATAAGCTAGATTCTCCTATGCTTTGAGTGCATACTATGCACTGGGTGTGTTCTGAACAGAAGACAACGTGTGAATTAAGCCAGTGTTAGAAATTGATGTTGTTGTGAGGGGAGAATGGGCAAACAAAATGATCAACATGTTTAACTCTACGGAGAAAAAGCTAAAGTGGGGCTTTTTTTGTTTTAGAAGAGAAACACTCAACTAAGGAGGCCATGCTATCATGCCATATTTGTGCTAGTTAAGTCTTGCCACAAAATAGTGCAGGCATTGGCTGAGTGGAGGGAGAAAGAGAGGCTGGGGAAGGACATAACTCAGTGGCAGAGTGTATGCTTTGCACATAGATGCTCCCAGGTTTAATATGCAGCATCTCCAGTTAGGGCTAGAAAGATCTCTGTCTGAAGCCGTGGAGAGTCACAGCTAGCCAGTGAAGCCAGCACTTGGATTGCTGGACTGACTCAGTAAAAGGCAGCTTGTGTTCCTTTGCATATAGAAGATCTGGAAGCCACAGAACAGTCAGCCTGCTTTTTGAGTATTAGCACAGAAACCACAACAGTGGCCCTTAAACTATGGTCCAGGTGTTTTCAGGGCACTCCTCAAAACCACAACAAAAATAAATAGAGAAAATGTTGTGTTTGTGCACACTGTAAACAAATAATTTTAAAAAATAGAGAAAAATCCCCCAAAGCCAGAGGTAGTTGGTTTCTGTTTTAACATTTTCACCATTCTGTAGAGGCAACCCACTTCTGGTTTACATGTTTAAATCTATCTTGGGAAGCACTTTGCCTCTTAACCAGTACAAGCGGCTGCAATTAAAACTTCAAAGAAACACCAGGCTGTACTTCAGTTCTCTCCAATAGCTTTATTAAAATGCAATGAGGGGGCAAACACAGCAGCCAAGTTCTGTCTGGTTATCTGCAAGACCACTGAAGACTGCCCATATGGTAGTCAGAAGGCAAGAAAAAGTGGTAGCCTGAAAAGAACAAAAAGCCAGAAAAACAATGGTCAATAGTAACGTCTGAAAAACCCAATACTAACTCTTTTGTTAAATACACCCTGTTTTAAAGAGTGGCCTGCAAAGGCACTACTGAAACTACAACAAACTGAAACTGAATTCTGAAAAGGCAGAGGTGCTATGTGTTCCAAGTTTTTGAGTCCAGGAGGTGGGAAGAGAGACTGTTCTGGATGTGGTTGCACTCCCTTGGAAGGAGCAGGTTCGCAGCTTATTTTAGCTTCTAGTGACAGTTGGGCTTAGGAGGCAATGATAAATAATGATTGAACCAGAATTCCATACCAAAATGGGGGATTACTTCTGAAGATGCAATCTTTGAAAAGGGATATAAGGTTAACAATATTTTTTAGTCAGTCAAAGTGGAACTGGGGGGGGCAACCTTAACAGTTTTAACAAACATTAACCTTCACTGCAATTACTGCAAACAAAAACAAACCCAAAGAAATCTGCAATACACAAATACCAGCACATAACGAGAAAAAATATTCACCTGTTTCTTATTCATGAAGCAGTCATTGCAGGTTTTGACCCTGACAGTTGTGCTGGACAGTAAAGACAAAACCCCAAAAGGTTATGCTTCCTTGTAGAAGTGACTGTCTGCTAATACAAACATCTGGCTATAGCAACAGTGGATGGGCACTAATAAAGCCCAAAGAATAACAATGCAAGCTGAACTGAAGGTCAGAAGCCATACAAAATGAATATTCCAAAACAAAGTTTGCATATTTCACAATACAGTTTGATTTATAAAGCATGCTAAAAAGTTTAGAGTACCGGATATACTTCATGGGGCTTGTGTGAACAGAGCAACAGCCAACACAAGGTTATATCAACAAGAACTAGGAAGTCATGTTATCAGTCAGTGCTGGCAAAATCTCACCTGGAGTACAGAATTGGTCAAAGTTCAAATAAAATGCAGAAAGGATTCAGGGGAAGCCTATGAAAAGGATAGAGAGCCCCTAAGCTGTCAATTTTAATGGAAAGCCTCAAAAGAAGAACTACAGATCCAGGCTGTCCTGGCTAAGCATATGTGTAGCTGAGAAAAAGCGTTTCTCATGTATCAAGCATATCTAACCTAGTACTACCTATAAAATGTAATTCCTCCCCAAGGTCTCACAGATGAAGTTTCCCTTAGTTCTGATACAACTTAAAAGTGCAGTAATTCAGCCTGGGACTTTTGCCCATGAAGAGCTAGGCTAGGTTCTCCCCTATTTTAGAAAAAGGGTTTTAAAATAAAGTACTATTTTCTATCATACCCACAAGATAAGCATGAAACAATGAGTCTGTCCTGGTGGAAGATTAAAAAAGATTATTATATTGAGAGGAGCTCATCCATGGAGGAAATTACCTACAACTGGCTTGTAATTAAATAGTCACTTGCTTATTTGCCTGTAGAAGATAAGAATTGCCTCCAGACAAATAGGAAGTATTTGTAAATTGGATAAGGGATCCTCATTTTTCAGACCACTGGTATGCATGAGCAAGAAGCTGCCAATTATTTGTGGGCCTGCAACTTCTGCTGGCTTAATTGCAAAGCTAATCTTGGTAACAGGGACCAGACGGTTCGAACATATAAAACCGATTCTGGCCCGCTTGCATTCGCTGCCTGTATGTTTCTGAGCTCGATTCAAGGTGCTGGTTTTAACCTATAAAGCCTTACACGGCTTAGGACCACAATACCTGATGGAATGCCTCTCCCAACATTACACTATGCTCAACATCCAAGGTCCTCCTCCGGGTGCCTACTCAGAGGGAAGCTGGGAGTCTGGCAACAAGGGAGAGGGCCTTCTCAGTGGTGGCTCCCAAATTATGGAATGATTTCCCTGACGAGGTGCGCCTGACGCCAACACTGTTATCTTTTTCGGCGCCAGGTCAAGACTTTCCTCTTCTCCCAGGCATTTTAGCATGTGTCTTTAAATTGCTTTTTAAAAAATGTGTTTCTAAATTTGTATATTTGTTTTTAATGTTTTTAATTGTTGTAAACCACCCAGAGAGCTTCAGCTATGGGGCAGTATACAAATGCAATAAATAAATAAAAATCTAGGAAAGTTTGGTGACTTTTTCCTCACAGGCTTTCAAAATGAAGGTCAGGCAGACTTCTGTTAGGGACACTTTTGGGATCTCCTGCCACAGGACAGTGTGTTCCCTTAGAGCAGGGGTGGGGAACCTTTGGCCCTCCAGCCAAATATCTGAACTACAACTTGCATCAGCTCCAGCAAGAATGGCCAATGGCCAGGGATGGCAGAAGTTGTAGTTCTACAACATGTGGGGGGCCAAAGATTCCCCACACCTGTCTTAGGGATTTGTGCTTAGTATTGGTTCAAATGAAATGTTCCCAATCCTCAAACCACAGTTTCAATTCTCAGTTTGAAAGAAATTATGACTGGAACAAGCTACAGTTTGCCCATTTCAAAGTAATAGCAAACTATGGTTTGATCAAACAAGGAAGGGGGAAAATGTGAATATATGGAAGCAAGAAGGGGGGGGCAGGCCGGATATGTCCAGGTTGGTCCTCATCACATTTCATTTCAGTTTTGTTCCTCACAGTCTCATCACACATTGCTGCTCATTTTTCATAGGTATACACATCCTCATCCTCCTAGAATTGATGGACATTTGGAAATCCTAGATTAATACAATTGATTCAGTTTGCTAAAGAGGGAGGGATGGAGAGAGAGGAGGCTTGAAAGAGAACACAAAGTAACCCATATTGTGTTGTCTTCTAAAATAAATCAGTAGAAGAAATTAACAAAGGATGTATAGTAAATTTGTTTTGGTACAAATTCAGCAACTGTGTATAATCTATTTTAAGAAGATGCCTGGGACTGGCTCACTCCCAAAACATATTATGATTGTTAGCATACTTCTATGTAACCCAAACTTGAAATTGGTAACCTCAAACAATCCAAACTGGATCAGCTGATGTGTGGGGAGTTCACTCCTGCTTTCTGTAAGGTCTGGGTATGTGAGCAGCCGATCCAGCTGCATCTCTGCCTGCCCCATACCTGACATCACATATGACATCAAGTGTGAGGCAGATGGGTATGGCTTTTGGAAGATGGCCTGGCAAGCCAAAGGGACACCTGGGGAACCAAACCCGCAGGCCAGAGGTTATCCAATACTGTTCTAGCCCTACCATAGTATCCATGACAGATGACTGCCCAGACTCTACTGAAATACTCCAGTAGTAAGGTAGTTTCCCATCATATTTAGTCAAAATCTGCTTCCCAGCAATTTCCATCCACTGGTCTAGTTCTGTCCTCTTGAGCAACAGTGAACAAGTCTGATCCATCTTCTGCATAACAGTACTTAAGATACGTACAGACCAGTGTTATGATTTAAGCTGCAATAACAGGCCGTAAAGCACCAAACACAGGCCATAACATTGGATGTTAATAGTTTCATGATTCTGTGTTAGCAGCAGAAAATATGTATTCATTATCTTATGATGGGGGTAAACTCAAAGCACCCTACTGGCTGAGTTTAGATTTAACATTAAACCACAGTTCAGCATTACATGCACAAGCATCATGTGCTTGCCCTTCCTCTCTCCCTCCAAAAGCCTTTCTTTCCCACTAACCACAGTTTATTATATGCAAACCTGGAATTGTGGTTAATTTTAACGATGGTTTAGGAACTTTAGGTTAACAAGCTAGGATTAGAAACGAGTTTGTGAAGTTGGCTTGTTTTCCTGAACTTATATTTCAACCAAGTTTTGCTTGGGAGTCTATCAAAGACAATTAACAATGGTTAGTTTAAAACAGTTGGGAGACTTTCACAGATCATCTTGATTACCAGAAGAGTCTGAAACAGGGCATGTGTACATTTCATAAAGAGGGGAGACATGAACTTCACCACAAGTACTTAAGGCATTTCCATAGGATAACATGGCATTTCCATAGTAACTCAAAAGCTGAAATCTGGTGCATAGTCGAGATATCATTTTATTAGAAAAACCTGAGGATGGGATTTCTCTAGTGGGCACTGGGATATGACCAAGTGGGTTGTCGCCAATTGCTTGAACAGACAGAAAAATGCAGGAGCTCCAGGTTGCTTCTCGATTGTCCCTCCCTGGGAGCCTCCTTTCATATTTCTGACATGCTTGAAAGGACACTTTCACGGGCACTCTTCTGGCCTTGAATGTTTTTAACCAGTTCGGAGTGTGTGAGTTTTTAAAAAATTGTGGGAAGGCTGCCTCTTGGTTGTTGGATCTGATCGTCTCCGTCTGTCTCTGCCTTATTTATCCAGGTTTCTTATGACTAAATGTGTAAATTGCTCTGGTTTTGAAGTGCGGAAAGTACTGTATAATTAAGTTTTAACTATTTAGCTAGTTTTAACTAACAATTTATGCAACTATCCTTCAAAACAGAACAGCATGCGTATAAAACAGAATGCATATAAAAATGGTTATGTTACTTCTACACCACTTAGAAAGCTCACACATATATTCCACGACATTCTGGTTGGCAGAAAAGTCTGAAATTGAACAGACACAGTGCAAGAAGGTTTATACAGGTGGCCAATGCAATTGCCGATGGGATTAGATCAAATGCATCCTTTTGAACTCCATGAGCTCATGCTGACACAAATATGTCCAAAATCACTTAACCTAAAAGAATCTGCAATATGAGTGGGGGGAAATATTTTCTTGATAAGATGGTTTGATCTTGCTACTTCTCAAGGATTGATGCTGGAGGAAAGCTTGTACTTCAATATATAGTATTACATTTATATCCCACCTTTGCTCCAAGGTGCTGCTGCTATTTCCACTACAAGCAAGAACAAACCCAAATCTTTTCGGCGCCAGGTCAAGACTTTCCTCTTCTCCCAGGCATTTTAGCATGTGTTTTATATTGTTTTAAATTTTTAAATTGTGTTTTAAATTGTTTTTTAAAAGATGTATTTTTAAATTGCATATGTTTTTAGTTACTGTAAACCGCCCAGAGAGCTTCAGCTATGGGGCGGTATACAAGTATAATAATAAATAAATAAAATAAAATATCAAAGAATTAGCATAAGAACATCAGAAGAACCTGCTGGATCAGGCCAATGGCCCATCTAGTCCAGCACCCTGTTCTCACAGTGGTCAACCAGATGACCATGGGAAGCCCACAAGCAGGACCTGAGTGCAAAAGCACTCTTCTTTCCTGCTGCTTCCAGCAATCGGTTTTCAGAAGCATACTGCATGTGACCATGGTGGCAGAGCACAGCCATCATGGCTAGTAGCCACTGATAGCTTTATCCTCCATGAATTTGTCTAATCTTCGTTTAAAGATATCCAAGTTGGTAGCTATCACTGCCTTTTGTGGAAGCCAATTCCATAGTTTAACTGCACTGTTTGAAAAAGTACTCTCTTTTTGTCTGTCCTGAATGTTACAACATTCAGCTTCATTGAATGTCCACAAGTACTAGTGTTATGAGAGAGGGAGAAAATAGTTTCTCTATCCCCTTTACCATGCCATGCATAACTTTCTACCATGTTGCCACTGACTTGCCCTTTCTCTAAACTAAAAAGCCTCATATGCTGCAACATTTTCTCATAGAGGAGTTGCTCCATCCCCTTGATCATTTTGGTTGTGCTTTTCTAACCTTTTACAGCTCTACAATATCCTTTCTGAGGTGAGGCAATGAGAACTGAACACAGAATTCCAAGCATGCTCACACCACAGATTTGTATAATGGCATTATGATATTTGAGTTTTATTTTCAATCCCTTTCCTACTGATCCGTAGCATGGAATTCACCTTTTTCACAGCTGCCACACACTGGGTCAACATCTTCAATGAGCTATCCACTACAGCCCCAAAGTCTTGCTCCTCACCAGCCAGGCACTACCAGCTCAAACCCCATTAGGGTATATGTGAAATTCATAGGTTTCCCACCCCTGCTTACATTGAATTGCACTTGCCATTTTACTCCCCATTCACCCAGTTTGTAGAGAGCCTTTTAGAGCTCTTCACAATCCCTTTTTGTTTCAACCACCCTGAACAATTTGGTATCGTCAGCAAACCTGGCTACCTCACTGCATACCCCCAACTCTAGATCATTAATTAACAAGCTAAAAAGCACAAGTTTTAATATTCTATTTCTCCTACATAAGCACAACCAAAACCCAATCAGTTTCAAGATGCCCAAACAAAGCAAACACAGGATATGCCACTGCAGTATCTGCAAAATTTATGGAGCTATACCAGGCTCAGGAAACCCACCCATGACATAAAGGAAACCCTTGCTCACAGATCCCAGGAGGGAAGCTGCAAGGGAAAGCACTCTACATGTACTCAGAGGCAATCTATTAGTTTTCCTTTTCAAAGTCTTAGCTTTGTCATACAAAACAGGTTCTGGGACATAATTAAGTCCAACCCCTAAAGATGAAATTCTCTGCTTCCATAAGATACCCTCTACAGCTTCTCCAGGATTTCTTCTGCCTTACAGGAGCATGCCAGCAGCTCTTATATGAACTGTGCTGTTTCCTAGACCCTTGGTTAACTTTCTCCTGTGTTTTACAATGAAAATATAATGATTATAACTTTAAGCACTACTTGCCCTTTTGAAAACTCTAGGGAAAAAAGAATTCTTTAACACAAAATGTTGGTTTCTATTTTTAAAATCTCTTAATAAAATTAATAAGGTAGGGTTCAATTTGTCTAAGGATCCTTTAAAAAATTATACAGAAATTGCAAATAAGCAAAATGAACACACCTTAACACCTTGAAGATTTCCATTTTTAAAAAGAGACAGGTTGGAATCACGTACATTTTATATCACACACTGATCATGATGTGTTAATTTACTGGGAGACAAGAGTCACAGTACAGGATCAGTGATACAAAGAAGGAATAAATATTCACAGGCCCGAAGTTCATATCATGGCAATCCCCAAACATCATTCATTGTTGCTGAAAACTAAAGATGGTATGGTTTTCCAGCAAAAAGCCAATGGGTTGTTTAGTTAGCCTTAAGTACCAACAGGCGTGTTTATGAATCATGGCAATGGATCACTGAATCTTAAACTAGCTAAGGTCAAAGCGGGGGGGGGGGATCAGATGCCCAGTTGCCTGAAGTCTCAGTGACACCACTTAAGAATCTGAAACATATTTTTAGCTCTATGCAGGGAAGGTGATCACAAATGTAATACTACTTTAAAAAACTGGGAACACATTTCTAGCCATGGTCTGTATCTTAAACCATGACTATAAAGGTATACCCAGGTTCTAAGTGGCAGCAGCAAACTTTTTGTGCCTTCTAGACTACAGCTGCCTGAATTATCCAAAATGTGTTACGATGCAGCTTTTGTAGCAAACTGAGCTCAAATTTTAAATTCAGACGAAGTGATGGCATATCTTCACCTGGTAACAGTTAGTTCTTATTACTCTTCTTTCCTTATCAAGTTCCTACATAGCAGAAATGTGGCAACAGTCAAACAAGTGATCTCTTTGGGAAATGTCATGTTATATTTTTCATACATAGTGACACACAAGAGAGACTCTGCAAGATTACAGTTTTAATCTGATCACAGCAGCACAAAATCAACACAGGATGGAAACAGCAGCAAATTCCCACTTTGAGAATATGGGTAGATTAATTAAAAATTAATCAGATTTCAAAATAGAATTGCTTCCATACACACTCTTCAATCTCAAGCAGCGCCCCAACACCACCAATAACTATGGCTGAAGCTAGTCTAGAGAGAAAACTAATCATTTGCAGATTTCAACAAATGTTGGCAGAGTTTTACAGTTAGTCACTGTTGTAGTAACCACCGAGCTTGCTTGCTTGTTTGTTTGTTTGCTATTAATTAATTAACAAACAAACAGACAAGCAAGCAAGCTTGTAGCACCCCTTCCCCTCCAACCTGCAACACTGACTCTGCCCTAACACCAGATATAGCCTGGCATCATTTTTGAAAGAGACATACCCAGTCTCCTACACAAGTATATTAGCTATACTGCCGCCCTGGGCTCCTGCCGGGACGAAGGTCGGGATATATATAAATATGTATACACATACATACATACATACAATTAGCTGGCAGAATTCAGTTTATGGGTTTCACCAGCAACTAGTATTTGCAGACCCAGGTCAAAAGAGTCCCCCCACCCTAGGGAATCTGAAGAGAAAAGGAAGGGGGGGGAAATGACAAGAAAATGATAGATCCTATTAAATTGCTTTCAACAACAACATTTTCTGCAAATAGAATTCAATTGCCACTTCTGATAATACATCAGGCAGAAGAAATTTCAAGTCACACTTGAGCAACTATATTAGCTTTGCACTCTTTAACAACAGCAGGGATTATAGTCAACTAAATCCTACTCAAAGTAGACCCATTGATATTAATGAACAAAAGTTAAGTCATGTCTATTAATATTAATGGAACTACTCTGAGTAGGACTAGCACTGAATACTACCCTAAAAACTTTTCCAGAAGCTGCAAGGGTCATCTAGAGCACTCCTTCCCTACAGACCCTCTCGGGTGTTGAGATCAGCAGAGGGGACCCTTTTTTAAAAAAAAATTTTTTTATTGATCTTTTGTTATTATACAAAAATTTAACATAAATAATATAACAATATAAAAGTAACACTAATCCCCTTCTCCCTCCCTAGAGCCATTACTTTATGATATTGATTTAGTGTATATGCAAAGCTGTAGAAATAAAAAGGTAAGTATTAATATACAGATGAGTATTTTGAAGCTTGAATATTTAGTATAACAATCATAATTAAGAGATATAAAATTATAAGGAACTAATTAATTGCTCATGAAAACCAAATAGCTTTTGCTGATGGGGAAAGTTGTTTGTGTAGATCTTGTTGTGAAGTGAAGTCTATAAATCTCCACCATATTGACATAAATGTTTCTGGTTTAGCAGCACCTCTCATAAATCGAAGGTGTAGTGTGATTTTGTCCAGTATTGCCATTGTCCAGATTTTGCTGTAGCAGATCTGCGTTCAATTCATCTAGATGCTTCCAATGTTGTAATATCGTTATTCTTGCTGCCAATAATAATTTGGAAATTAGATGCTTTGGTTTTAGTGTATTATTTTCACCTTTGAATAAAGATAAGAATAATTCCGGTGTTAAATGTATTGTCTCTTTGGTAATTTTGTTGAGTTCATCTTGAATTGAAATCCAAAATCTATTGATCTTTGAGCAAGTCCACCAAAGATGAAAGTACGTTCCTTTTTGGTTACAACCCCTCCAACATAGGGGGGATATTGAAGAAGAAATATGAGAGAGTTGAACTGGTGTGGAGTACCATCTATGCAATGTTTTCAAAGTAGTCTCTTTGTGCATGGCTGAAACAGTTTTATTGTATTTAGATACAAATATTGAGGACCAATCAGATATCTCCAATTGATAACCCAGATCTCTTTCCCATTGATTTTTTAATCCTGTAAGATTTCCCATGTCATTTTCCATTAATATTTTATACATTTTAGATACCAATCCTTTTCCATTACGACCATTTTCCAACAAAACTTTTTCAAATTGTGTAATATCTTTAGTAGCATATGTTTTAATTTGAGGGTCTTTTAGTATAGAATTCAATTGGTGTGTATGTAGCCAGTCTAAATTCCATGAAGGAATATCTATTTTCCGTTGTTGAAAGAAATCTCTGAAGTATTTTTTCTTTCCCCGTTTCCATATATTTTTTCAGAAAATCATCTCTTGCATTCAGACAGGTTTGCAGGGGAGTCAAAGAGGAATATATTGGGGATAATTTCATTTGCCAATGTTTCCAAATAGTGAATGTAGATTTTGTGAACGGGTTATTAATATTTTTAAGCCAGGTATGACGAATTGGTAGGAAAGGTAAATTCCATAGCTTACTATTAGATAACATAGATTCCTCCAGTCTATCTAAGTCTTTTTTGATATCATTATCATGAAACTAAGTTGACGTATTTGAAATGCTATGCAATATAAATATAAATTTGGAAGTCCCCATCCCCCTGGATTTGTCTGAGTATAAAAAGAGGTTAATGATAAGTCTTGGTCTTTTGTTTTGAAATATGAAGTTATTTATTATATTCTGCCATTTACAAATAGTGTTATGAGTAATAAGCAGGAGAAGCACCTGAAACAAATAAAGGAATCTGAGTATTATTTTCATTCGTATGGCCACTATCTGACCTAATGTGGTGAAATTAATTTTTTTTCATTTATTTAAATCTATCTTCATTTTCTTTATTAGAGGGCGATAATTAATATGAAATAATTTTGAAATATTTTTAGGGATTAAAATCCCCAAATATTTAAAAGCAGAATTACATATGTTAACTCCTAATGTTTTACAAATCATCAATTGGTCCTGTGGACCAACATGAAAAACATTATGGAAGATTTGTTAAAGTTAACCTTAAGTCCAGATATTTCTGAAAATGTTTCTAGCATTAGTTTAAAAATGGGGCTGATTGTGATGGATTTCCCAGCATTAGTGTCATATCATCTGCATATAAATTTAGTAAATGTTCTTCCTCATTTATATTAGTTTGATAACCTTTTATTTGAACATGTGAGCGTAGTTTCATGGCTAGTGGTTCTAAGGAAAGGGCAAATAATAGTGGGGATAAAGGACATCCTTGTTTTGTGCCCCTTTGTATTGGTATAGAGTTTGAATCCAAGTTATTAGTGCGTATCACTGCAGTAGTTGTGTCATATCATATTTAATACTCTTTCTCCCAGATGACAATTATCTAGTACCTTTTTAAAATAATTCCAATTCAGACAATTGAAGGCCTTGTAGATATCTAATGATAAAATACCTAGCGATTTTTTGTGATATTTAGCATGAAATATGATGTTGAGTAGTCTTCTGATGGGATCTGAGATGTGTCTACCTGTAATGAATCCTGTTTGATCTATGTGAACCAAATCAGCTATCATCGAATTAAGTCTATTTGCAATTATGGATGTGAATAGTTTTTGATCCTGGTTGAGAAGATTTATTGGTCGATACGATTCTACTTCCAATTTTTCTTTATTTGGTTTGGGAATGACAATTATATGAGAAGTCTTCCAAGTGTCTGGAATGTTTTCTCTTGTCCAGATGTAATTAAATAGTGGGATTAGTATTTCTTTAAAAGCTTTATATAATGTGCTATTAAATCCATCTGGCCCGGGTGCTTTATTGTGTTTAAGTCTTGTAATTGCAGCAGATACTTTCTCTATTGTTATGTCTTGATTTAAGGATTTTTCCTGAGCATTTGGGAGGGTGGAGGAAGAAAAATCAAAAAGATACTCTTGGATTTTTTCTGTTTTGGTAGGTATATTATTATATAATTCCTTATAAAAATCCATAAAGCATTTATTGATTTCTTTAGTATCATATGTTGTTTTTTCTTGATGTGATACTGCCATGATTTTAGTAGCTGTATGCTGTGATTTTAGGGCATGAGCTAGTAATTTAGAATTTTTATTTCCCCATTCATAATATTTTTGTTTCGTGTACCAGATGGATTTAGCTATTTTTGCAGAGTCTATAGCTTCTATTTCTTGTTTTCTCTTTTGCAATTTCTTTAGTGTGGTTTCAGTTATTTTGTTTGTGTTGAGATTCTAGTTTTTTCACTTCTAATACTAGCTGAGTTTTAATAGGTTCAATATTACGTTTCTTTTTGGCCATTTCATTTATACAGTGATCTCTCATTGCTGCTTTCATAGCGTCCCATATAATGTTAGCCATAATTTCAGGTGTATTATTTATATCAAAATATTCTTTCAAATTTCCCTGTAGTGTTTTGGTAATTGATCGATCTGTAAGAAGAAATGAGTCAAATCTCCATATTGGAGTATATGGAGTATGTGAAAGAGTGTTTAAACATGCTCCAACTGCAGCATGATCTGAAACCAGTCTGGGATATATATCCGCCCTAGTAATGTTTGTTATTAAATTTTGAGAGACCAGAATGTAATCTAACCTGGAAAAAGTTTTGAATCTGGGGGAATGATATGTATAATCTTTGATTCCAGTGTTTATATGATGCCATGCATCTACTAACCCATGTTTCTGTAACAGATAATGCATGGGAGATTGTTTTTTTAAGGACGATGCTGGTATTCCTATACTTCTGTCTAACTTGGGGTCACAAATCATATTTAAGTATCCACCAATAAGGATTTCTTCTGATGCAAACTTCTCAAGTTTTTTTAGTATTCTGGATAAAAAATTAAATTGATTAGTATTAGGAGAATAAATTGATGCAAGTGTAAAATTACGATTTTGTAATAGTCCTGAAATAAAGATGTATCTACCTTCTGAATCTGTTGTTTTTGAACCTAGAAATCTATTGATTTAGCAAAAATGATTCCCACTCCCCTTGAATTATTGCTTCCTACCGCTAAAAATTGTTTACAGAAATAGTTATGTGGAAGAAGATGACAGTTGGGTTTTGGCTTGTATATTTCTTGTAAAAATATAATTGAAGGTTGCTGAATCGTAATGTAATCTGAAACCCTTCATCTTTTGATGTCATCTCCCATGCCCCTCACATTTAATGTTAACACTTTAATTTCAGCCATATGTTGTACTTAATTGATCTATTTTGATCACCTGTATATTCCAATGCTCTCTATCATGACTCCAATCTCTCCCTATTATTTCTATATAAAACCATTTATATTGACAAAAATTTAAGATCCGGCTCTGTAAATCCCAGGTGACATGTAACTCCCCCCCAACATTCAACCCCCATACCTAACTAACTAAAGACAGAGAAAAATTTCCCTGCTTACAGGTATTGGCTGAGACAGCCCTGTGTTAGTTGGTCGAATTTCTGAGGCTTATTGCCTCTTGTGAATATTTATTGTGATTTAATTGTGGAGGAGGCGGCTGACCTGGCGTGCATAACCGAGACCTGGGTGGGTGATATGGGAGGAGTTGCTCTTACCCAGCTCTGCCCACCTGGGTATGCGGTTCAGCATCATGGTAGAGCCGAAGGTCGGGGAGGCGGGGTTGCCGTGGTCTATAGGAGTTCTTTCTCACTCGCCGAGCACCCTGTACAGGTGACGACTGGTTTGGAGTGTCTCCACCTTGTGCTGGGCCAGAGAGACAGGCTGGGAATTTTGTTGGTGTACCGCCCGCCCTGCTGCTCAACAAATTCCCTAACTGAGCTGACAGAAGTAGTCTCGGAGGTACTGTTGCAGTCCCCTAGACTGTTGGTACTGGGGACTTCAACGTCCATGCCGAGACTGCTTTATCTGGGGCAGCTCAGGACTTCATGGCGTCCATGACAACCATGGGGCTGTCTCAGTTTGTTACTGGCCCAACGCATGTGTCGGGACATACCCTTAATTTGATCTTCGCCACTGGGCAGGGAGATGGTGATCTGGAGGTTGGGGGTTTTTCATCTACCCCATTGTCATGGACAGATCACCGCTTGCTGAGGTTTAGGCTTATGGCGACCCTTTCCCTCTGCAAGGGTGGGGGACCTATTAAATTGGTCCGCCCTCGGAGATTAATGGATCCTGAGGGTTTCCAAAAGGCTCTGGGGGATTTTCCGACTGAGAAGACTGGCGCTCCTGTTGAAGCCCTGGTTGAACTGTGGAATACGGAGATGACCCGGACGGTTGACACAATCGCTCCCATGCGCCCCCTCCTATGCAGAGCTCATACAGCTCCATGGTATACCTCGGAGCTGAGAGCGATGAAGCAGGAGAGGAGGAGGCTTGAGTGCAGATGGAGGCGGACTCCCGACAAATGCAATTATGCCTTGGTAAGTGCCTGCTCTAAACGATATATAGCAGCGGTGAGGGCAGCAAAAAAGAGATATTTTGCTGCCAGTATTAAGGCATCACTCTCCCGCCCAGCGGAGCTTTTTAAAACTGTACGAGGGCTTTTACATCTTGGCCCTTGGGATACTACAGATTCATCTGTAGCCCGCTGTGAAGAGTTTGCTGGACACTTCCAAGATAAGATCGCTTGCATTCGTCGGAACTTAGACTCCAATATTATAGCAGTTGGATTCAATGAAGCATCCAGATCACAGTCTTGTCCTCATTTATTGGATGAGTTTCAGTTGGTGCAGCTTGAGGATGTTGACAAGATCCTTGGACTGGTGCGGGCGACCACGTCTGTGCTGGATCCTTGCCCCTCCTGGCTAGTGAAAGCTGGCAGGACCGGAACCGCCGGCTGGGCCAAGGAGGTAATCAATGCCTTTTTGCGAGAGGGAGTGGTCCCTGACTGCCTAAAAGCGGCGGTAGTGAGACCGCTCCTGAAGAAACCCTCCTTGGACCCAGATAACTTGAACAACTACAGACCTGTGGCGAATGTTCCGTTCCTGGGCAAGGTTCTGGAATGGGTGGTGGCCGGCCAGCTCCAGGGGCTCTTGGATGACACTGATTATCTCAATCCGTTTCAATCCGGTTTTAGGCCTGGGTTTGGTACCGAAACAGCCTTGGTCGCCCTATATGATGACCTTTGTAGGGAGAGGGACAGGGGGAGTGTGACCCTGTTGATTCTCCTCGATCTCTCAGCTGCTTTTGATACCATCGACCATGGTATCCTTCTGGGAAGGCTCACGGAGTTGGGAGTTGGGGGTAGTGCTTGGCACTGGCTCCGCTCCTACTTGGTGGGTCGTCAACAGAAGATAGTGCTTGGGGAACACTGCTCGACACCCTGGACTCTCCATTGTGGAGTCCCACAGGGATCGGTACTGTCCCCCATGCTTTTTAACATCTATATGAAGCCGCTGGGTGCGGTCATCAGGAGTTTTGGGGTGCGTTGTCACCAGTACGCTGATGACACGCAACTCTATTTCTCCTTTTCATCTTCCTCAGGTGAGGCTGTTA
This sequence comes from Rhineura floridana, assembly GCF_030035675.1. NCBI lineage: Eukaryota > Metazoa > Chordata > Lepidosauria > Squamata > Rhineuridae > Rhineura > Rhineura floridana. Next base: position 27,046,131 of record NC_084493.1, on the reverse strand, counting down.
ACGTACTAAACCGTTGCCTGGCCGCGATAATGGATTGGATGGGAGCTAACAGACTGAAGCTTAATCCAGACAAGACCGAGACGCTGTTAGTGAGTGCCTTCTCTGCCCAGATGGTGGATGTTCACCCTGTTCTGGGTGGGGTTACACTCCCCTTGAAAGAACAGGTTCGTAGCTTGGGAGTTCTTTTCGACTCTTCCCTGTCTCTTGAGGCTCAGGTAGCCTCAGTGGCACGGAATGCTTTTTACCATCTTCGATTGGTAGCCCAGCTACGTCCCTATCTGGACAGTGACGACCTCGCCTCAGTCGTTCATGCTCTGGTAACTTCTAGATTGGACTACTGCAATGCACTCTACGTTGGGCTGCCCTTGAAGATAGTTCGGAAACTACAGTTAGTCCAGAATGCAGCAGCCAGATTGTTGACGCGGACCAGAAGGTCCGCTCATATAACACCTGTTCTGGCCCGTCTGCACTGGCTTCCTATTTGTTTCCGGGCTAAATTCAAAGTGCTGGTTTTGACTTATAAAGCCTTACACGGCATGGGACCGCAATACCTGGTGGAGCGCCTCTCCCAATATGAAACTACCCGTACCCTGCGCTCAACATCTAAGGCCCTCCTCCGAGTACCATCACATCGAGAAGCTCAGAGGGTGGTGACTAGAAATAGGGCCTTTTCGGTTGTGGCCCCCGAACTGTGGAATGGTCTGCCTGATGAGGTGCGCCTGGCGCTGATGCTGCAATCTTTTCGGCGCCAGGTGAAAACCTTTTTATATTCCCAGGCATTTTAATGTGTACTATTAATATTTGTTGATGTATTTTGCTGCTATTTTGATTGTTTTTGTTTGATTCCATTGTATTGTTGTGTTTGTATATTCTCTGATTGTTTTATTGTTATGTACACCGCCCAGAGAGCCCTTGGGCTTAGGGCGGTATATAAATTAAATTAAATAAATAATAAATAAATAAAATATATTGTAAACCCAAACAATATTAATTAGAATAACTTTTAACCAAATAAATCTATATGTTTCCGCTAACCCCAGTATGTTGCAGATGACACAGACATAGCCTTTTTGCATGATATTATCTTGTTCCCTTGAAATTTTTTCCTTGTGCCGTTTCATCTAATAACCAACCATTTGATCATTATTTCTTTCTTGTGGATGTTGATCTCATTGATCTCTGAGGATTGGTTGAATTGATAGATATGTCATTTCGTTGACGTCTTCTGCGTTTAGTAGCCTGAGGAAAGGATTTCCAATCTTCTCCCTTGAGCACCATGTTGATGAGATCATCAGATTCCAATTCTTCTTCTTCCCAGGGAGATTTCAGATTGAATAGTGCCAGTAAACTCACCAATTCCTGTCTGCTTGATGCTCTGTGTTGAACACCATCTGTTTCTATTATCAATGCAAATGGGAAGCCCCAACAATATTTAATGCCTGCTGTTCGCAATACTTCTGTGGCAGGGCGAAACGATTTATGTTTGCGTAATGTTTCTGTACTCACGTCTTGAAGAAATAGTACAGGGCTATCTTCAAATTCAATTTGGTCTTTTTTACGCATAATTTTGAGCATCTCTTCTTTTTTTGCAAAGTTATAGAATGTGACTATAATGTCTCTTGGTGGGGCATTATGTTTTGGTCGAGGGCCCAGGCTTCTATGAGCACGTTCTATGTCAGATGCAGTTATGCTTGCTTCTAGAATCATTGATGACCACCAATTTATTAAGACCTGGGTGATATCTTTATTATCTGTCCATTCTTTAATCCCATGCACTCTCAGATTCCGTCAATGGCCCCAATTCTCCTGGTCATCCACACGATTTAATATGTCTCTCTGATTGAGTATAATATGTTTGATTACATCTGTATGTTGAATGCCTATTTCTAGTGCTTCATTTGCAGTTTTAGCAGTATCCTCCATTTTGTTTGTTAAAGATATTTTTTCATCCAAGATTTTAAAACTGTCATCCCATTTTTGAAGCAGAGAGCTTTGAAGAGATGAAAATTGTGAAGATAGTTGTGCTGTAATTAAGTCTTGGTCTAATTCGGGAGTTAATATTTGTATTGACTCACTTTTTGACGTTTTAGAAGTTTTCGCTGCCATTTTGAAAACACAGTTTCCTGGTTATTTCTTTTACCCACGATGTCCTCAGTAAAAGTATTTTTGCTGTGAGGGAGTACTTTTATCGTTCTATCGCTGCAGGTAACATTCCTGTATCTTGTAGATATTTTTATTGAGTTTTCTTCCATTTTTGCGCCAAGGCTTCTTTAAAAAAGCATCAGGGTTAGCGGAACTCACGGTTTACCCTGTTGCTCCGGCGATCGCGTGCATCCGCCCTCTCAGAGGGGACCCTTTTAGTAGTTCCACCAACCTAGGAAGTTCAGGGGATAGTGGCCCAGGAAAGGGCATTCTTTGTGGCAGCCCTTAAGTTGTGGAACTCCCTCCCCACTGAGGTGCGTCTGGCAACAGTACTGTGCAGCTTTAGATGAATGTTGAACATTAATAATAATAATAATAAAATTTTATTTTGAGGCCACCTATCTGGCCGAATGAACGGCCCCTCTAGGCGGCGTACATAATTAAAAATACAACATATAATACAGTTTTAACATATAAAACAATTATAATCCACCAACCTACATCTATACACTGTAAACTAAAATTATCTAGGAGACTTGTATGCCCGCTGAAACAACCAAGTTTTCAATCCTTGGTGGAAACCTACCAGGGAGGGGGCATGGCGAAGGTCGTATGGCAGAGAGTTCCAGAGGGTGGGGGCCACAACTGAGAATGCCCTCTCTCTGGTCCGCACCAGCCTAGCTGTCTTAACTGGTGGGACTGATAGAAGGTCTTGTGAGGCAGATCTCGTCAGGCAGCATATTTGGTGATGCTGGAGGCGCTCCTTTAGATAAACTGGACCAACACCGTATAGGGCTTTAAAGGTTAACACCAACACCTTGAATTGGGCTCGGTACACAACTGGTAGCCAGTGCAGATCTTCCAGCACTGGGGTGATATGATCCCGGCGGCTCTTTTTAATCAACCATGCCGCCGCATTCTGTACCAGTTGTAATTTCCAGACCGTCTTCAAGGGTAGCCCCACGTAGAGCGCATTACAGTAGTCTAAGCGAGAGGAGACCAGGGCATGCACCACCCATGGGAGCAGATGGACAGGAAGGTAGGGTCGCAGCCTCTGTATCAGATGTAATTGATACCAAGCTGCCCAGCTCACCGCTGACACCTGAGCCTCCATGGACAGCTGGGAGTCAAGAATGACCCCGAGGCTGCGAACCTGGTCCTTCAGGGGCAATCTAACCCCGTTCAGCGTCAGGTCAATATCTCCTATCCTTCTCTTATCTCCCACAAGCAGTACCTCGGTCTTGTCAGGGTTCAGTTTCAGCCTGTTTCCTCCCATCCATTCACTTACAGACTCCAGGCACTTGGAAATAGTCTCCACAGCCAACTCCGGTGAGAACTTAAATGAGAGATAGAGCTGAGTGTCATCCGCATATTGGTGACACTGCAACCCAAATCTCCTGATGATAGCTCCCAGCGGCTTTACATAGATGTTAAACAGCATGGGAGAGAGGATAGAACCCTGTGGCACACCACAATTGAGAGGCCAAGGGTCTGAAACCTCCTCTCCCAATGCCACCCTCTGGTGCCTGTCAGAGAGATAGGAATGGAACCACCGTAAAACAGTGCCCCCAATTCCCATTCCCTCCAGGCGATCCAGGAGGATACCATGGTCAACGGTATCAAAAGCCGCTGAGAGATCCAGGAGGACGAGGAAGGAGTGTTCTCCCCTATCCAACGCCCTCCTTAAATCATCCACCAGAGCGACCAAGGCTGTTTCAGTTCCATATCCAGTCCTGAAGCCCGATTGGAATGGATCTAAGTAATCTGTTTCCTCCAAGTGTGTCTGTAGCTGTTTGGCCACCACACGTTCGATCACCTTGCCCAAGAATGGTAAATTGGAGACTGGGCGAAAGTTGTTTAAATCTTGGGGATCCAAGGAGGGTTTTTTCAAGATGGGCTTTATTACCGCCTCCTTGAGGGCGGATGGCAATGCACCCTCTTCCAAGGAAGCATTTACCACCGCCATGATCCCTTCGCTCAGTCTCTCTTTGCAGCCCACAATGAGCCACGTGGGGCAAGGGTCAAACAAACAAGTGGTCGGTCTCACAGTAGAGAGCACCTTGTCCACTTCCTCAGAGGGAAGAGGCTGAAACCTCTTTACCCTGGCCTTTGATATCTGAGGCATATATTTTTAGGAGCCACCCTATTTTGCGATTCTGGTTGTTTTTAATTGTTTTTAACATTGTATTTTAAAGTTGTTGTAACAACCTGGGATCTGAGTGAAGGGCTGGCAATGAATGCTGATGCTAATAATAATAATAGGAAGTTGCCAAAGTTTGCAACACAGTAGAGTACTAGGACAGAGAAGAAAAAGGCACCCTCCAGCACCACCATTTACATTACTCAATATCTTTGCATTTAGGTAGAAAAACATTGTAGGTTTTGAACACAGAGTGATTGGTTCGAGTAGACCATTAAAATAATTCCTCGAGTGTGACTGGGATATGATTTAAGGTACAATTAGAATAATATGCTTGAAGATGTATGACCCATGCAAACTCAGGTCTACCCCCATCCAAATTCCGAACCAAAGACAGACAAATTTTCCTCTTGCAGACATTATGCAAATTTAGTATGCTTGCATATATGTATCATAAATAGAATATTCTGCTTTCAATATTCATTTTGGCTTGAAATTTTCAGGAAAGGATAAACAGATAGATGGAAGGGAAGAGAACAGAGGCAAGGAACGGACTGAGCAATAGAGAAAGACAAGATGGAATAGTATTATCAATAGCAGTGACAGAGAGATGGATAAATTGGAAGCAGACAGGTTCCTGAATCCAGAAATATGACCCAACATTTCATTCAGATTCAGAGTTTTCAGGGCAGCCAACCAATATTCTTGGGGCTAGAAAATTGACAATTATAGTTCTGGGAATGCCAAATCCTGTGACAGATTAATGTCAGGCTTTGCAGGAAATGGGCATACTAGATACAAGATATCAATCTATATAAGAACCATCCCTGAAGTCAGTGCTAGCTATAACTGTACACAACATTACCTGCTGATCATGATCAAAAAGATCACCCAACTTTGAAGGAAATACTCTCAGGTACATGTTATTAGTACAACCCTTCCTATGACAAAGGTTCAAGACTAGTGACTGTATTTCATTCATACAACAACTGTGAAATGGTTACAATTACAGTGCATTCCTTCCTACTGGATACATCAGCAGGGACTCATTTGTCAAATTTCAGATGGATGGTATAAGACAGGCATCATGAACCTCTGACCTGCAAGCCAAATTAGGCAATTTCCCCCAAACCATGTCCACCAAACCATGTATGACATCAGGTGTAGGGCAGGTAAAAACATCAGCTGGTCAGGAACAATCAGGAGTCTTAAAATGCACTCCCATTTGTTCCTTGGCAAGCAGGGCTTGCATTTGCACCTTTAAAATTTGGTGCCAAATTCACACCCCACTAGGATCAGCTACACTAAAGAGCCCAATTGCAAACTCCAGAATATAACCAATTCCTGCCAAAAGTGGGACTTGAAGTAACCACCAATCAACTGATTGGAGGTGGCTGAAAAAACCCTTTTGGCAAGGATCTTTCTTTGCAGTGTGGCTTTAATTCAAGGAAAAAATGTTTCTTTGCAAGCACAGCTTCAGTTCTAGTTGAACTGTAAAGGAAAAATGGGTCACCTGACATCATAGCCGGATCCTGTTCCACAATAAGGATTAGCCTTACGTCACTGCCATCTAAAAGTGAACATTAGGCAAGATCTAATCAGTTACCCAAAGAGCAGTGCAGTGCCTCAGATCACTAAAGAAGACTACTACCTCCACGTTTGCTCTCCAACAGGTTCTGGGAATTTTCACCATGCTAATGCAGCCAACCTCCTCTTGCTTGCATTGTCTTGGTTTGCTGAAGTAAAAAATCAAATCAAAAGAACCTCATAGGGAGCTTCTTCACAGAAACTAATTGCTACAGGGAACTACCTCCATCAAGTGGCTATCACACCAAAGACTGCATGTGTGGACTGGGCCTAAGCATTTCCATCTTCCATCCCTCTTTACCAGAGCATGAATATCCTCTCCTAAGTGTTATGTCAGGGCTGATGCAAAATGACAGCTAAAGCTAACCATGGCTTCCTCTTAACTAGGTCCAAGTTTTCCAGCACTAAAAGTTAGCAGTGCCAAAGCTTTTCGGTAGCTACATGCTAAGCACACTTAGAAGCAGCTTCCAATGAAATAAATGAATTCTACTTCCAAATAGATGTAATTGGTGTTTTGTGTTTAGGCACAGTGAATTTTCATGCAGGAAAGCCCTTTGCAAAACAGCATCACACAGGATCGCTCCCTTCGCTCATGAGCTAAGCAAGCGATCCTGGGGGGTGCTGGTTTGCAGGCAGCTTTACTGCAGGAAAGCCCTTTCCAAAACAGCATTGAGCAGGATAAACTGACTCCACTCTCAGTTGGGGGTGAGGGAAGGAGATGCAATAACAGCAGTTTCTGGGATGCTTCTTATGAACCCTGGGCATACCCCATACAAGGAAAAATAGGAATGAAGTCTCCAAAACTTCCAGTGGACTAACATAATAGAACTTTAGAATAAAATGTGAACATAGGAAAATGAGCAAACAGAAATTTGGTGACTACTTAGGGCACTAGAAGAGTCAAATAACCACATTAGCTTTCCTAAATAAATGTATATCGGGGGCATTGTATTGTGCCTTGTGTATGCATTCTAGTAATAGCATACTAAGAAGTGGCAATTAGTTTTTACCCAAGGTATTTTCCAGCCACCAAGCCATTAGAAATGGGCACCCTTGGAAACCGAGTATCAGACAGCACTATGATCACTGCAAAGACAGTCATGAATAATGTCTTATCCTGGTTTGAAACCCCATAGATGGCAAATAAACCCATTCTTGTCCAAAATGTACTGCCCTGCATGAAACAGATAAAAACTAAAATGCTGAAGAGTTCAAGTTGTTCCCAATGAGATTTCCACTGCTGGCAATTATATACACACTTGCACACATTTCCATGATGCTTCAGTATCGTGCTGAAAGGAAAGGATAATTTTATCTCTTTGACTTGACAGATAACATTAGGGGCTTGCAAACTGCCTTCTTGGGAGTCAAGAACAAATTTTCCTATGCCAAATTGGTTGCTTATCTTGGGCTTTCTCACCTTTCCTTAGAAGATGCCACAATTTTATTTACAAAACCTTTGCAAGAGGCACCTGGATATCTTAAATATGGTTTAAAAACACTTGTGTTGATACCTATCTCCCCTTCCCCTCCAAATATGTAAAGGGATTATCACTCATAAGAAATCTTAGTCCGTAAAAATAGTTTTTCTACAACATATTAAATCTGCATGAACCTGCATGTGAAAAGAACAACTAACTAAAAGAAAAAGACAGCTATCTTGCTTTTTATACAATGCACACATAGAAGCGGAATTAAACATCTCAAATATGAGGGGACGCGTCCTTCAAATGCACTTTGCTGTTTGCATTTTTATGTGTATTACAAATAGTTTAAACAATTTGATCTTTATCTTTCTTTCTTTATTAGCAAAACTGCAGGGCCGGAGGCCAACGCAAGTAAAACAACAGTACAAATACATGTTAAAAACAATAGTGGGAATTTTCCAGGACAAAAATAGCGCCTATATGATACTTCGCAAGGCAATATGATTTGCCCGAAGTTTTCGTGCAGCTATTATAAAAAGGGATACATTATGAGTTACTTCCCAAGTATGGTCAGCCATTAAAAAGATGATTTTTTCATCAGGTGAAGTAAAATTGAAAATGTCTAACCATTTCTTAAGGAACCTTAATCTGGGTTGGGTATAAATTGAGCAATAAAGCAAGACATGGGGAAGATCCTCCGCTGTAGGAAGGCCACAGACACAGGACCTTTGGTCCTTAGGGACGCCGGCTAGTCGACCTTCCCTATCAGCATTTGGCAGGGAAAAGAAGTGAAGGGCTGTGAAAGCTCGTCTAAGAGCAGTGGGTAAGGGTTGAACAAGATATGTAGAACATTGGGGAGCATATTTGAAATGCCAAAACCAGGGAGATACTTTGGAATTGATAATAGATAGCCTATCTAATTTCATGGAATGAAGGAATATGGATGTACGTAAAGATTTGTTATTAAAATTTGAGTTACAATCTGGTGCTGAGAGATGATAGATAGATAGCAAATTATTTAGTTTGGAGCCCCATAGGACAGAGGCAAAGGGGTGGTTAAAACATAGTTTGAGTAATACTCTAGACTGGGACACATTAGAAAATCTCAAAAACTTTAGAAGAGTGAAATGGATATGTGCAATCAGCGGGGGGGGGGTGCCTGTCTCAATTCGAATCATTGCAGCGGAAGTTCCCGACGGGAGAGATAATAAGCGCCTGAGAAAACTATTTTGTACTGTTTCTAGGGCTGTTACAATGGAATTGTCCCAGCCCCACACAGAAACTCCGTATAAAACTTGTGGAATCACCTTGGCATTAAAAATTTTTAGGGCTGGATGGATCTGGTTGCCACCAGCCGTTCGAAAAAAACTCAAGATTGCCCTGGCTGTCTTAGCCGCAAGTGATTTGACATATTGTCGGTGGTAATGCCAGGAAAGTGTATCCGAGAAATAGATCCCTAGGTATTTAAATTCTCGGGGTTGTTCTAACTGGTGTCCTGCTATATGCCAACGATGCCCTTGGAATTTCTTCCCAAAGACTAATACTTTGGTTTTAGTATAATTTATATTCAACTTTTCCTTAGAGCAATATGTCTGTAAAGATCTCAGCAGCTTTCTGAGACCAATAGGCGCTAAGGAAAGGAGAACCATATCGTCAGCGTAAAGAAGTATTGATACTTTCCTTTGGCCGATGGGGGGGGGAAATTGGGGTCCAGAGAGGAAGGGAATAATGTCATTTAAAAACAAATTAAAAAGCAGAGGGGCTAAAAGGCATCCTTGCTTGACACCTCTCTCCACCGCTATCGGATCAGATAGGGATCCAGAATGTGGGGCTCTTACCAAGGCAAAAGTGTTGACATGTAAAATACGGATTAAATAGAGTAGGCGAGGGTCGATATTCAGATTATATAACTTGACCCATAGGGCGTTCCTATCGATCGAATCAAACGCTGCGGCCAGATCGACAAAAGCCGCATATAAATGTCGGGTGGGTCCGGCGATGGACTGTTTTGCCAGAAAGTGTAGTGTTAGGCAATGATCGATCGGGGAAGAACCCTTGCGGAAGCCAACTTGTTCTGGATAGATGATCTGTTGATCTTGGGCCCAGTCTTCTAATTTGTTTAGAAGAAATTTAGCATAAAGTTTAGAAACCACATTCAGCAGGCTAATTGGTCGAAAATTGGCAGGGTTGGAAGGGTCACCCTTTTTATGAATGGGGATAATGATATTACATCTCCAGCCCTCGGGAATTACTCCAGAGTCGTTTATTGTGGTAAATAAACGGGCCAAGAATGGAGCCCACCAATCAGAATTGTTTGATGACCTCTGGTAGGAGAAAATCTTCACCTGGAGATTTCCCGTTTTTTAATGAGTCAATCAGAGATTCAATTTCTTGAGTTGTGACTGGGGGCCATGTCGGCATACTCATGATGTCCGACATGGGTAAAATATTATATGGAGACGGAATTGAAGAGTAAAGGGATAAGCAATGAGCGTGCCAAGTTGAGATCGGGATCAGGTCCAGCTTAGGGAAATTGGCAAAGCCTTGTCCCAACTTTACTAAGGACCAAAACTGGCGTTCTTGGTTTTCAACTATTGTCTTTATAAGTAATTTCCAGCGAGATTCAGCAAAGGCTATTTTTTTTCCCCTCAGAAGGGCTCTGTAAGAGGCCTTTAGTTTAAAGGCGAGAAAAGATTGGGGGGATGGGGACTTAATTGAGAAAAGGAGAAGTTTTTTAAAGTTTTTTTTGGCAAGTCTGCAGTCTTGGTCAAACCAGGAGGATGTATGAAGTTTCCTGAGGGGGGCATTATTTTTATGAGTCATGTAAGGCCTAAGTAAGGATATGACAGATTGGAATGCCAATATAGGGTCCTTGATTTCGCTCAGGACCTCCTGACGAATTAGTTGGAATGTGTCGCTCTCGAATAGATGAGCGACAGATGTGCACCTCCTATCTGTCCAATAGACTCTTTTCTCAGGGGCAGTTAACTTGATAGGGAATGTGGCAATCTGATCTTGAGGGCTTTGAGTCTAAGTAGGAGGGGAAAATGGTCACTCTCAGTCCTGAAATTGACATTAAAGTCTGTAATATCATCCAACAGCGTCTGAGAGACCAAGATATAGTCAATCAGACTTGCACCGCGGGATGTCCGGAAAGTGAATGAGCCCGAGGATAGGTCATATATGGTACCATTTATAATTTCCAAAAGGTGTGCTGAGGCAAATTCTATTAACAGGGGACCTTGCTTGTTCGACTTTGGATCTTGTATAGACTTATGCAGAAACAAATTTTGGGTAAAAGGATCCTGATTAGAGGTATTGATGTTAAATGGCCAGGAATTTCCTATTCTGGCATTGAAGTCTCCGCATAAAAGAATTCTATCATTTGGAAACTGGGACTCTATGTAAGAGAGGGCCTCATCCAGCCGGTCCCATTGGTTGGAGAGATCGCGCAAGGGAGGTAAATAGATATTAATACAAATCGTAGGGTCAGCCCATAAACCCTTTATCCTAAGGGCCAACATAAAGGTTGGGAGTATTAGAGGAAGCTGAACAGGTGTCACTGCCATAGAACCAGAGACAAAAATAGTAAGCCCCCCTGCTTGGACGGCGAATCTTAGAATACTTGGCTGCCGAGGTTGAAAAAGATATGTAACCAGGGAGGATCATTTTGTCTGGGGAAGTTGACCAGGTTTCCTGCAGAAAAATGATCATAAAGTTGTTTAAATATTTTATAAAGTCAATGTCATGGCATTTGTTCACCCATCCGCTAATGTTCCAAGACAAGATAGTGATAGGTCATATAGAAGTGATCTCGTTAAAGAGAAGACTGTACAATACAGCCATTCTGGGTTGACGGTCGGGGAAGGTGTTGTACTTGTGGGTTGATATTATTCCTAAAAGGGGCCAGGGAATTGTTATGAGTAGATGAAGATCGGGGGTTCGGAGATGGGGGGGCCTCTATAGACCCCCTTTCCTCCGGGGCCAAAAAACGCATTTTTTGTCCAAAATCCGGGAGAGTCGATTTTTGTCCGTTTGGCCAGCTCATAAGAGAAAAAATTTTCAGAGGCTAAGCGGTAAAAAGATAGGATGGAGGAATCTTTTTCTGGGGTCCTCTGCTCTAGTTGTTGATAAGAAAGCTGGTGAAGGTGAGGAACTGTCTCCGAGTTAGACTTCACGTCCCCTAGGGTATTCGTATTAGCTACTTGTCCAAGAACTGGATTTTTGCAGAGTGGATCGTTAGTGGCAGAAAGTTTAGGACTCACTGTGGGTAAGTATGGTAAGGACTGATTCTTGAGTAGAATAAGATGAGTTTTCAGTTGTTCAAGGCATTCTAATATCTCATTCTGGTTTGAAACCGGTAGAGAACTAAAGGTTTCTATAAATAAAAGCTCTTCCGAGGTAAATAAATTAGGGGAGACCTGCGGGGGAGGAGGTAGATTTGATGGCAGGAGCCCTTTGGGAATCAGTGTCATGGAGGGGGAGGTAGAAGCAAAGGCTATGAGGGGTTCATGTGTCTGCAAAGGGTTAAACAGTAATGAGGGGGGAAATCTGGATTTGGTAGGGCTAATAATTAAAGGTTCTGGTAATATACTATTTTCAAAGTGTCTATGAATAGATATTCCCAAATTGACTAATAATGGTCTAATAGACAAAAACTTACGAGATATATCACAGGAGGAAAATTGAACTAATGCACGAGCCTTGTGGCCATTAAAGAATAAGTATTTGACATTAGATATATCAGTTATAAAGGGCAGTTTTGATCTAAATAAATTACAAAAATGATGAATCCGTGCTGGTTGAGAGAGTAGTCCGGGGGCTTCGGAAAGTTATCGAATATTAGCTGAAAGGGATTCAGTACTAGGTTCCATTGGGCAACCTTGACGGAGGGATCCCCTTTAGGTCTTAATAATGCTTCGGCCCACGGATCTTGAGGAAGATCAGTAAAGGGGTTTGCCTTCTTCTGGAAAGAGAGAGATAAATCAAGGGCATCTGAAGATAGAAAAGGGTGATCATTCGGCGATCTGTTGTGTTGTTCTGAAAAAGTGATATCATCATTAGGGGCATTCGCAGGAGTGTTCCTTGGCGCAATGATGCGATGTTGTAGCGGCTTCAGCGTTTTAGCTGTGTGAAGATGCTCATTTATTTTCTCAGTAGGCTCTGTAGTTGCAGTTCCCTCCAAGAGGGCAAAAAGTTTAAAATTCATTTTTCTCCCGGGTAGATGTTTATGATTCTTCACATTGGCAGATTTCTTTTTCTTAGGTAGCAACGATGAGCAGTGATGTCATTTAATTTTCCTAGATTTTACTCTGTGCTTGTTGTTTCCTGATGTCTCTTGATTGGTGTGAGGAGAAGCAGAAAGAGTAGATGGCAGATGGGCCTCTGGCAGGGCCTGTTCATGGTTAGGAGATGAGTTAACTACCAAGGTTAGCAAGCGGTTGGATTCAAGTATGGACGACTTGATAGAATCTAAGTCCAAAGCAATCATAAAAAGACAGCCTAATAATGTAGGGCTAATTTCCTTGAGTGCTGCTGATACTTCGGGTGGCTTGCAAGATGGAGAAACTTCTACCCCCTCAAGAGGAGAGTCCGCCTTCGACGTTTCTTGACGGGTTGGCTTAGACGAGCTACGTGGAGACTTCAATATTGAGTTTGAGGCCATACTGTTAAAAAAATGTGGCGGGGATTCCAACAGATTCAATGTAATATACTCAGGGTCGTCCACTCCGGTATCCAGGGGTACGTTGCAGCTAAATTCGCCCAAAGTGGCAAGTCTCTTTCCAGATATAGATCCCGCTGTGGCCATTTCTTCTGCAAGAGTTAAAGCAGTTGGGGCATTTGTATTATAGTCACCAAAATCTTTAAGGGGAAGATGTGAAATGGACCAATCATGATTCAACAGAGGATCAGGAGAGATGTTCTTTAGTAATTGCTCTGGTTTTAGAGAAGCCAAAAACTGAGTAATATGTTGCTGTTTCTTTAAGTTTATCGAAGGTTGCGGTGAGCAGTGAGAATCAGATAAGGAGTGAGAATGCGGCGAGACTGTGGATTTAGTTTTTTTTCCTTTTTTTCCCCTTTTTCAGGATGTTTTGTTTAGTTTGTTTGTATTTCGAGGCCCGGGGGAGTGAGGAAGGTCCTAATGTTGTTCTTTGGCTTCTCGTTACTACCATTATAATTTAATGTTGAAAGTTTCCTTTAAAACTTTATTTCTGTGCCAGGTCGTAGGAGACGTGACAAAGCAATTCAAAGGCAAAAAATAAGGTAATAGAGAAATAATAAAACTAATGGAGTATAACTGCAAAAAGAAGGAAACAGATGGGCTGAATAACCACTGAAAAACGGTTAAATAACAAATGAAGAAAATTTGACGTATCAAAAATAGTTAAAAGGACTAGTACCGGCCATTAACCGATAAAAAATATTTAGACTTCAAAGGCAGCAATAGAAAGAAAAGCTAAGACACAAGCTCATTAAATCACTGTGCAGGAACTGATTAAGAGCTAATAAAAAAAGGAAGAGCCAAGCACTTACTCATTAAGAACTTGAAAAAGGTTTAAAATCATAAGGAGATAGAGAAGCTACTGCTGGACCGACACCATCTTATCAGATCGGACAATTTGATCTGATACCTAGTTTAATCAGGACCACCTTCTTATTTACCTTTTTGAAAGTCAACCAAATTGCTTTGGACAATTATAAACATATAATAATAATAATAATAATAATAATAATAAAATAATAATAAAATAATAATAATAATAATAATAATAAATTTAATTTCTTCATCGCCTATCTGACCAATGGCCACTCTAGGCGACTTACAAAATTGTTAAAATACAATTGATAAAATACAGTAATACAATATAAAAACAACACATCTGCAGCAACAATATTAAAACTGGGCAGGAGGCATTTCAGTTATAAAATTCAACTATGACAAACACTAATACACTGACAACATGACAGCTCAGACTTTTGCCATTATTTTTGGTTGCAACTGACTTTTCCCCTTCTCTAAATTCTCCAACACATGCAGTGGACTCTCACATCATGCTGGGCACAAAAAGCATGAAGGCGCACAATGTGGCTACCTTGAGGAATCGAAGCATGCGTGCATCTAGTCATCTCTGGAAGCTTGCCCAGGAACCCTATGTGCCTTGAGTGCCATACTGTGTGTGTGGGGGGGGGAAGGATATAAATGATAGTAAGATCTTTAAAACTTGCTGATGCACACTGCTTCTCCCTGCTCTTTGTACGTTTTATACATAATACACTCTCCTCCTATAATACAAACAGTTAGTTCACCTGGCTGTAACTGAGGGCAAGGTGAAGCAATGGGCGCCCTCAATTGGCCTAGCTACAATCAATTGCCTTTTCGCTCATCCCCTCCTAGAATTGCCTCTATCAGCAACCACTCCACTAGGTTGCATCTGAGGGACAGGCGAGACCACAAGGCCCCTTTCACTGGCTAAGTTGAAACCATTTAGCTCATTCCTTTGTCAGAACTGTCTTCCGCAGCAGCTATCCCATCTGGCTGCACAAGAATGAAATGTCAAGTCCCCAAACTTTTTTCCCCATGCACCACTTGAAAACTTCTGAGGATCTAGGTGGACAACTTAATGTTTTTTCTGCTTGTGGTAGCAATTGTAATGCACAGTGCAAGATATCTTTATTTGTATTACTTCTTTTATTTCTTATGTTGTATTTTACAGTATTACAATTTGAATATTCTGGAATTCAGATTGTAAGCATTCTTCACAGACATGCCCCAGACCACTAGTGGTCCGCAGACCACAGTTTGGGAACCCCTGGTCTAGTCCGTCAGCCTGGTTGGGACCTCATAAATAGGCAGCTTATACTCTTCCACTGGGACCAGTTGCCATTTGGCTTCTCCTCCCTTTCCTGAACTGGGAAGAGTTTCCTGCAATGGTCACAGTACCCAAGTTTGTTTAATTTACACTTCCCTCCCAGTCTTTTTCCTTTTTGTACCATCTGTCTTAAATTGCAAGCTACAGTAGGGCCCCGCTTACCGGTGCTTCGCATTCTGGCGTTCCGCTAATGCAGCGGCGGGAAATTCCCTTTTTAAAGCCAATTTTGCAACATTTTGGAGTCATTTTCACACAACAGCCCCATTATAGTCTATGGGTTCCGCTTTACGGCAGGGGCCTGGTCCCTAACCCACCGTATAAGTGGGGCCCTACTGTATTATGTATCTTAAGCGGTGAGCCACATGGAATGCACTGGCAAAAAGCCACTCCATATAGTAAATAAATACATTGTGACAGGATGATAGAGGCCATCCTTCTCCAATTGGGCACCCTCCACATTCAGCCTACGACTCGCATCAGCCCCAGCCAAGATGGCCAGTGGTAAGGGTGATGAGAGTTGTAGTCCAAAGCATCAGGAGGGCACTAGGTTGGGAAACACTGACATAGGCTATGTTCTATAGGCTTGTTATAGAGTGACTTAGCAACCAATTAACTTCAATCTTAACTTATACTATTAAACATTTATTTAGTACCAGAAAGCTAGAAGGTACGTGACCTGATGGTCAGTGACGCTGTAACTACAAATATAGCCCTGCCCACTTTAGGCAGAAACATTTATCATGCAGTACAATGGCAGAGAAAGCAGCAGTAACCTCCTCCTTGTTGCAACCATGGCCATGGAGTTCCTTTCATCCCCAAAACATCTTTACACCCACTCAGATATTAAGGGGTGTGCAACAATCACAAGGTTTTCCTCCTATCTGTAGCATTTGGAAGCAGCCCAATCCCTTTTGGATCCACTCTGCGTCGTTCCAATTTGTTATCCGAAACTGTTGTGTTAAATCCAAAGCTCTGTTTTGCCCACATTGACTACAATAGGGAATCTAAAAACTATAGCTTTTTTTCCTTTTCACACAAGTGGATGAAATTTTTCAGGCAAAGGAGTCCCTCTAGAGTGAATTAAGCCTGACAAATTTCAGACAGCTCCATCCAGAGGTTTTCATGCAGGAATGTTTAATGTGCTTTTTAAAAGAAAATAGTTTCTAGCTTTATTTTCAGCCAGTATTTGATGCAAATTGTAGGCATCCTATCTAGTACTATACACAATTTTCCAAAAGGGAAGGTGTTTTCTCAACCCCTGCTTGAGACTACCTGACAGAGGAACAAAAGATATTTGGCACACTTTTTCTGTTATTTCCCCCTCCCCAGAATTAAGGATGGGACAAGCTATAAATCAAAACATGTAACAATGAAGAAAGGCAGCTTCACACATTAGATTACTGTAGTAGGTACACACAAATTGGGTGAGGAACTACAGTTCAGGTTCAAAGCCCTGGCATCACCAAAAATTTCAGGTAGCTAGCCTGACCTCCACCTGAACCACTGAACCATCATTACTGTACATGGTGCCCTACAGTTACACAGGCAGCTCATACTGCTCCCAAAGAGCTTATAATCTAGGTTAGACAGTGGGGAGACACAAAGACAGGGGGGAAAGGATGTGGGGAAATGCTGCTGTGAATGTAGCAGCAGAGGATGAGGATGAAGAAGATAAGACACAGGGCATATGGAAAGAGTTGGCTTTGAATCTGCATAGTGGGCTATGCAGGTCAATGGCCGGTACTCAATATAAGGCGGATGTATACATTCAACAACTTAACATGTGAAGTTGTTCTCATTCATCTGTGGATTCCCTGTCTATAAAAACGAATCTAAGATAAAGCTGCTGCTTGAGGACAATGTCCCTGAATGAACAGATTCTCAAACAACTTTTTTATCCAGCATTATGTAGGAACATAGGAAGCTTCCTTGTACCAGATAGTCTATGCATCAACCTAGTGTCCACTTCAGAGCGAGAACCACCAGTCGGAGACAAGGGTGCAATCAATTCTTGTTTTATTAAAGTAATGGATACATCAAAGGCTGTGTGCCTCATAGAAACCCCTATGCTAACTCACTACAATCCCTAACTGCACTCTAGACATGGTCTGTGAGGAAAGTTGACTCAGCACCCACTTCCAGGTGCGGTAGTCTCAAATAGGAGAGGTCTTGGGGCATAACCTCTCACTCCGTCGCACACACGCCCCCTTCTGCCCTGTCCGCTTCTCCCAACGTCGTGAGCGCGGTGAGGGGGGACGAGCCTCCGAGGGCTCATCGGAAAGCACAGGTTCCTGATCAGCAGACAGGAGAGCGGAGGGCGGGGAAGCGTTGGGCGTTTTTTTTTTTTTTTACAATAATTTTTATTCAAATTTTCATAAAACATAGAAAACAAAATCATAAAACATTCAGAGACAAAAAACAAAACAAAACAAAAATGATTAAACAAAAAAAAATAAAATGTTGACTTCCCATTTGTCACATATCAAATCAGTTATAGGTCTACAATATATAACAATCCTGTCTCTTAAATCATATTATAAAATCACTTTCCTCCAGTAGTTATCTTAATTAATCATCAAATCTCATAAACATTACTTTATTCTTTCCACAAAAAGTCAGAGAGGTTTCAATTCTTTAAGAAATATATCTATCAATTTTTCTCCAAATAATCATGTCAATTAATCCATCTCATTAATAATTATAATAATCTTATTGTCATAACCATAGTCCAAATAAACATTTCGATTAATCCATCTCATCAGAATCTGTTAGGTCCAATAATTTCAATAGCCATTATTCCATTATCCCTATTAGTTCCATCTTCCTTCTTCAATAGTCCTGTTAAGTCCAGTAATTTCAGTGTCCAATCTTCCATTATCAGTATTCCATAATAATCTTGCTGTTGTAGCCATAGTCATATAAGAGTCTGATGGGAATTTCCTCTATCCCAAATATTTTCTTGCCATCCATTCTGAATAAGTTGCTGAAATACTGTTGTAAAGTCATATCTGTGTTCTTCTTTTTTACAAAATGCACTGGCTCATCTCTTAAGAGTTTTTCCATTGTCACATGGCTGCAGTTAATTCCATAGATTTTCTCTATATCAAGCTCCATCACATCATTCCAGTCCAGAAGATTATCCAAGCCATTGATAACTTTATCTCTAATATCTTCATTAATTTCTTCAAAGATAACGTTAAATTCCAAACAGTAGATTTTATTTCTAAAATCCATAAACTCCAGATCTTTTTCCAATTCCACATTTGTTCCAATCTCCAGGGCTTGTATCTTCCCTTTATTTTTTCTTTTCTCATCTCTGATCTCATTCTCCTCTCTCACAGGATCCCCTATTTCTTTAAGCTCCTGCGTCATTTTGCTCAGTTCAATTTTCAGCTCCTTACTACCCTGTCGCAGGGTTTGTTTCGTTATCTCAATCTCATCCATTATTTTCTGAAACATAGTTACTTCCAGATTCTCAGCCACTTTCTTGATTGCCATTTTTAAAACCACGAAGACAAAGCAAAACAAAAATAAAGAAGAACCACTTCTTATTTCAGCAACAATTGGGTTAATATTCCAGGCTTGATGACATCACAGTATAAACAGAGCAACCTGCCTTATCTCTCTATGTTCAAGAATGCAAAACAAATTTAGTTCCCAGCATCAAAACAGTTAGTGGCGTCGTGAAGAAGCAGATTCGTCAAAATAAAATAGACCAAAAAGAGAATAATCCCAGACAATATAATATTCCTCGGAATAGAAATCAGGAATAGAAATCCCTCTTCTGTTTATATCTTTAGAATGCACTTCCAGGACAGCTTTTTGCGACAGAAACAGAGATAAGCTGTTAATTTCGTGAATAACAGAGAAGAGCTATATCTCACCCAGAAGTTGTCCAAAGCCGATCAATCTGACAAATCTCCTTTTGCTGCAACAATTTAAACCAAGTAAAAAAAATAATAGAAAGAAGGGTGCTTGCCTGTTAGTCCGTTCTCTCTTTAAAGAAAAGATAAACGTATCGCTTAAGCAGATAGAGCTTGTTAGGAAGTCCGTCCGGCATTGTTGGCTGGACCTTATCTCATAAATTAATGAAATCCAGTCCTCCCAACAAAAACAGGCTTTTGAGGTTGATCTCTACGTTTCTCCCTGCCCGGGAGAAATTTCATCAGTCAAAAAAAAAATGTTCTGACTGATTTATATCTGAATAAGCTTCTTTTGAAGCGGGAACCCGTCCCAAAAGCAGGCACAAGCGAAGTCACCCTTCCCGGAAGTCCGCGTTGGGCGTTTCTAAGATACTGCTTGGTGAAGGAGGAGTGTCTGCTCTCTCAGGAGCATCCCCCAACAGTCCTGTGGGAGTGCTGGGGGGCTGAGCGCTGTCCCATTGAGGGACAGCCATGGGAATTGGAGGGGGGGAGGCGACTTGCTCTCTTCCCCAAGGTCGGGGTTAGACTCAACAACAGCTGGATTGTCCATGCTCCCTAACGGCTGAGGCTTCTGAAACTCATGCCTTCCCCCTCCTTTCTCAGGAAGGAGACTGGGTCCGTCACCCCTGGGCTCAACATCATCCCCTCCTCCAGGTATCCCCTCCCTCCAACCCCTCGGTCGGGGCTTCTCTGGATATGCCTCATGGAAGTCTCTCACCAACTCTGGTGCATGCACGTCCTCCACTGACTCCCACGAACGTTCAGTCTGATCATACCCTTTCCAATGAATCAGATATTGGAGGCACCCTCTGCACTTCTGCGAGTCCAGTATCTGTTCTACCTCGTATTCCTCCTCTCCTTTGACTATGAGAGGAGGGGCCGGTTCCAACTATGGCCGGTGAGGGTCGGGGGAAGCTTCCAGTGTCAACAGCGCCCGGTGGAACACTGGATGCATCTTGAAAGTGGGGGGTAACTTGAGTATATAAGCCACTGGGTTGATTTGCGCTTCCACATTGAACGGACCCACTCTCCGGTCTTGTAACTTCCGGCAACGGCTGGCCATGGGCAAGTAGCGCGTGGACAACCACACCTTGTCTCCCATCTGGATGGTGGGACCCTCTTGCCAATGCTGGTCTGCAGCTCGCTTATAAGCCACCTTGGCACACTCCAACTGCTCTTTTAGCAACTGCTGCATGGCTTGAAGTTCCTGCATAAATTCCTCAGCTGCTGGGACAGAGAGACTGTGTTGGGGGTTCGGAAAAGCTCTAGGATCATATCCTAGGTTAGCAAAGAAAGGGTTCTGTTGCGTGTGCGAATGCACTGCATTATTATAGGCAAATTCAGCAAGAGGCAAATAGGACATCCAATTATCTTGCTGGTACCCCACATAGCACCGTAAATACTGCTCCAAAACCAGAGCTTGGAAAAGTTACTTTTTTGAACTACAACTCCCATCAGCCCAATTCAGTGGCCATGCTGGCTGGGGCTGATGGGAGTTGTAGTTCAAAAAAGTAACTTTTCCAAGCTCTGTAACAGTGTTCACCCTTTCCAACTGCCCATCTGTTTGGGGGTGATGGGCAGACAACAGTCTTAGTTCACGTTGTAACAAACGCCACAAAGCTTGCCAGAAACAGGCTGTAAATTGGGTTCCCTGGTCCGAGACCAAGCTGTCTGGCAGGCCATGCAACCGGTATATCTGTTGTACATACAATTTGGCGATGTCTTGAGCATTTGGGAGCCCAGAACATGGAATGAAGTGTGCCATTTTCGTGAAGGTATCCACCACTACAAGAATGGTGGTTTTCCCTTGAGAGGAAGGGAGGTCTGTAATAAAATCCATAGTGACCATTCGCCAGGGTCCCTGTGGAGTGGGGAGGGGTTCCAACAGCCCCAGCGGTCATCCAGCGGCATCTTTAGCTCTCATGCAAATGGGACAGGATCTCACATAGCGCTCCACGTCATTCTTCACCTTAGGCCACCAGAAGTCCCTGGTTACAGACTGCATAGTCTTAAATACTCCAAAATGTCCTGCTGTGGGGGAGTCATGGCATTGACGCAGTATTCGGGCTCTCAAGTCCCCTGGAGGCACGTATACAGCTTCTTTACGGTACAGCATGTCTCCCAAGTATACTCATCTGGGGCTACTTTGGGCTGTGTCAGATAATCTCGCCTTGATGAACGGGTCTTGTTTTTGGGCCTCGCGCAAGTCCCTCTCCCACAGGTTTTGGCATGCCCCCACTACGCCCTTCTCAGGGGGAATAATGCACTGCAGTGGCCTCGGGTGGGGTTTTCCAGGTACTCCAGTTTGCGAGAGAGGGCGTTGGCCCTCTTATTCTGAGCTTGAGGAACATAGTGGATTTTGAAATGGAAGTGTGCGAAGTACTGGGTCCATCGTACTTGCCTCTGGTTCAGTTTTTGTGCGGTGTGAAGGCATTCTAGGTTGCAATGGTCTGTGCGCACCTCAATCTCGTGCTGCACCCCCTCCAGATGGTGTTGCCAGGCCTCAAAGGCATCTTTGATGGCCAACAGCTCCTTTTCCCACACACTGTAATTTTGCTCAGCATCAGTTAACTTCCGTGAGAAATAAGCACAGGGTCTCAGCCCTCCGCCTCTCGGCGCTGGTTGTAAAAGGACTCCCCCGATGGCTACGTCCGACGCATCCGACTCCAGCACAAAAAGGAGCATGGGGTCCACATGTTGCAGGATGGGCTCCGACACAAACCTCTGCTTAAATCTTTCAAAGGCTTCCTGAGCATCTTCCGTCCACTGGAAAGGTCCTGCGTCTTTTAGGCAGTCAGTGAGAGGCGCCGTCTCCTTCGAGTAATTGGCTATGAAATGGTGGTAATAATTAGCAAACCCCAAAAAGCGTTGCAAGTCCTTTTTCATCTTAGGGGGTTGCCAAGTGAGAACACAACGGACCTTCTCAGGGTCCATCTCCACCCCCTCTGGGGAAATGCGATACCCTAGGAAGTCTATGTTGGTTAGATCGAACCCACATTTCTCCAACTTTGCGTAAAGGTGGTGCTCTCACAGCTTCTGCAGCACTGTGCGCACATGGACTTCGTGTTCCTCCTGACAGTCCGAGTATATCAGGATATCATCCAGATAAACGACCATGAACCAGTCCACAAAGTCCCCAAAAATGTCATTCATAAAATTCTGGAAGACTCCAGGGCCCCCCGACAATCCGTAGGGCATCACTAGGTACTCATACTGACCATAGCGGGTCTTGAAGGCAGTCTTCCACTCATCCCCCTCCTTTATCCACACCAAATTATAAGCCCCCCTCAAGTCCAATTTTGTAAAGACTTTGGAGGATTGAAACCACTCCAGCAGGTCCCTAACGGCTGCTCCAGTCCTCGGGTAGGGATGGCATGCTTTCGCACCAAATCAAGGCCCATGAAACAGGAGGATGCTCCACTGTCAATCATCGCCTTGGCCTGGAAGCTCTGCCCCAAGGGCAGGGTGACTTGGATAGGCAACAGTAGAGTGCCCTGGGATGGGAGGATCGTTGTTGAGGCCTATGGTCTTCTCTGCCCCCCAACTCTACGGCCTCTACGAGAGCTGGGATGTGTAGTTTCCCAGCGGCTGGGTCTTCCTGGCCTTGGCTGGGCACCCTCGGGCCAGGTGGCCTAATTTTCTGCAGTACAGACAGAGTACTGCTCTTCCCCCCGAGGGTACCGGGGCTCCCACGCTGGGTGGAGGGCGCACACGTGGAAGGGGGTAGGTGCCTGAGCGTGAGGGGTCTCCATCCGCCGCTCCAACTTCCTCCCTTCGAGATGTCTATCAATTTGCATACACAGCTGGATCAGGCCCTTCAGGGTGTCCGGTGGCATGGAGCGCACCAGTTCATTCAAAACATCCGAACTAAGGCCGTTCCTGTAGAAATACATCAAGGCCGGGTCATTGTAATCCATTTCCAGTTGGTGGACCACTGTCTCCTTCTTCTGCGGGTCACAGAACATCTTGGACATCACATTTTTTTTTTTTACAATAATTTTTATTCAAATTTTCATAAAACATAGAAAACAAAATCATAAAACATTCAAAGACAAAAAACAAAACAAAACAAAAATGATTAAACAAAAAAAAATGTTGACTTCCCATTTGTCACATATCAAATCAGTTATAGGTCTACAATATATAACAATCCTGTCTCTTAAATCATATTATAAAATCACTTTCCTCCAGTAGTTATCTTAATTAATCATCAAATCTCATAAACATTACTTTATTCTTTCCACAAAAAGTCAGAGAGGTTTCAATTCTTTAAGAAATATATCTATCAATTTTTCTCCAAATAAACATGTCAATTAATCCATCTCGTTAATAATTATAATAATCTTATTGTCATAACCATAGTCCAAATAAACATTTCGATTAATCCATCTCATCAGAATCTGTTAAGTCCAATAATTTCAATAGCCATTATTCCATTATCCCTATTAATTCCATCTTCCATCTTCAATAGTCCTGTTAAGTCCAGTAATTTCAGTGTCCAATCTTCCATTATCAGTATTCCATAATAATCTTGCTGTTGTAACCATAGTCATATAATAAGAGTCTGATGGGAATTTCCTCTATCCCAAATATTTTCTTGCCATCCATTCTGAATAAGTTGCTCAAATACTGTTGTAAAGTCATATCTGTGTTCTTCTTTTTTACAAAATGCACTGGCTCATCTCTTAAGAGTTTTTCGATTGTCACATGGCTGCAGTTAATTCCATAGATTTTCTCTATGTCAAGCTCCATCACATCATTCCAGTCCAGAAGATTATCCAAGCCATTGATAACTTTATCTCTAATATCTTCATTAATTTCTTCAGAGATAACGTTAAATTCCAAACAGTAGATTTTATTTCTAAAATCCATAAACTCCAGATCTTTTTCCAATTCCACTTTTGTTCCAATCTCCAGGGCTTGTATCTTCCCTTTATTTTTTCTTTTCTCATCTCTGATCTCATTCTCCTCTCTCACAGGATCCCCTATTTCTTTAAGCTCCTGCGTCATTTTGCTCAGTTCAATTTTCAGCTCCTTACTACCCTGTCGCAGGGTTTGTTTCGTTATCTCAATCTCATCCATTATTTTCTGAAACATAGTTACTTCCAGATTCTCAGCCACTTTCTTGATTGCCATTTTTAAAACCACGAAGACAAAGCAAAACAAAAATAAAGAAGAACCACTTCTTATTTCAGCAACAATTGGGTTAATATTCCAGGCTTGATGACATCACAGTATAAACAGAGCAACCTGCCTTATCTCTCTATGTTCAAGAATGCAAAACAAATTTAGTTCCCAGCATCAAAACAGTTAGTGGCGTCGTGAAGAAGCAGATTCGTCAAAATAAAATAGACCAAAAAGAGAATAATCCCAGACAATATAATATTCCTCGGAATAGAAATCAGGAATAGAAATCCCTCTTCTGTTTATATCTTTAGAATGCACTTCCAGGACAGCTTTTTGCGACAGAAACAGAGATAAGCTGTTAATTTCGTGAATAACAGAGAAGAGTTATAGCTCACCCAGAAGTTGTCCAAAGCCGATCAATCTGACAAATCTCCTTTTGCTGCAACAATTTAAACCAAGTAAAAAAAAATAATAGAAAGAAGGGTGCTTGCCTGTTAGTCCGTTCTCTCTTTAAAGAAAAGATAAACGTATCGCTTAAACAGATAGAGCTTGTTCGGAAGTCCGTCCGGCATTGTTGGCTGGACCTTATCTCATAAATTAATGAAATCCAGTCCTCCCAACAAAAACAGGCTTTTGAGGTTGATCTCTACGTTTCTCCCTGCCCGGGAGAAATTTCACCAGTCAAAAAAAAAAAGTTCTGACTGATTTATATCTGAATAAGCTTCTTCTGAGGCGGGAGCCCGTCCCAAAAGCAGGCACAAGCGAAGTCACCCTTCCCGGAAGTCCTCGGACATCACATTCTTAAAGGCATCAAACTGTCCCAGTACCGGGTCATTACGAATCAAGAACGGGGTGGCCCACTTCGTGGCCTCTCCTTCCAGGAGGCTAATGAGGAATGCCACCTTGGCATCATCTGCAGGGAACTCAGCTTGGCACACATGAATATACAGTTCACACTGGGCCAGAAACATAGCAAACTGGTCGCTCTGGCTCTCATAGCGGGCAGGGAGCCCCACTGGAGACTTGACAGGGACCGCCACCACCCCAGGTGGCGCGGCTTGGATCTGGGCAATCAGGGCTCGGAGGTTCTGGTTATCAGTCTGCAGGGCTTGAGTGGTGGCTCGGAGGTTCTGGTTATCAGCTTGCAGAGCCTGCGTGGCCATCCTGAGGTTCTGGAGGTTGGCATACAAGGTTTCCACGGTGACTGGTATTCCCCCGGCTGCCCCATTTGTATCCATGGTATCCGTCATGGGAAGGGGGGCGACAAGGGATTGTGGCTGAGTCAAACTGTCCAATTCAGAGCGAGAACCACCAGTCGGAGACAAGGGTGCAATCAATTCATGTTTGTGCGCCTCATAGAAACCCCTATGCTAACTCACTACAATCCCTAACTGCACTCTAGACATGGTCTGCAACTTGTGAGGAAAGTTGACTCAGCGCCCACTTCCGGGCGCGGTAGTCTCAAATAGGAGAGGTCTTGGGGCATAACCTCTCACTCCGTCGCACACACGCCCCCTTCTGCCCTTTTCTCTTCTCCCGATGTCGTGAGCGCGGTGAGGGGGGGGCGAGCCTCCGAGGGCTCATCGGAAAGCACAGGTTCCTGATTGGCAGGCGGGAGAGCGGAGGGCGGGGAAGCGTTGGGCGTTTCTAAGATACTGCTTGGTGAAGGAGGAGTGTCTGCTCTCTCAGGAGCATCCCCCAACAGTCCTGTGGGAGTGCTGGGGGGCTGAGCGCTGTCCCATTGAGGGACAGCCATGGGAATTGGAGGGGGGGAGGCGACTTGCTCTCTTCCCCAAGGTCGGGGTTAGACTCAACAACAGCTGGATCGTCCATGCTCCCTAACGGCTGAGGCTTCTGAAACTCATGCCTTCCCCCTCCTTCCTCGGGAAGAAGGCTGGGTCCGTCACCCCTGGGCTCAACACCTAGCCCATGATTGTCTAGTCCAGGGGTGGCTAACATGTGCCCCTCCCAGATGTTGCTGGACTACAAATCCCATTTATTTGACACTTGGCAATGCAGGGGCTGATAGGAGCTGGAGTCCAACAGCATGTCCAACAGCATGTGGTCATAGGTTAGCCACTCCTTGTCTAGCCTTACAGGCATTCGTTTTCCAGAGTCTCAGGCAACGGTCTGTCCCTTCACCTGCTACTGCTCCTTTTAACTGGAAATTCCAGGGACTGAATCTAAGACCTTCTGCATACAGTGCACGCACTCACTGAGCAATGGTTCCTCCCAATGGAAACATGCCCTCAGTGGCTCCTATGTTAGGAACGCTTTGTTATAGAAGTTCCTGAAACAGTTTGGATGGTACTCAGTACCTGTCCTGCAGTTCTATAGAATATGGAATCTGTTACAGAAATTATTTGCATAATTATTAGCAGAGAATCTCCATCTCTCAACCACCTTTAGAAATATGAACATTGTCCTTATAGCAGTAAGTTGTACACAACAGAGAGGGGCAAAAATGTATAAGGGGCATAAAGCCTAAATAAGAGAGACTGCTGTCCCTGAAACAGTGGGGGGGGTGAAGAAGAAAATAAAGTCTGGCAAGAAACCTCCCTTAAGCACCCCATTTGCCTTGACTGGTACCAGTAAGCTGAGTGATGGTTTCTCCACCAGTGGGTTTTCCCCACTCCCCAAATAGGATTGCTTTGTCCATCTCTTATATCAGTAAACAGCTAACAAATGTAATATAGCAAGAACCAAATCCTTCTTGGGAGTATTATTCTCATGCGGCAGGTCATTATTGCATTTTAATTGGGAGGTCACTACTGCATTTTAATCTAAGTGAAGCAACCTGGACCTAGTGTCTTACAATCAAGATAGCATTTATTTGCTAGCTAATCTGCAAACGTTCACCAAGTGATAACTTTTATCGCTGAAGGTAGGTAAGAGCAAATTTTAAAATACAGTTACTGCATAATGAAATAAATGAAAACCACTGAGAAGATTTATTTGTAATTAACTCTTCCAAGTGCCACAGATCTAGAATCGTCTGGCAGGTAGGGACTTGCTCAGAGCAAGTAACCTGCCACACCCATGGCCTAAGCCACCACACATAGATGCATGCAGGTAGACATGCAGGTACATTTGTTCTGTTTATCTGCAAACCTGAGCTTAAAAAAAATTAAAAATACAGCCAGGATATTCAAAGGCTTGAGTTTGGGATCAAAAGCAGTAGCCACATAAACAGAAGCAGGTCAAAAGGAAGAATCCTGTTTAGTTACGGAAGAGTTGTACAAAGTCTATCTTCTGATGGATCTCCAACTTAGTCCTTTCTCAAGCTTACCTTTTGTTTTTAAACAGACTAACTTAAAAAGTCTGCATTACATAAACTAGGACTTATGCATCGGATTGTTACCCCAAAAATGAGAAACAAATATGTCAGCATAAATTTGAAAATCAGTGGGTTGCCTTTATCAATGTAGGCCAAAGTATTGTTAGCACAATCTTTTAAAGTACAAAATAAAGGCAATGTTTCAAAGCTGCCTAGGAAAAACTCAAAGGTGAAAATGAAAATAAAGATGTAAGCTACCATTCACTTTGATAAGGTTCTGCAACCAAAACTATATGCAACAAGTGCACAGCAATGCATATCTATCTTGCAAAACAACCAGTTGTGCAGAAATGCCCTTAGTCATGCATTTCTTTAAAAATATGAGCTGTTTTGCCACAAAATACCACAAAAGGTATTAATTTAGACTCAGGCATTAATGAAAGCTCTCTTCCCGGTTTCATGTACAAGGCACAGTTTTGGGAAATGAGTGAATTACCATTTGGAGTTATTAAGTCCAAGAGTGAACCCTTCTTAACAGTCTGTGTTTTCCTGCCACACAGAATATTGCTGTTTTATCTCTTTTACTGTAACAGAAAGTTACTAGGATCATAACAGACTTGACAATATTTCAAGTGCCACTTTTAACAAGTCATCAAAATCACCTCTCTTATATACAAAGGATCCCACTCACTCACTCTTCCCCCCAAACAAGCTTTTATACAAAAACCACACTGGATTCCAAAAAAGGTATTACATTTATTATCAATGGAATCTTTCCTATATATACTTCTAGAGGAAAATTCATAAACTTCTCACTAGACCCATCCTGGCATGCATACTGTTCTACCGTGACAAAGCAAAGGACGGCTTGCCACATAACCAACTCTATGAACGTGAAAAGCAGCACATTCAGATTTCTGTTTCAAGAATGTAAGTAATGCAGACAGAGCTTACCAAACTCTCAACAGGCACAGAGGAATGCCTTCCTAACACACTTTGCCAAAGGCTACCACGTTACCTTTTCTTTGCGGATAATTGGTCTGTACAGCATGTACTCCCCATTCTCTGCTGTGGCAATAGTTGCAATCTGGTACACAGGAAGAAAGATCTCCCTTGGGGAAAAACCATATAATGTTGTCTTTTCCTTCCATGGAAAAGCAGGAGCAGCACTTAAAAGAATCCTGTGGAGTTCATCCTCACTACAGTGGTCTGCCCTCTGCCACAGAAGTATGCACCTTTCATGTATGAGCTAACAGAAAAGAAAAGTCACTGCCCTAATCTTTAACTCTGCAGCTTCAAGAATGGGTTTGGACTGAAGGAGAGGATGCTGGCTTCTTACCACAAAGCAACACCACAGATGAACTGCATTTGAGAGAAGAGAAGCAACAGGGAATCCCCAGCTTGCAGTGCAGATTCACATATGAGAAATGCCTAGGTTTTGTTTTTTTAAAAATAAACATTACAGGAGCCCCATACACCCCTTTTAGCAAACAACCCCCTGCTCTTAAGACTCCACTAATGCAACCTCCTAACGTGGAAGATGCC
Source organism: Rhineura floridana (assembly GCF_030035675.1). Taxonomy (NCBI): domain Eukaryota; kingdom Metazoa; phylum Chordata; class Lepidosauria; order Squamata; family Rhineuridae; genus Rhineura; species Rhineura floridana. The sequence goes on along the minus strand of NC_084493.1, from coordinate 27,017,092 downwards.
AGCCTTTTGCAAAAGGGATGCCCTGCTCCTCGGCAGAAGATATCCTCCTTACACTCCCAGAAAGAGCGAGAGCGAGAGTGTGCGTGTGTGCGCGCCCAGCTGCCTTCTCCTCTGCAGTAGGGAATGCCTTGCTCCTCGGCACAGGATGCCCACTGCCCAGCTTTGGAACAGGAAAGCCCTGCTGCTAGCCAGAGGGAACTTCCCCTCGCAGAAACACACACCACGCAATTGCGCACGCTGGAGGGGGAGAGAATGCTCTGCTGTCACCAAGGCTTCCCCCCCACACTGCTTTTTTTTTTGGCAAGGCTTGGTAATGTAAACAGGATTGGGGACCCCATTGCAGCAGGTGAGCACATGCGCTTTTGCAGAGGCCCGAGTGGCAAGGGGGGGGGGAGGAGGCACATACCTGCTGCTGCCGCCCAAGAAACCTAACCGGCAAACCGCTCCGCTCCTGCAAGACAAGCAGCTGCAGCTCCAAAGGATCAGGCTAGGCAGTGCGCGCACCCGCTCTCGCGCACACACTCTCTCTCCCTAGGTCCAGGGTTCCAGCGAAAGCACGCAAGCGCGTGCTCCCCCATCAAGCTACTTATCTCTCTTCTCTCTCCCCCCTCCTCGCGGCGGTCTCCCTCTCACTCACACACACAGTCTAATGCGCGCGCCCTCTTCAGCCCCGTGAGCGAGCAGACGACCTCGCGCTTTCTCTTGCTGCTGGGGGAGGGAAGCGCGCGCGAACTCTCATCATCCTCAACCCGCTTTCTTTCCTTCTTTCTCCTTTCCTCCACATCCCCCCTCCTCGTCCCGTCGTCGCCTTGGAAACAAACCCGTGGTGGTGGGTGGGTTGAGGGAAGAGAGGCGGGAGCTCGTGGCTCGTGAAGATCACGTGCCGGGCTCTCGTGCACCAATCGAGTCGGCGGGTTGAGGGGTTTGTAGTAATAGTAAGGTGGGGTGGGAGAAAGGGAGGGGGCGGACGAGGAGGGAAGGGATTGGCGGTAGCTGAGGCCGGGCCTCGCTGAGGGGAGGAAGGGAGGGGCCATCCACTTGAGGAGAGGCTCTTTCCTTCTTAGATTTAGGAGGGAAAAGTGGACGGTCATGAGACCTCGGAGGGATTCTTTCCTTTGTAATTTGTTCCCTTGCTATTTAGGAATTGGATTCATTTATTATTTGTTTACTTACTGTTTAGGATTTATTTATTTTATTTGTTAGTCAATCAATCAATCAATTGCTTTATTTGCTTTCAGCTATAAGCCATTGCATAGCGAACTATAAACATTAAAACAATAAAATGCATTTATAACCAGACGTCATACAGTTACGTACCAGGATTTAGTAAGTTTACGATTTAACATGTTTGGCTCTAATCTTTTTGGCAGCAAGAGCAAAATTGGCCACCGCAGTTGTAATTGTGTTTTGCTTATCTGCCAAGAGGTCCCCTATTAAAAGATCAGGGGTACACCCTTCCCTAGAAATAATTAAAGGCTCCAGAAATTTATGTCTCGTGCTATGTATACAATGGTCACATTAGCATATAATGGACAAGGTCCTCCGGCACATTCAGTCCACAGATACAGTATTGTTTCTCTTTCGGGGTTCCCTTGTATCTGCCCTCCAGAAAAGCTGTGGGCATTGTCTGAAATCTAATTTCAGTAAAAGCTCTACATAGAGACGCGCGAGTTAACATAGTAAAATATGGAGGAATGGCATGGTTTACTTTAAAAAGGGCGAACCACCGTGAAAATGGAGACGCCACTATGGAAGCCCTATCTTGATCCGTGTCAAAGTTGAAAACCCAGTTGCGAAGTTCCAAAGGGGAGAAGGTTAAAAGATTTCTAGATGGAAGATTATAAAAAGCCAATAATGCTCTAGTGGTTTGTGCCCAACCCCCAGTCTGGAGTTGCTCTTGCCAACAAAGTTTGACTATAGAGAGATCATCCACTAAAATGTGAAACCCAAGTTTAGGGTAAAACCGGGGGAATGGGGACAAAATAATTTTGGTCAAACCCCCCTTGTACGATTTTCCAGAATTCGGGGTAATTGCCTTGGAGTAGAGCCTGCTCCAAGGCTCTCCAGTTGTTTAAAAAGAAAGCCTGTTTTTTTTCCTTGAGCAACCTTTTATATTCCCTCTTCAGTGTGAATAATAGAAGAGTAGCTTTGTCTGAGTTGCTACGCCGTGTGATTCTGATTTGGTCGCCCAATTCTCGCTTCTTTTCTCGGCATTCCCTATCAAACCATGAATTGGGGCCGCCTATGGGCCTAGCAGGAACAGAGGAAGTCACCGCCCGTTTAAGGGTTGTAGAAATTTCCTCATATATCCCTAAAATGGCCTCTGGAGTGAAGATGGCCTGTTGTCATAAATCGACCAAGGGCGTTGTTTCCAATGATTGTTTTATTGATATTGCAATGTCAGGCGTCCATTTTAGATGCTTGGAACCACACAGGCTGTCCAATGCTGGAATATAATTATGTGGAAGGATATGGGTAAAAGGGCCTTGAAGTTTAAGCGAAAGAGGGAGGTGATCACTATCTGGTCTGGATAAGACGGCAAAATCCTTAACCAAGGGTGCTAATAAGGGGGACCCAAGAATGTAATCCACCACACTGGCCACTCTCCCTGAGATGAAGGTGTAATAGCCATGGGAAGAATCCAGGTACGTGCCATTGAAACAGATTAACTGTAATCTAACAAGCAGTAGAAATAAAGCGCTTCCATTTGAATTGGAAGGCTTGTCTCTTGACGATCGTGATAAAACTGTCAGGTCGTCAAGAGAAGCCCCTATTAAATTTCCTAAGGGAGGGTAACTAGGGCCCAGTCTTGCATTTAAATCGCCACAAATTAGTAATAAATGCGACGGGTAATCGTATGAAAGCTTATATAAGTAATTCTCTAGTATTGTCCAGCTAGTCAATGAAATTTGAGGGGGAGAAGGAGGAAAATATACATTCAAACATATGAGAGGGGGAAAGTCAGCAATAGATATTATTAAGGCCAAGCAAAAATCTGGGGTTGGTTCGAGAGGATCAGTTATAGCCACATCTAAAGAGGTGGCTATTAAAGTTGCTATGCCTCCGCTGCCACGGCCCTTGGCAGCTCTCCTCGTTGCCGTTTTTCCCCAAGTTTTAAATCCTTGAAGAAAAAGGGAGTGGGAGTCTAGGAGCCAGGTCTCTTGGAGGCAGAGGATATCAAAGGATTGTATAAAACTTATAAACTCTGGATCCCCTGCCTTGTTGGTCCATCCCGCGATGTTCCACGATAGAAAGGTTAGTTCAGAAGATAGAAAATAGGAGCAAGTCATAAAAGAAGTATTATTAATGGCTCCTATTTGAGGCGGGTGTAAAGGCTGGGTGATAGCTGGAGGAAAAAATTGATTTTTAGTTGGTTGACTCTGTCATTTCTCTAAGTTGCACAATTCCGTGATTTCATCAAGGTCTGGAACTAATGTACAGACGTTTGAGAGGGGCAAACCAGCACACCTTCTCGGGGAGCGTAGAGCACGCGACAGTTCTACTGATGATCCTAGTTCATCAGAGTCTAGATAACGCATTTCAATCCACGAAGGGGCCGTTGGATTCCTCTCCTTCTTGGATCGATGACTGTCAGTGGCTTTGTTTCCCATGTCATTTAACCCCTGCTTACATGTCGGCAAATTTAATTCCGCAGTCGCTTGAATAGTGATACTACTCGGCAAAATAAGGCTCGTGGGGTTATTCAAAATACCAGGCTGGACGTCTGAAGAATTTGATAGATAAAGAGATTGCGGCATCTGCGGCTTAAGAGGCACAGTGCCTTCCTCGTGAATGTGGGGAATTTTGCCCTCTTGCAGACTTTCTAGTAATGTTGTAAGTTGAGTCAGTCTGGCCGTAATAGCAACTTGCTCATCCTTTGGGAGGCTGCAATAGGACTTAATCAACTGGTCTTCTTCCAGAAGGAGGGGCTCCTCGAGCAGCCCTGCAGCACAGACAGAAGGCTGTTCTAATCGAGTCGTCGACTGGGGTGGTGCTGCGTGAGGCACGTGGCTTAGCCCACTGATGGAGGGGTGCTGAGCAAGATGTTGCTTTTTATTGGCTAGTGTTGGACCGATGAGACCTATAGGGAGCGGGGGCGCCCCTTTTACAAAAAACCTCATGACTGGAACCCCGATGTTCTCAAAAGCCGCTCTATTTTCATAGACCAGGCCTGCTGAACTTGGGTTCATAAAGGTGACAATAGCTCGTACTGGTTTTTGATTGTTAGAAAGAAACTCTATACGTTTAATCTGGGCGGCATGGAATCGGCCAGGGAGAAGAGAATCCAAGAGATGCATTAGGTGCCTTTTCCGGTCGAGCTGAGATTGTAGGCCAAAAGGCTTTGGATAATTAATCAATACTACTGTGTCTTGCCTCAATATCAGATTCCACTGAGTGTTTAACGAGCATTTAGGCTCAGGTTTGCCCCACAAGGATGATCCACCACGTAAGGTGGTATCATGAAACTGTTTATGTATGTTCAACCGAACCGGATATGAAGGAAGTGGCTCGTGTTCCTGCTTAGGCGGCAAAGAAATAACCTCATTCATGGATTTACTTGCCTGTTTGCCCTTCTTATCCTTCGATAAAACTTTAGATGACTGGGCTGTACCTGGGTCTAAGTCCTTATTTAGAGACTCGAGTAGTTTGAATAAGGGTTTATAGTCCAATTTCTTGTGTCGGGGAGGTCTTGGATTTTTTATATTCTTTGGTTTTTTTGGAGGGTTCTTGCCTCTCATATGCTTTGTTTTGAACTTGGGCCCTTTTGCTCCTGTTTGTACATTCTTGCCAATAACAACTTGTGGCTCTTTATCACAATCACCTTGCATGCTGCTCCCAATAGCTTTTACCAGAGTAGTCAAGAGGTTATTACATTCAGAAATGAAAGCTTTGACTAAATCCAGTTCTCCCAGTATCAGAAATAACCAGCCTGCAGGGGGGATGATGTTTGTACAGTGGGGCGGATCTTCTGTAATATCCGATGTAAATGAAGAATGAATTACGAGTGGATCCTCCATATACTTCGTATCTTTGGCCTCATTCTGGGGGGCAGCACGACTTTCTGCCTCCTCTATTTCTTTGGCCAAATTTAAAGTTGAAGGAGCGCTGTTTAACCCATAGTTGATATTTTTATAATTCAGGGACCAGTCAAAAGCATAATCTGATGAAAGAATGTGTGCGCTCCCCAAGGCACATGTCGCTTCGCTCTTAGGCGAAAAGTATTGCGTGATCTTGGCTTGCCGGGTAGTTAAAGGGGCCACTCCTACTTCTGGCAGCATGCCAAGCTTTTTGTACCTTTTCCTGGTAAGTACCATCCCAAATGCCTCTAGGAGATTTTCACAAATGATTTTAAAAGGTAGAATTATGTAGGTAGTGAGGCAATTTGATTGATGTAAATTGACCAAAGGAGACAATCTCCCAACAACCTTAGTATAATTAGTGAGTTTGTTTTTGCTGGTTTAGCTGGGGTTAGATAAAAATTCCTTTTAATTTACTTCTTATCTCCTAGACTTTGAGGCTGTTCCTTAACAGTTCAAAACTGATTTAAAACTTGGCAGGGATAAAAGACTTGTAGGGTTGTTTAACTTCGGAGCAACTGAAATGTCCTTGTAGGCAAGTAAAAAAGCCAAGGCTCCGAGGCACAAGTCTTAGAGAATTATAAACTTTTAAAACCTTTCAATCTCGAGTAACGACGACGTTTAGTCAAGGATAGGACGTTGTCGGGGCAAGTGTTGAAGCTTTTGTTTATACTATCCTACCAAACAATTGCAGAGCAGGAGAGAGATTACTTACGATGCTTGCTGCCACCTTTCCCCACCTCTGAAGTCTTATTTGTTAGTCACTTCATATGTAGTGGGTTCTAGGCGACTTACAACACATTTTAAAAACACACAGTATAGAACGAATATAAAATTATGTGTCGTATCTCTGGTTGCCGTTGTTAATGCCCAGGGTGTCTTACTACCATTTAGAAAAAGCCACAAAATCCATAAAAATGAATAAAATATAATAAAAAATGAGTGCAACCATAAAACCTTAACCCACCAACATTTATAACCCACCCTTCCGTTGCAGTCTAACCATTCAAAGTGGCTTATAACTTTGTTTTAATAAACATCCACATGTTTTAAAATTTAAATATAATTAATACCACTATAAAACCTACTATAAAACCTGAAAGCAGACAGGAATAAGAGACAGAAGTAGTAGTTAAAAACCTAACAATATTTTAGTAGCCATTCTTTGGATTGGGCTCTCAGAGTGGTGTACAGTGCAAAATGTTAAAATCCAGTAAAGGCAGTAAATAAAGAGCATAAAAGGACAATAAATTGGGGGAGCAGCAGCAGTCACCTGTGGTCAAAAGTCCAGAATAAATAAATGAAATACTGATTTAAAAGATCTGGGCACATTACAAAAAAATCACCTGGCACTTGAAAAGAATAAAGATGGTTCCAGTCAAACCTCTCTGGGGAAAAAGTTCAAGAAGCAAGGTGCCACCACAGAGAGGGCCCTGCTTCCCACCAGGACGTGCCTAGTTTCATATGGTGGGAGGAGCAATTCCATTCAGTTCTCATTTAAAGGTAAATTTATCTAATTCACACTTCCCGAAACAATATAGGAACCAAAACACAGCCATTATTTGACATTCACATTTCTCAGAATCTTGCAGTACAGTTCCCCAGCTGAGTAATGTGTACAAAAACTAGAGTAAAGTAGTGTTTGTCACTAATATCCAAAAAGACATTATCATAGGGAACAATGTTTTACAAAAATGTGTATATTAGGCAAAACTGCATACAAAAATGTGTATATTAGGAGAATTTTGCACTAATACTGCTGAATTTTCATTAGGACTTTTTTAAAATTGCAAGCTGATGGCGGAATGGAGAGAAGGGAACTTAAGATTTGAAAAAGGAGAGAAACCAAAATTAGATTCTGTCATCCCTAGGTGGGCGATACTGATTGGGCTTTAAGGCCAATTTTTTATTGCCAGAAAGATTCACATAGAACCAGTCACTCTTTTAGTTTACCTGGTCCCAAACTTTGAATTGTGTTCTGAAATTGACCAACAGCCGGTGTAGTAGTTTCAAAACTGGTGTAATATTCTCCACATGGATAGACTAAAACAGTGGTTCCCAAACATTTTTCCCCATGGGCCACTTGAAAATTGCTGATGGCCTTCGTAGACCACTTAATGATTTTCATGCCTGTGGTAGCAATTTTAATCCGTTGTACTAGATGCTGTATGATTTTTAATGGTATTTTAATTGCTTCTTTTATTTCTTATATTGTATTTTATTATATTACAATTTGCATTCCATAGAATTCTAACTGTAATACAATAAAATGCAGTATAAGATATAAAAGAAGCAATAAAAATATCATCAAAATCAATATGAATATTTAATACATTGAAGCTGTGGACCACCTGGAGGAAGCTCGTGGACCACATGGACCAGTTTGGGAATCCCTGGACTTTGTGGATGCCATGGTCCATGAAATTGGGTGTTACGACAAATTAAAGCTGAACTATCACTAGAAGCTAAAATGATGAAACTGAGGTTATCATACTATGGACACATAATGAGAAGACATGATTCACTAGAAAAAACAATAATGCCAGGAAAAACAGAAGGGCGTAGAAAAAGAAGATGACCAAACAAGAGATGGATTGATTCCATAAAGGAAGCCACAGACCTGAACTTACAAGATCTGAACAGGGTGGTTTATAACAAATGCTACTGGAGGTCGCTGATTCATAGGGTTGCCATAAGTCGTAGTCAATTTGAAGGCACATAACAACAACCACATATATGTAATGGACTTGAAGGCACATAACAACAACAAAATGATAGATTCAAACAGCTAACTTCTCTGTAGCATGTTTTGTCATCACTACATGATGGAATACATCATGAAGGGATCTAACATGCAGTGGACTTTATTATTACTATACGTTGGACAGTATCTTACTGTAAGCATGATAGCATACTTGATCCATTCAAATTTTACAGGCATCCTTTTTGCAATCATAATATTATAGAGGGAAATGCTCCCCTAAACGTAAAGCTGCAATCCTAAGTAAGTGGGCTTACTTCAGAGTAAAAACATTTAGGATCAATCTTTATGAGTTAGGTTAACTGTATGAAGACTCTAGCAACATGTAACATTGAACGCTAGGAGTTATTTTTCTTAGTCATTAGCATCATGATATTTGCAGGGAGACCAAAATGCTTATCTACAAAGTCATCGTACTACCGACCTTACTGTACGCCTGTGAAACATGGACCATCTATAAATGCCACTCCCAACTTCTTGAAAGATTCCACCAACTCTGCCTCTGGAAAATTCTGCAAATTACTTGGGAAGATAGACGAACAAATGTTAGCATATTGTAAGAAGCAAAGACCACCAGCGTTGAAACAGTTATCCTTCAACATCAACTTTGCTGGACCGGCCATGTTGTTTGAATGTCTGATCACCGTCTTCCAAAGCAGCTACTCTACTCCCAACTTAAGGATGGAAAACGGAATATCAGTGGACAGCAAAAGAGGTTTAAAGATGTTATTTAAAATAATCTAAAAAAATGTAACATGAACATTGAGAACTGGGAAATCTTGGCCCATGAGCATCCCAAATGGAGACCGGCTATTATATCAAAGGTGCTATGGACTTTGAAGAAGCACGAATACAGAGTGAAAGGGACAAATGACCCAAGCGGAAGGCACGTTAAACAAATCCTCATCGCAACCATCTTCCGTCTGGAAACCTATGTCCTCACTGTAGGAGGCTGTGTGGATCTAGGATTGGCTTCCACTGTTAAAGACTTTATTTTGGAAGACAATCTTACTCGGTCACGAGTGATCGCCAGTGAATGAGCATTTCTGCATGATAGATGGCCTGGGTTAGATTAAAAATAAAGGGGAAAGTTATTATGCTGGATCCTATCAGTTGTTTATGTATTTATTTATTTTGTATTCTGTTCTTCCTAACAAAGCAAATGCCTATTGTAGTTGGTTTTGTTTTGTGCAAATTAAATGCAGGTTTTAGAGGCTGGCAGGCATGTTATTCAACGCTAAAATATTGCCTGTTTGTTCATATATGCACACCAGGCAGATTGTATAAAACCACACAGAGAGAGCATCTGCAAGATTAGATGGTGCAGATTAGAGATTACATTGATTCAGCAGATTGTCCTGTGGATGTTTAAGAAAGATTACACCATGGGAGTAAAGAATATCCATTTCTAGAGGGTAAGCTCCAAGCAAAATAGGAAAAATTAACTCAATACAAACTTACATTATTATTTTTTAAAATTAATACGATCATGATCTGATAAAATTTATTGTTAACAGTTTCATTTATGTATTCCCAAGCATTGTATCTGTGTGGTGTGTTTGATTAGAACATGAATTACTTTGGTTATATGTTCTGCCATAATTAAAGTTTAACAAATACATTGATTTCTAGTAGGGAGCAGAAGGAGCAGTGGGGTGGCTGAAGACTGTGATGGAGGAAGAAGCAGGAACTAAGGTGTGGGATAGTTGGTTGTGATAGGGAACTATCAAAGACAGGGAGGCATAAAAAGTTCACCCAGGTCCTGGAAGATCTGAATAGCTATCATGTCCCTTTTCTGGTGAGCAAGGTGGATACTGACCAGATTCAAGCTCTTATGGATGAGACTGACTTTCTAGAACCACTTCAATTGGGGGTTTTACTCCCAGTTTTGGCAAGGAGAGGCACCACTTTGCAGTGGTTTCAATCCTGCTTGGATGGCCATCTCCAGAGAGTGATGCTAAGGGGATCTTGTTTGACCCTGCAGAGCTTCCAATGTGGTGTTTGGTTTTATCTCCCATGCTGTTTAACATCTACATGAAATTGTTGAGTGGGGTTATCCAGAGATTTGGAGTGCATTGTTATCAATATTCAGATGACATGCAGCTCTTTCTGCTTTACATCTAATGTGGATGTGAAGGGATATGGCTGTGGTTATGGACTGGATGAGAGTGAATAAGGGGAAGCTCAATTTGGATATGAGTAGGCATTGTCAGAGGGTGATTCTCAGTCTGGATGGGTTGGGAGAGATGCATTCTGTTATATATGGGGTCTCACTTCTCTTGAAGGAGCAGGTTCACACCTTGGGAGTACTTCTGGGTCAGTTACTATCATCAAAGGCATAAGTTGAGATTATGTTGCTGAGATGCTGTTGGTGGACGGGTTCTCTGATCGGATGGTGGATATATACCCTGTCCTGGATGGGGTTACACTCCCCCTAAAGGACCGGGTTCGTAGTCTGGGAGTCTTTTTAGACTCTTCCCTCTCACTTGAGGCTCAAGTAGCCTCGGTGGTTAGGAATGCGTTTTACCAACTTCGGTTGGTAGCCCAGCTACGTCCCTATTTGAGTAAAGAGGACCTTACATCAGTGGTACATGCTCTGGTAACCTCACGTTTGGATTACTGTAATGCGCTTTACGTAGGGCTACCTTTGAAGACAGTTCGGAAGCTACAACTAGTGCAAAATGCGGCGGCCAGATTGCTGACAAGGACCAAGCGGTCCGAGCATATAACACCTGTTCTGGCCAGCTTGCACTGGTTGCCAATATGTTTCCGGGCTAGATTCAAAGTGTTGGTATTAACCTATAAAGCCTTATACGGTGCGGGACCATGATACCTTGCGGAACGCCTCTTCCGATATGAACCGGCCCGTGCGCTACGTTCTGCTACGAAGGCCCTCCTCTGGGTTCCAACTCACAGGGAGGCCCGGAGGGTGATGACAAGATCTAGGGCCTTCTCAGTGGTGGCCCCCGAACTATGGAACAGTCTCCCCGAGGAAGTACGCCTGGCGCCGACTCTGCTCTCCTTCCGGCGCCAGGTCAAAACCTTCCTATTCTCTGAAGCATTTTAAGTTACACTGATTTACTTTTTAAAATGTTTATTGTATTGGATTGATGATTGTATTTTAGTATTATTTTGTTATTCATTGTATTTTTATGCTATTTTATGTTCACCGCCCAGAGAGCAATTGCTAGTCGGGCGGTATATAAATTTAATAAATAAATAAATAAATAAATAAGTTGCCTCTGTGGCACAGAGTGCCTTCCATCAGCTTCGACTGGTGGCCCAGCTGTAACTCTATGTCTAGCTTCAGTTGTGTGTTCTGACAACCTCTTGGTTAGACTACTGCAATGTGTTATACATGGGACTGCTTCTAATAATACAGAAATTGCAGCTAGTGCAGAATTTGACAGCCAAATTACCAACTGGGACCAGGCTATTTGAGCATATAACATTAATTCTGTTTCTACTGCACTGACTGCCAGTTGGTTTTCAGGCACAATTCAAAGTGCTGTGTTTGACTTATAAACCTATGTATGGCTCAGGACCCCAATACTGCCTCTCCCAATACGAACCTACCTGGATCTTACAATCATCATCAGAGGACCTTCTCCATGTGCCTCCTCTGAGACAGAACAGGCCTTTTCATTGGCTGCCTGTCAGCTGTGGAATGTTCTTCCCAAGGAGGTTTGCCTGGCACCAGTGTTGTTAACTGTTAGGCAGCAGGCAAAGACATTATTTTTCTCCCAGGCACTGGGATCTCAGTGTGGTTTAAATTTTGGCCTGTTTCTGGGTTTTACCTTTTAGACGGGTGGGAAAGGATATTTTTATTGACTATAGTACTAATTTGTCAATTTTCTGGTGTCTTTTATTTTTAACTTGTAAGTTGGTTTGAGGGTTTTGGTTTTTTTTAAAGTGATGAACAATTAATAATGATGGAGGTTACAGAATTTTGTTGGTGAGAAGAGGCTGCAAGAACAGTGCTCCATGGCTCTTGAATATGAAAATGTGTTAACATATGCTTCATTGATTTAGGAATATTGACTGTCCTTGATGTAGTTAATGTACATTGTGAAATTTTAAAAAATAGCATGTTTATCAAATGCTTCTGGAAAATCTTTAGGGAGTTCCCTAGGTACTGAACATGTGCTTTTATACATCTGTCAACTAATTTATAGATTACAGTATGAATCAGGCATTCAGAAATAACAGGACAGCTGTTATCAGTTGCACTCATACATCTCTACAGAATGCAGCTGGTTTTCAGGAGGGAATTTAGCCTGTTATATGTTCAGTAAGTAAAGGTGTCCCCTCACTTGTAGTGCGAGTCGTTTCCGACTCTTAGGGTGACGTCTTGTGACGTTTACTAGGCAGACCATATATATGGGGTGAGATTGCCAGTTCCATCCCCAGCCTTTCTATTCCCCCCAGCATATGCCAGGTACTTTTTACTGACCACGGATGGATGGAAGGCTGAGTGGACCTCGACCCCTTTTACTGGAGATTCGACTTCCTCCTTTCGCTGGAATCAAACTCCGGCCGTGAGCAGAGCTTCGGCTGCGTTACCGCCATCACCTTTTAGTAATGCCCAAAATATACAGCTCAATATTAATTATTTTGTTTTATGTTCTGAAGAAAAGGAACATATGCTTATTTTGTATGTTGGTTTCAGTATTTTTCTTGTCTAAAGTACAGCCAAGCTCTCTGTACCCAATACTATTTTTGTTATGCTAGAGCACAACTAGCTGTTTGATCATGATTCTGTTTAATTTCATGCTTCGTGGCAGACAAGACACTGTAAGAATCTATTTCCCTTTTATCTGGCTCCCCAACAATGAACAAATCTACATGTTAAATTAAGGGTACAATCCTGCACACACTTAGTTGAAAGTAAGTTCCATTGAACTATGGGTCAATCCAAGTAAAAACATTGGATTGGACTGTAACAGTGCAATCCTACGCATTTTTACTTAAATGTAAATCCCACTGTGTTCAATGGGGTTTACTCCGTAGTAAGCAAAGCACTCTAGATTCTGTGGTTGAATGTTCAGAGCAGAGTGGATAACACTCAAATAGATAAATAAAATTAACAAGTAAAATACCCATTAAAATGTAAAACAGAGCAGCTCCATGAGTTACAGTTTTATTTTTATTTAATTTATGTCCTATCTTTGGGGATCAATTAGAACCTCCAAGTCAGCATACAGTACTATAAATCCCATAATTTGTGGCTACAATACATGTATTTTAAACACATGTAACTGTTTGTGACTGCTATCCAGAATAAAGGCACCAAATGATGTTGGTGCAGTTTTCCTACCAGCTAATCCTGTAAATTGTTTTTATGCAATAATTGTATGATCAGGCCCCCAAAATATTGCTACCTATGACCTATGTAGTGCTTTTTCTGAAAAACTATTATGTTCAATTTTGATTAATAAAATGGTTATAGTCCACCACACCATGTAAAAAATTCTGAAGATATATAGTAGCCGGCTATATACTGTAGTATTATCCATTTTTATGCACACCACCCAGAGAACTCCAGTTATCAGCAACACAATTATTGCAGTTTTGCTTAGAATGTTGGAATACTTTCAGAAAAGTATTCCATTAAATGTTGGGGTTAAATAATTGTTCTTTAACTTCTAGACCAGCTTTTCCCAACTAGTGGGCCACCAGATGTTGCTGGACCACAATTCCCATCTTTCTTGACCATTGGCAATGCTGGCTGAGGCTGATGGGAGTTGTGGTCCAACAACATCTGGTGGCCCACTAGATGGGAAAGGCTGTTCTAGACTGTAGATAAACCAAGATGGCCATGGCAGCAGTAATAATTAGGAAATGCACTGAATTCTCAAGAAAGAGGGAGGAAAGTGCAGTATTTTACCATGTCCTCTATGGAATCTGAAGATGTAAAACAGCTGGATGAAAATCACTCATATAGGGTGCTTCCCCTCAATCATTTTTCTCTGTTAGGACACAATTTATGGACTCATTTATACCTAGACACTATTTCTCTCCAATCATTGTATTTCAGTCCCCCCTCACACACACACAATTCTTTGTAACAATCTTGGAGCTTCTGTCAGAATTGTAGCCCAAGTCTTCCAGGTGTGAGCTAACATAGTGTTGGTGTCCCTGGTTTCAAAGTGTGGTTGGTGATGGTGCATAACCTCATCTGTATTCAGTACCAGCTTGCCCCTTCACCATTACCTTTTCCACAATTAATCAGTTAAGATGGGCTACATATCTGTCCCCACAACATTATTTCCTATGTTCTTTTCCTTTAAAAAAAATTAAAGTATGTACTGCGTGTGGCCTTGTTCCTTGGCGCACATGCTGTTTTTCAGAGCAACAAAGAAACAAACTCCCCTTCCCTCCACACACAGCAGCAGTCACAACAGAAAACTTTATAGAGAAAAGATGCTTGGATGGAGTTTTCCAAGCAGCTATGGCTAGCAGGACCTCTTATTAAGGGGTAGGGTGGTCCTTAGGGTTGCCAGGTTCAGGGCCTGAGACTGATCCTGTATCTTTAGGAGAAGAGAAAGTCAGCCAAGTGCAGGTGTTCTTGCAACACTGTAAGGGGAAAAACCAGGGCCGGCTCCAGGCATGCAGGGGCCCTTGGGCATCAGCTTTCCCTGCCTCCCCGGTGGGTGTGCACAAATGCATGTATGCGTGTGTGTGCGGGCCCCCACATGCCCCCATGGGCCCCCTGCATGCCCCCCACGCCCCCCCTACCTGTCTAGTCTTTACTATTGCCCTTAATGAAGATGGCGGCCACAGTTTCCCTAAGGGGAATGAAGCCTCCACCGCCATCTTTGTTGATGGCACAAGTGTGTGCTACGCACGTACACCTCTGCCATCAACTAAGATGCCGGCAGCGGCTTCAGTACCTTAGGGAAGCTGCGACCGCCATCTTCATTAAAGGCAATGCTAAAAAGCCGGCTGACAGGTAAGTGGGGGGCGTGGGGGGCACGGATCACAGAAGGGGAGCGGAGGTCCCCTCAGGGGCTCCTGTAGCTCTGCGGCCCTCGGGCCAGTGCCCAACCTGGCTGCCCTTTAGAACCGGCCCTGGGAAAAACCACGGTGGAATTCTCCCTTCCCCCTGCACAACTTTTAAAGATACAGAAGACCTTGTGGAGGCTGGGCCTCGTAACCAAGAGGTATTCTGTATCTTTAAAAGTTGTGCAGGGGGAAGGGAGAATTCCACCTTGTGGTTTTTCCCATTACAGTGTTGCAAGAGCACCTGCACTTGGCTGACTTTCTCTTATCCTAAAGATACAGATCAGTCTCAGGCCCTGAACCTGGCAACCCTAGTGGTCCTGCATCTGCTAGTGTATGCATGTGCCCTGTTGAAAAAGGAGAGAGCAGCAATGGTTGCTGCAGGAGCTCTTTACAAAAAGAAGAGCAGCAGTATCACAACAAGCTGTCCGTGGTGTGGGCACTAGATATATTGCTTAATTAGCACTTAATTAGCATCAAATAGAGCTAGTGCTGATATATTGCCCAAAAACAAAAACAAAAGCCCTTACTGTTGTTGTCTAGAAGAATATGTAATATTCTTCCGTGGCAAAAGCCTTTGTCAAGTCCTAACTTAGTTTATGGAGTTAGAGCAGTTGAAATGTCCAAATACAAAGAAGTGAAAATAAGTACTGTTTTTTTTAAAAAAGGCTGCGCTTTTTGAGCAGCATCCTGGCATGTACTCTGTGCATAAGACAGCAAAACGCACAGAGATCTCCTTAGCCAGTCCCATAAGCTATTCACAGATATACTAGGTTCACAAAAGCTTAAATAAAACTCATGGTTCAAACCTACAGTCCTATACACCCTTACTTGCTGTGAGTAAATAATGTTGAATCAAGCAGTTGGAGAAGGAGAAAGAACTGTACAAGGAGGGATGTCCTATTTGCCATCCTTGGGAGCCCCTGGGAAACTCACCAAACCAAACTAAACCGGCTATAGCCTGGAACTAGATGTGTGCAGTGCATCCAATTGCAACATGAAAAAGCTCCATCCACCTTGGTGCCTGCCCCCCAAAACCAAGCCTAGAGTGAGAGGCTAGGATGAGATCAGCTCTTTCAAGGAATCCTCTTCGTTGTGAGATGTTGGGGATGAATTGTGTTTGGGTTCTGGGTGAGAGCCAGGATGGATGTGTGGAGTCCTGGTGAGAGCCAGAAGGCTGAGAGATGAGCTGTGTCAGAAGGAGAAGGAATTCATATTGTTTTATATTTATTAGTAATTTGTATTAATGAAGCGTTCGTATATGTAACATTGTGAATTTTTGTAACATTTGTTTAAATTGTTGTTCTACTTCTAGTTCTCTGTGAACTGCTTAGAGATATTTTTACTTATTAAGGGAGTATTCCAACATTGAGGAGGCTGGAGGGAGTGGAGCTGGTGGAAGCGAAGGTAGCAGAAGGGGCCACTACATCATACCTCTGTAGAGGAGCTCTGGGGAAGGGAGTGTGCTGGCTGCACTGGCAGAGCTCAGCGGAAAGAAAATAAATTTATGTTCCTTTCCACTGCCCTTTCTCCCAGAATAGCATCTGCTGGGACTGGGGGCCACAGCACAGAGCAGAACAGGCATAAGCTAACCGCCCCTTGATTCTGCCCCTGACACACTCCTGGAATGCCCTTTATTGGGCCTTGCACTAGCCTGGGCTGCGCCTGGGTGAGGGCAGAGTTTCCCGGCTGCACTGTGGCTACACCCAGATGTGGGATTCCTGCCAGTGCAGCCCAGCTGCGCTGACTCCCCCTGTCCTCCTCCACAGCTGCACTGCATCTGAATCCCCTTGGCCTGGTATAACTACCAAAAGGATTTTCATTTTTTAAGAGACGAAAGCAAGGAACTGGATGGTATGAAAGAGAGAGAAGAAAAAGAGAGGCAAATAGGATTCATCCTGGATATATACACATGCACCATATTGAGACTAATAGAGCAATCCAACTTAAGGGATGCTGGCAAAAGAAAAGTCAGCAGGACGGTCTGTGGTATCCTGTTGCTGTTCAGAAGGCTGCAGGCCAGCTGAATGCTAGGTCAACCAGGAGCTGCGCGCGGGGACCAGAAAGTAAAAGCCGGCTCTCACAAATACCCCTACTGGGGAGTAAGTAATCTCCATAGACTTCCATTGTAATTGTTTTCTTAGACCAGCCTTTTTCCTGACGTAACTTTGGCCCAGATTGGGACCTGCAGGAGTGCTCCCAACATGAGTTGGATGTTGCCTAAGTTCCCCCCCTCGGCCCCTCCTCTGACTTGCCCTCGGAATGCCCCTTTTTCAGACCTTACATCAGCTTCCACCAGTGCCCCTTCTGTCGAGCTGGGCTTCCCTGGCGGACCTCTGGCTGAGCCAATAGGGTCCCGGTTCTACCGCAGCTGAGCTGGGACCCCACCATATTCACTTCCACTCAGCCCACTGTTAATAGCAGCTGGATTGTGCCCTAAGTCTGAAATCCTATACACCGCAGGCTCTCATTTTTTAGACCGCTTGAAAATTACTGATGGTCTTGGTGGACCATTGAATGGTTTTTCTGCCTGTTCTAGCAATTGTAATGCACTATGCTAAGTGCTGTATGATTTTTAGTTGTATTTTTATTGCATCTTTTTTATATTGTTTTATTGTATTACAGTTTGCATTCTGTAGAATTCAAATTGTAATACAACAAAATACAGTATAAAAATATTAGCAATAAAAATACAATTAAAATTAATATAAATATTTAATATGGCCAGGCCACAGACCACCTGAATGAAACTTGCAGACCACTGGTAGTCCATGGGCCACAGTTTGGGAGCCCTTGCTATACACCCTTGCCTGGAAGTAAGGCTGTCCTGCCCAGAGCGAGACTCACGAGACGGAGACAAGGATGGAATCAATTCCTGTCTTATTAAAGTAACATCGAAGGCAATACGTTTCATAGGCACACTATACTAGCTCACTGCAATCCCTAACTAGGCTACATAAGTAAACTCTGCAGCGTGTGAAGGAAGTTGAGTCAGCACCCCTGTCAGGGGGGAGCAGGCTTAAGTAGGAAAGGTCTTCGCCTGTAATCTCTGACTCTGCAGAATCTTCCTGTGACCGAAGTGCTTCTCCTGGTGTCTGGCGTGGTACGAAAGGGGGTGTGCCTCTGCAGGCTCATCCGACAACACAGCCTCGATAGGTGCCGACTCGGCTTCAGGAGGTTGAAGCGCTTGATGTGTCAAGGGGGGAGCTCGGGAGGGTGGAGTTGGTGCGCGTGCCGAGACATCCCCCAACGGCTCTATGGGGGTGCCTGGAAGCTGAGCTCTGTCTTCTCCGGCAGGAGGACTGTCCATGGGAACTGGCACAGTGTCAAACACTCCCCCTCCTGTCTTGTCCTCGAAAGTCTTAACACCCTCTGATTCTTCCCCTTGCCCTAGCAGCCGGCACTGACGCTCATCCAGCCCCCCTCCTTGATCCTCCTGAGGGAGCTGGGGCTCGACAAAGGCTTATTAAACTAAATGAGACTTACTTCTGAATTGTGACAAGTACAGGAAGGAACTGCAAAATAGGATCCAAGTTTGAAAAGACTGGTGACTACTGGTTTAGTTCAATTTATTGTATTTACTTTGTTGAGTTATTTCACTGTTTCTTCTGCTTTCCTGCAGAGTGTCCTCTCACATTTAAGAGCATAAGAATGGTTTTCCAGTATCAGGCCAAGGTCTGTCTAGTCCACCTTTCTGTTTCCAACAGCAATCATCACAAGAAGGCACAAAGGTGATGGCTTTCCTGTTTAGTATCTGATATTTAATAATATTATGTCTCTGAACATAGAGCTTCCACATAACCAGTACCAGACAGTGTGGTGAGATAGAGACACTTACCTGACCTCCTGGCAGAAGAGTCATCGCTGCTTACTGGGGGTGCAACAGGAGGGTGGTGTGGTGCAAGCACAGCAGCAAAGCCAGTCTTGCACTCATGCCGATGTATTTGCCCCTGGCTGTTCTCTTAGTAAGCAGCAGAGACTCACCTGCCAGGAGGTCAGAAAAGTGTGTCCTTCTCACCATTCTATCATTACTGCCCATAGCTGTTGGTAGACCTACACGCCATGCATCTAATATTTTAAGCCATCTGAACGAATGGCCATGACCACAATAAGTGAATTACAGGTTGTATTAAGAAGTACTTCTTCTATCAGTCCAGAACCAATGTACTTCTTTGTGTGACCCCAAACTCTAGTATAAAGGTGGGGAACCTCAGGTTTGTTAGCTGAATGCAGCCATTCAGGTCTCTCTGTCTGGCCCTCAGAACTCTCCCTAGGCCATGCCCCTCACTGGCTATTTTCCACGCCTTCCTCAGTGCTTTTACTGTGCTGGAAAGTGTCCTTGAATTGTGATAATGCTTCTTGCTTGCCTGGATGGAAAGATCTCTGTGTGTGTAGAAACCTCTCACTTTTCTGTGGCTAAATGTACCCTATTGTATGAGGTCACTGTGATGTCCCTGTATTTTAATATCTGTAAATATGGTAAGTGCGGGTTTATTAAGTGATATATGGCAAGTAACTGAGTAAGAGGGGGGAGTAAATGGACTAGAATGCTGGAGAATGTTGGATGATTATTGGCTGAGTGTTTGAATGGCTGAAGGTATAATGGCTGAAGGTGTATACTATGTGTAGTTAGGTTCTATGGACGCTTAGTTTTAGAGCTCCGCATTTTTTCCTAAGGGTTTACTGTTTTGACATGAAGGCATTTGTGATACTTACTGAGACATTTACTGGGACATTGCTGACATATTACTGTTCTTGGGAGTATATTATTGTTGCAAGGAAATCACTGGATGTAAACAGTGAAGAAAGATAAGGTGGAGAGAGAGGAGGACGGATGTTGTCTGCTGTTTGTTAGCCCGCCACTGTAAGTAGCAATTTATATCTTCAACGGAACGACCCATCTATCTACACTGAAAGAGACTTTTGCTCACTCTTTAAATTTACTATTTTAATCTGCAACTTATTAGAGCTTAAATTGAATGTAAACAACCTTCGAACCCTAAAAACAGCTTCATTGTTTTTACTACTACCTTTGGTGCTTGTTGAACTTGTTCCAGAAGCGTGGATGAGAACCATATACTTAAAGTGATAACTCCAATTACAGCATTAGCAGCAATACATCTAATACTTAATACTAGATAAGGATGAATATCGTTCCTCTGTTTTTAGGAATTTAAATAACAGGAATCCAAGGCTGGAATTAAAATCTGGAGAGAATAATAATTATGGGAATGAGCAGAATTAATAACCTGAGAGAATAAGATAGAGATCAACGTTGAAGGCTGTGGTAGAACTGGGACTGAAGTTAATTTAAGGTTGATGATCCATTTTATAAAAACTCCATTTTTTTAACTCAACATAACAGTTCATCAATCTATACTTTTACAGATAAGAAAGATTCTAAATAGTATCCTAATGGTGCTCACAAGGCAGAAGTGTAAAGATCTGGGCATGACACAATACGAAGGAAAGGAATCTCCTAGCCCACAACAAATAAAGAATGTGCAGTTCTCTCCACTCAAGCAAGACAGTCCCTGTACCCAAGAGGTATTACAGGATCCCTTATTGCCTCCTGAACCTCCTCTGGATTGGTCATTGGATTATAAATTGGGAATATATCACTCAGATGGAAACTCCTCTTCTCAAAACCTAGCAAACGAATTACAGGATGCAGGTTTTTATATTCCTTCTGATAAGGATATGTCATCATATGTGATGGAGGCTCCTAGAGAAATATACCCTCAAATCCTTGAACCATCATGTTGTAACCCCAGCACACCTGTGGTTAATCGATCTGGAAATATTGCGACTAGTTCCATATTTTCTTCTGGAAATTATGTCCACCCTCTGGGTTGGTCTCTCCTTATACTTGAGGAACTTGATCTTGTTAAAGGGTTCATCTCCGAATGTAACAGCTTATTGAATACCCTGGTGGATGCTGTCAACATGCTTATTCAATCCAAAGAGGATAAAACCAGGGTAGAGAAATCTCCCCCCAATGAGGGCAGACAAGGGAATATAGCTGTTTATAAACTTAAAAGAAAGAATGCCACAATGAAGAAAAAAATAAAAAAATCTAAGAATCTTAAAAATCAAAGGCCGTCATAAAAAAATGAATTATAAACCTCTCTTTAAGATTTTGGATACAATTGCACATTCGCTGTC
This sequence comes from Rhineura floridana, assembly GCF_030035675.1. Lineage (NCBI taxonomy): Eukaryota > Metazoa > Chordata > Lepidosauria > Squamata > Rhineuridae > Rhineura > Rhineura floridana. The sequence goes on along the minus strand of NC_084493.1, from coordinate 26,996,086 downwards.
CTCATCCTCCTCAGTAACGGGATCCCCCAAGGCGATTCATCGGATCGGGCTGAAACCCAAATCTGGGCTTTCGCTAATGACCTCTGCTGCTCCACCAGTGCCTGGACCTGAACTGACCCCCTTGAGGTCTGAGCCGGTTTCTGGTCAGCATCAAAATGATTGCCTTTTTGTCACTGACTGTCCAACTGAAATACATCCTCACTGTTCTGGTGAGATTGATAGTTCAATTGAAATACAACCACGATACTGTCTGGATATATTTACGAAGAAGAAGCTGTCTAAGAAGTCACCTAAGAAGGATGCCAATCTATCGCTTTTAGTTCACGAGACGTCTATGATGCCTCGTGAAACACCACCATCCATGGTTGTTAAGAGGCAGAGGGCTCTTCCTGCCAGGACTTTTTCTAAAAAAGATGATTCAGAGTATTGGTCCTTGTGACTTAGTCGGAATAAAATAGTCCTATCTCATCTCCCTTGTCCTAGTAATAGGGACCAGTACGTAAATTGGAAAATCTATATTTTTAAATTTTTACAATCCCTGAATGTGACCCCAATTAAACTACAAGATATATTTAAAGTAGAAATCCTTACTGTAACGTCTTTTGATTTGGTGACACTATTAACCTTTAGTTCTCATAGAATGGCTGATATATTCTTAGCTAATAGATCTTCCCTGTTGTGGTTTGGTATCCAGGTCCAAAGACATTTTACTAATGTAGTAGAACCACGCCCTTTATGTGTAAATTGGCGTCGGTCTGATCTAACAGTCCATACTCAACCATTAGTCCGAGAGAAGTCTTTCCAGGACAATGATATATCTATGACAGCTACCCATTTTAACATCACGAGTAGTGATATTGTTGTCCTGGATAGTTACAGTGGCTCTACTAGCCCCATAGCTATAGATAATTTAGTCCCATCACCATTAGAGTCATCTACTCAGGGTCACCTTGAGGACATGTTATCTGTACCCCCCTATGATGGACCAGATGAATTATTGTCTAATTTTACCAGCTTTTCCGATAATGCCCAGCAAGATATTATTAGTGACTTGCAAAAACTTCTAAGAAATTTACAGGATAGGAGATTGTCCGTTCGTTCCCTTAAGGATTCCGGACCTGAGCTATCTTATAAAGTCCATACTATAGAATTACCAGCAAATGTTGCTTTACCAGGTGCTGCTAGTCAGTATCCAGTTTCAGTCCACCAAGAGGAACCTAGACCAACTTGATGTCATATGTTTCAACCAGTTATTTTGCCTTTTTCTCCTGTAGCGTTGTTAGGGACCACCAACGAGGACTCATCAATGGCCCCAAGGGACCCTTCTGTCAGGGAATTTATGACAACTGTGCTCGGTAGAGGAAGATATGATATGAGGAAAGTCTCATATCATCCCAAGAGGAATCAATCCCATCACTGGTTATCGATCCCTGTACGACTTCCTCGGGCAAATAGACAGGTGTACTTGGATGACAGTTCCCCCGGGGTACTAGTTCTTCTTTTTAATGCCAGGTCGGTAAATGGTAAAACCTCGATCATTAATGATCTTATCCTAGATGAACATGCCGACCTGGCGTATATTACAGAAACCTGGTTGGATGAATTAGGTGGGGTTAATCTCTCTGATCTCTGTCCACCAGGTTTCTGTGTACAACATCAAGCTAGACCGGAGGGTCGGGGTGGGGGAGATGCAGTGGTCTACCGTGACTCCATCCCCATGACCAGGTGCCCTCTCCCACAATTTACTGGGTTCGAGGGTCTCTACCTTAAGCTTGGTGGTCGAGACAGGATAGGGATCTTACTGGTTTACCGTTCCCCTCGATGTCCAGTGTTCTCCCTTTCCGGGCTCTCTAAGCTGGTCTCTGAGTTGATGTTGGAATCTGCTAGACTGTTGGTTCTTGGTGACTTCAACGTCCATGCGGAGTCCGTACTTTATGGAGAAGCCCGGGACTTTATGGCCGCCATGACAACCATGGGGTTGTCTCAACTAATATCTGGCCCTACCCATACAGCTGGCCATACCCTCGACCTTGTTTTTTATGCGGGACAGGATGATAATGATCTGGGAGTGGTGGATCTTTCAATAGCTCCACTGTCTTGGACAGATCACTTCTTGGTCAGTTTTAGATTAACTGCAATTCATACCCCCTGCAGGAAGAAGGGACCTATTAGAATGGTCCGCCCCAGGAGATTAATGGATCCGATTGGTTTCCTGGCAGCTCTTGGGGAGTTCCCTGTCCTTCAAGTAAGCGATCCTGCTGATGCCCTGGTCAACCTTTGGAACAGTTCGATGACCAGGGCAATAGACACAATCGCTCCTGAGCGTCCCCTTGTGCGCATCAGAGCAAAATCAGCTCCATGGTTTTCCAATGAACTGATAGCTATGAGGCGCACTCGTAGGGGTCTACAGCGATGTTGGCGGAAAACTCGAAGCGAATCAGACCGACTTCTTGTTAAAGTATTCTCAAAAATGTATTCATCTACAAGACGAACTACGCAAAAGGCTTTCTTTTCAATGTCTATTTCCACAGCCGTTAATCAACCAGTGTAAATTTTTCGAGTGGTTAAAGGCCTGCTCAGTCTTGATCATCAAGAGATTGACACGGACCTCTCACCATCTCGTTGTCAAGAATTTGCCTCTTATTTTGCGAACAAGATCGATCAGATCCGCTCCGACCTGGATGCCAATTTTGATGCAGTCTCCTTGGATGTACCTTCAGCTTCTGTCTGTTCTGTTAAGATGGATTCTTTTCAACTTGTTCAACCTGGAGATATAGACCAGCTTCTTAGAAGGATGAGACCTACAACCTGCCCACTTGATCCTTGCCCTTCCTGGCTCTTAAAACAGGCCAGAGAGGGTCTGGCCTCATGGGTCTGTGGGGTAGTTAATGCCTCTCTCCAACAAGGCTCTTTCCCAAGGTGCCTAAAAGAGGCAGTTGTAAGACCATTGTTGAAAAAACCCTCTTTAGACCCATTGTGTTTGGGTAATTATCGGCCAGTTTCCAATCTACCTTTTTTAAGTAAAATAGTGGAGCAGGTGGTGACCACTCAACTTCAACGTTTTCTAGATGAAACGGATTATCTCGACCCATTCCAGTCCGGCTTCAGACCTGGTCACAGGACAGAAACGGCTTTGGTCGCCTTGGTGGATGACCTCCGCAGAGAACTAGACAGGGGGAGTGTGTCCCTGTTGGTTCTTCTGGATCTCTCGGCGGCTTTTGATACCATTGACCATGGTATCCTTCTGGATCGTTTATCCAGGATGGGACTAGGGGGCACTGTTTTGGGTTGGCTCCATTCCTTCTTGGTGGACCGGACCCAGAAGGTTATGTTGGGAGACTCCTGTTCAACCCCTTGGCCTTTGACTTGTGGGGTTCTGCAGGGTTCTGTTCTATCCCCTCTACTATTTAATATCTATATGAAGCCTCTGGGCGAGGTCATCCGGAGGTTTGGAGTGTGTTACCATCAATATGCTGATGATACTCAGCTTTATTTCTCCTTCCCTCCTGATATCAAGGAAGCCGTCAAGCCCCTGAACCAGTGTCTGTCTTTGGTGATGGATTGGATGAAGGTGAACAAGTTGAAACTAAATCCAGACAAGACAGAGGTGCTTTTCATCAGTCGTGGGACTGAACTGGCAACAGGGAATTTACCTGTGTTGGATGGGGTTACACTCCCCCTGAAGACCCAGGTTCGCAGCTTGGGTGTGCTTCTGGACTCGGCCTTGAACCTGGAAGCTCAGATCTCGGCTGTATCCAGGAGTGCTTTCACCCAGTTAAGACTGGTCCGCCAGCTGCGCCCGTTTCTAGAGATGTCTGACTTGACGAAAGTAACACATGCCTTAGTTACATCCCGGTTGGACTACTCCAACGCACTCTACGTTGGGCTGCCCTTGAAGACAGTTCGGAAGCTTAAACTGGTGCAACGTGTAGCAGCTAGGATGCTGACCGGGGCTGGCCTTCATGCCCATACATCCCCCCTGTTACAACAGCTTCACTGGTCACCGATCTGCTTCCGGACCCAATTCAAGGTGCTGGTGTTGTCCTTTAAAGCCCTCCACGGCTTGGGCCCTGTCTATTTGTCCAATCGGTTGTTCTTTTATGAACCTCCCCGTCCCTTGAGGTCATCTGATGACTTTCTTCTTGGGATCCCCTCTGCTACAGAAGTTCGTTTATCTAGGACCAGAGATAGGGCGTTCTCTGTTATCGCCCCTAGTCTCTGGAATGCTTTACCTTTGGAGATACGATCTGCCTCTTCGCTTTTTGCATTTCGCCGCCTGGTTAAGATGTTTTTATTTCAGGTTGCTTTTAAATCGAATACGGAATAAGATTTTTCAACTTGATTGTTTTTGATAGTAAATATAAGTTTATTGACTGTAACTTATAGTATACTAAGTATTTATAGAGATTGTAAATTGCATTGTGTTTTATTTTCTATGTCTTTTTATTGTCAGATTGTTCGCCGCTCTGAGTTTCCCAGGAAAATAGAGTGGGTTAGAAATGTTTTAAATAAATAAAATAAATAAATAAATGAGAGGATGACAGTTGAGTTGGGGGGGAGCTGTTGGCGATTGGTTGTGGAGTGTGGATTGGAGTTGGTTGTGGGTTGGATTATATTTGGCTGGTATTTAGGCAGAATATATATGACTGGAAACATAAAGAGTGACACTATATGAAACCATACGCTTGTTGAACATTCCTAAAGTAATCTTGTTATTTCCTAGTGTTATCAAATAAATACTTTTATTGGTTTACCAAAAGCCTGATCCTTAGCTGGGGATACACAGACCAGAAGGGAGGGCAGCGTAATTACCAAGGCTGGAGGGAAACTGTATCAAATAAATGGTGGCAGCGGTGAAGGGAGATATTGTAACATCATCAAGTATCCAGAGCAACCCAGGATTGTATGCTTTATAGACAAAGATACAAGGGGGTTGCGGACAGCAAGGGCACCCAGACACAAACTAACAAGCCATAGGGAGACTAAGGTGAAGTCTCTAGCAGTATTGTTTACAGAGAGTGACTGGTGGTGCTGCCTAGCAGTGGGATCTTGTGAGATCTGTGCTAGAGCGTGTGAGAGAACAAATAAAAACCGAGATCCTGACAGGTGGTGGCCCTGGTGGGAGTATCACAGGTAGAGCCAGCTGTGGGATCCTCACAGTCACATATGTTGCTGTGTCCACTTTTGCCTCTGGCCCCACCCATGTTTTGTCTCTGCCCTGCCCACCACTGGAATGTGGCTTCCAGAAGCCTGTCCATAACAGAATGCAATCTTTAGGTTGAAAAAGATTCCAATGCTAGGGTTCTGAAAGAGATACCTTGAAAAAAGCCTACTTTTCGCCTGCTGCTATAGCAAGAATGTGCAGACAAAATAAACTGGTAATGTAGAACATTTATGGCACATGGCAAAACAAAAAGTGATCCTTCTGTAAGGATAATTTAATAGAATATATTATTTTTTGTAAGTTGTCATGCAGAATTATATGCAGTCGTTTCAGAATCCAAAGGAGAATTCAGACATTATTAGAAGTTGGTTATGGAAAGAAATCAAAAGGGGAACAAAACAATACTGAATGGGGACCATAGGCAATACTCTACAGATATATGAAACAACATCAGAGCTGTCCTGCATGTAAGAAAGAAATACAGGGGAAAAATACTAGCCTAACACAATCCCGTTCTGTGCCTGGTACTTGTCGGGCAAAGGGGCGAGTTTGCAGCCGCAGCCAAAGCCCAGGCCGCCATCAGGGGTGTGTGTGTGTGCACGCAGTGTGCCATCGCACCATTGTGACACACAGAAAGGAGGCGGGGCGGCTGAAGGCCATTTAAGGCCACTCCACCAGCCTCCCGCCCTCCTTTGAATTTTGGTTTTTGGCGCGGCAAGGCCTGCGGCACGGTGAGGCCTTGCAGTGTCGGCTACAGCGGCAAGGCTTCCGGCTCGACAGCCTTGCAACGTCGAGGCTTCGACCTAGAGAGGCCTTACAATGGCGGTGGCGAGGCTTCTGACCACGGGAGGTCTAACGGCGGCGGCGGCAGCGGCGAGGCCTTCTGAGGGCATGCGTGGCACCTTCAGGGCACGTGGAGCTTTCCCTGGCCTTTCCTTAGGCCAGGCCTTTGCGTGCGGCGGTGGCAGTGGCAATCCCTCGTCTTCTCGGGAGAGGCGCACCCTTCCTTCCAATTTAGAATAATACAGTATGTGAAAAGTGCTCAACTGGGTGTAGCAAAAAGGGAACATCACTCTTATGGCTCTTTAGAAGCTATTCTTTTACATCATTTCTAGTTTTCCTAGTGCTGAAACCTGCTCCCTTTTGGCTTTGAACCTTTGTTTCCAACTGAAGTCAGAGGGAGCTTACTGAGGATGTGGTCTCATCCCCTTGGAGAGTAGTACCCTCAGAAATCAGTATTGGCACCCAACGTCTACATGAAGCTACTGGTGGCAATCATCTGTCATTCTGGAATAAGGGTGCCATCCAAATGCTAATGACACCCAGCTCTATATTTCAGTCAACAAATATCCTGACTCTGCATTTCTTTATATCGAGCCATTGTCTGAAAGCTGTGATCAGGTAAATTTGGTTTAAGAGACTGAACTTGAATCCAGGCAAGACAGAAGTGATACTTGTTGGGTTCTCCTCAGACCCTCCAGGGGGATGGTTTACCTGTGATCTATAGGGATGTTTTCCCCATTGGATCAGGTATGAATATTTTTTTTATCTGGCCCTGCTTTTTGATAAGGAGATTGCAGCAGTGAGTAAGAGAATGTTTTTTCACTCCATTTGTTACTTGGATTGCTTTCTCCTGGTTTACAGGAGATTTTTATCAATTGAATCATGCTACTTGCTATGGGCGGTATATAAATGCAACAAAATAAAATAATAAATAATAAAATAAATTTGTAACTTTCAAGCTCAGCTACAGCAATGAACCCTACATGGGACTGCCTTCTGAAGACAACTCAAAAGCTTCAGCTGGTCGAGAATGTCTCCTGGTGAATGTGACATGTACATATGCAGCCTATTCTATTTCAGTTGCACTAGCTACCAATATGCATCCATTCCAGGCTCATTTCAAGGTGTGGGTTCTCACCTAGGAAGCCCAGCCTGGATAAAAGACTCTTCCCCCACAACCCACCCATCCACACAAAACTTGGATAATCTTATCAGGCCCTACTTTGCATACTATCTCTGTGCAGAGTATGAACTTCTGTTGACTAGATTGCAGGGCCTTCACATTTTTTGCTGTAAGACTTTGGAATAATCTCCCCCCTTGCATTTTCCCTCACCGCTGCCTCTGTTTTCCAGAGGAAATGTAAAACACATCTTTTTCAATCTGCCCTTGGCTTGGCTGGATAGTTTTGGATTTTGGCACTATTTTTCACTTTCTTGTTGTTAATTTGTTTACACTGCCTAAGGTGACTAAGACGTGTTTTAATAAATAAAACATAAGAAAAACAGAGAAGAAATGCTTTAAACAACATTTTGAAATAGGCAGTGTGTATTAGTAACATCATAAAGGAAAAAAGGAACATTTGTTGCAATGAACCTCCATGTTCAGAGGCAGTCTGTCACTGATTATCTGGGCAGCAATAGCAGGGAGGGTCTGGAGCCTTCAAATCTTGTTTTGGGCTTCCCAGAGGCAGCTAGTTGACCACGTAGAAGCAGAATGTTTCTGGTCTGGGACTATTGGTCTGATCCATCACATTTCTTAAACATCATTTACAATTAAAAGCAGCTCTTGGAGACAAATTCCTAATGATCACTTGTGAACTATGTTATTTCAGTGCAGTGTCATCTTAAATTGTGATAGCTTAAGAAGTAGTAAAAACAAGTTGTGCCAAAATCTGCTAAAGTATATAATTGCATTATTTTGTTGGAGCCCAATGTGTAAAGGACAATGTCTTGCCCTTTTATGTTACTAATGTATTTTCCATCTTTAAAAACTTTGGCAGAAGGATCATCAATATCAACTTTACATGGATGATTGTTTCTACCTATCACCACAAGTAAAAGATGAGTAATTCCAGGTAGGTAATTCCATCTGTTTCAGGGAAACAAACTCTTTCAGGTGGGACAGTTGCTCCTTAAGATTTTTTCCTCATGTTTGAGAACATTATAAAAAAACTAATATATTTTATTATTAATGGTACAGTGTTCAGTTGTAGATAAATTGGCCCAGTTTGGAACAGTTGTATGTCAGTTTATTAAGCCTACACATGGATGTCCCCAACTCTGGCTGTCTTTGTCCCATGCTGCTTTTGCTTGCTTAATCTCAATTTCTTTGTCTAGATTTTCCTGTCCTATTCCTCATTTTAGCCATGTTTTCACCCTTCCCCATATTCACTTAATCCATTGTTTATTGTGACACATCCAAATTACAAGGTATATACAGCAAGGAAATACATATACCTATTAATAGAATATGTTATTGATTTATTAGTTTATATAATTAATTGTTTGCTTGCCTGAAAGCATCTTCTAAGGCATTATTTGACTCCTAGCAAACTATACAACTTAAAATAGCAATTAGAATAATTAATACAACAAACAATACAAAAAGAGTAGCAGTCCACCAAGAAAATGCTGCAAAATGCCACAGTTATGTCTGGGAGAATATGACAATAGTGAAAAAACCAACAATACAGTATGCTGTATATCTTTTATTTTTTGGGCCCTGTCATCTTAATCCTTACGTAAATATTCTGATGGTTCCTAAACTCTCAATACTGTAGTTAAAGCATATTGTTGTACTATAAAATATTATGAACAAAATAAGTAAATGTGCATCATGACATTTTGTTCCATTTTCTTGGTGGATTGCTGATGTTTGGCATATAATATTCAAAAGCGTATTTGAGTTCTGTAAAGTTATTGTAACTTCTGTTGTAATCTTATGTTTTTCTATATAACAAACAGCTGATCTCCAAAGGTCTTTCCTGGTCTAACAGCACTACAGCAGTTAGTTCTAAAAGCATCTCTTTTATATATTTTTGAAGATTAAGTCATTAGGTATTGATGAAAATATCTGAAGAATTCTTGCAGGTGGGGATGAATGTATTACACAAGACATATGCTATTTAGCAAGATTTATGTAGAACAAGAGTAGGAGGCCTACAGAATTAGTAATACTCATTCTTTAAGTAAGTGCTACAATAACAGAAGAATTAGTTTTCTGAGTATTCCTGGAAAAGTATTCACAAAGAGTACTTTTCACACTTTTCAGCTATAATGTGGGTCAATTGACCCATATGTCACTGTACTCATATCAACGTAAAGCAGATCAAAATAATGGATGTAAAATACATCAGGGTGCTTAGGTAGTTTTATACACTGCTCCAGGGCACACTAAGGACTCTTTCCTCATGTTCACTGAGAAAAAAATAAACATGAAGATGGAGTTGAAATAGTGGTCCTGTTGAACAAGTCTAGCCCTCTCCAGAGCATGTATGCTCATCCTTTTCTCTCCTTCTCCCAGATGCTTTTGCTTTTAGTTAACTGCATTTTCTTGTGCCATCCAAACTGTGAATTGTGTTTTAACACTAACTATGGTTAGTTTCAAAACAAGCCATCTAGAAACATGGATAATGATTCTGGCTTGTTGAAACCAAGCATAGTTTGTGTTAAGCCATGATCCCTGGCTTTTGAGAACACAAGGACGTATAGTCAATTAATGTGGAAATGAAAACTTCTGAACTCTTTTCTTTTCCATGTGGGAGGAGACGGGAGGGGAAGCATGTGAGCTGAGTTGGAGGCTAGCACCATCATGCAGCATAAAACCATGGTTTCCCAATGTAGCCTGTGTCTGAAGGTCCATAAAGCTTTTAAGTTGGCCAGTAATGTCTCTGTCTCAAAGAGATGATTCAGCTTTCATAACACAAGCTTTATGTCAATGTAAATTTGTTTTTGTTTTTGGTGCAACAAACTTACAGAACCTTCTAGACTATTTGTGGTGATTTGTTTACATGTAATTGTCAGATGTTGCATTTTCACAAATAAATAGATATAAAAATATAGAATAGAATAATAGAGTTGGAAGGGGCCTGTAAGGCCATTGAGTCCAACCATCTGCTCAATGCAGGAATCCAAATTAAAGCATATCCGACGGGTGGCTGTCCAGCTGCCTTTTGAAGGCCTACAGTCTTGGAGAGCCCACCACCTCCTTAGGTAATTGGTTCCACTGTCATACTGCTCTAACAGTTAGGAGGTTTTTCCTGATGTTCAGCCAAAATCTGGCTTCTTGCAGCTTGAGCCCATTATTCCGTGTCCTGCACTCTGGGACAATCGAGAAGAGATCCTGGTCCTCCTCTGTGTGACAACCTTTCAATTACTTGATGAGTGCTATCATATCTCCCTTCAGTCTTCTCTTCTCCAGGCTAAACATGCCCAGTTCTTCCAGTCTCTCCTCATAGAACTTTGTTTCCAATCCCCTGATCATCCTTGTTGCCCTTCTCTGAACTTGTTCCAGTTTGTCCGCATCCTTCTTAAAGTGTGGTGTCCAGAACTGGACGCAGTACTCAAGATGAGGCCTAACCAGTGCTGAATAGAGGGGATCCAATACTTCACGCAATTTGGACACTACTGTTAATGCAACCTAAAATAGCATTTGCCTTTTTTGCAGCCACATCACATTGTTGGCTCATATTCATTTTTATTCCAAGGTATTAGCTATCCCTCCCAATTCTGTATCATCTGAAATTTGATACGCATTCCCTGCACCTCCTCATCCAAATCATTAATAAAAAGAGGAAGAGCACTGGACCCAGGACCGAGCCCTATGGTACCCCCTTGTTGCCTCCTCCCAGTTTGAGAACCGTTGATAAGCAACATTTTGACTTTTGTTTGTGGCCAGAAGGATGGCTCACAAACATCAATTAAAACAACAGAGCAATTAAAGTGAACAAAGAACTGAACTAAAAGCAGCAGCCAGATATTAAAATTGCAAAAAAGAAAAAAAAACTTAAACCAAATCAAAATCTCACTGAAATTGAGAGGTTTTGACAGGACACTGAAATGCCAATGAAGGGAGGCCAATCGGGATAGGGAGTTCCATACCCTGGGTGTTGCCATTGAAAAGGCTGTTTCACCTCTGTAGACATAAGAATGGTTGTCATCATTCTCATTATTGTTTTTATAGAATAAGAACTATCTGGGATGTGGTTGTTTGGGACTTTGAAGTGGCATTTATTGGATGGACTGGATGCGCTCATGTGGTATATCCAATCACTGCAATCAATACATACCAGAACTTCATGCTGTTCTGACTTCTTGTCCATCCACATGAACAGTTGTGAGGATCACTCAGGCTATATGCTTTGAAGAGCCCACTTCCTACTCTCAATGCAAGCAGAAGTGTCCTGGAGGGAAGTACTTGCCCCTTCAAGAGACATTTCTTATTCTTACCGTTCTTTGTTATAGTACTGAGTTAGGAGCATGTGCACTCATTTGAAATGTGGTGTTGGAGGAGAGCAACTGCTGTGCAAATGTATCTTCAATGACATGATACACTCTGGGTCACACTAATTCATGCTGGAACTGGTCGCGTGTTACAGCACAAAAATAGGACTGCTTTAGGTGTAGTAAATGGAGATGTTAGCCCTACCTCAGCTTCAGGATGCAAATTGTTCTGGTTCTGAGAAGGCCTACGAATACCTTCTAATCGATCAAAGTAAGTCCCTGCCAATCTGACATAAATGTTTTAAAGGGAAACAATGCAATATTGTCTGATTTCACTATTGCATTTAACTCTGATATGCAACTTGGTATTCTGAGTTATACTGTAATGGTTAAGAGACTGAGCTATGAATCAAGAAGTCCCCAATCTGTGTATTGTCTTTGCGTTGAATTCACTACATGGCATTAGGCAAGCCACTATCTCTCTGCCACAGGTCCTCCCATATGCAATATTTATTTATTTATGATGTGTGCTACCCTGTAAAAGAAAGGGTTGTATTCAACTAAGTCCTACTTATCGTAGATCCACTGAAATTAATGAACCTAAGTGAGCCATGTCTATTAACTTGCATGGATGTACTCTGAGTAGCACTAGCATTGAATACCACCCAGTGTTCTCTGGGTGGCTTACATTAAATGTAAATAAAAAATAAACCATGAAACTATAAAATCAAAAGGCAGCATAAAGATAGCAACAGAGGTTATGATTATGAAGGATAACATTTATTTATCTTATTGGGCTAATTGTCAGGATTACAGTTAGAAGATGCATGTCAAGCACTTTAAACACCTGAAAGTATTATACCATTGCGTGCCACCCCAGTCTCCGAGCAGTGAGATTTCTAGGGGTCCCTGTGCTCACCCAGGGTTTGGTTTCATTGGGAAGAAAGTCAACGGAGACTGTGGTGTCTTTATGAAATATGGTTTATTTATTTACACACATTCCAACCTGAGCTTAGGATGGAGGGGTTCAAGGCATCAGCAGTCCAATATCCAGCTTTTCCATCAGGGTTACAGGAGGCATCCCAAAGCCATGGTGCAGAAAGCCAGTCTCTCTGCTTGCCTCCAGTTCTAGCCTTTCTCAGACACAACTGACTACACAAGCCTCTGGGGAGGAAGGCTCTCCTGAAGAGTTTCAATGACAAAAGGATCTTCCTGGCCCATTCACCAGTTGATGGGCACCTGATAGACCCATTAACCCACCTGGCTATTAGATTAACAAAAGAAACTCATCTGACCAGCAGAGTGGGTTTCTCACCCCAAGGCATAGGATTCCAAGTCAGAGGCTAGAAGGGGACTCATAGAAATTATTTATCTCAACCCCAAAACCCATAACAATACACAGGCTAAATATTAAAGATTGCTATAACGCCAAGTCCCATGACTTTTTCCAAGTAGGGAAGCTCCAATATGTGCACAGTTCCTCCATTCACATTGTTTTACCATTAATTTCAATTGGGCTCATCCAGATATACATCCTTGCACAGGAACAGATTGACTGTCTCCAATGAATTGAGAGATTTATGAAAACATTTGGGTGCACGTGCACTGAATGAAGCATAGGAAACTGCCTTATACCAATTAGACCATTGGTCCATCTAGCTCAGTACTGGCACACTGACGGCAGTGGCTCTGCAAGGTTCCAGAAAGCTCTTTCCCAGCCCTGTCTGGAGATGCAGGGGATTGAAACTGGCACGTTTTGCATACAAAGCATGTGCTCTTCCCCTGAGCTATGGTCCTACCCATGCATAGGAAACATTCTGGAATCAAAGCTAACTTTGTATAGATGTAGAAATTAATATTTGACTTGAATCAAAACTGAGTCCATGAAGTCTAGCCGTATTAGAAACAAGTCATCTGCAAAATTAGAATGATTGTGAAATCTTAATTTTATATTATTTTTTTAAGTTACTTTTGAGTCATTCTGAAACTCTGAAAATAATTTGTAAAATTATATTTTGTCATCAGGTTCAAAATGAAAGTTCAACACCCTAGTATTCTACTCTGAACCCTTTAAATGCAATTTAAAAGGTTTACAAATGCTAACAAAAGGTTGTCTCCAATGTTAGTTCTACTCAGAGAAGACCCATTGAAATTGATAGGCATGGCTAACCTGGGTTCATTATTTCAATGGGTTAACTCTGAGTAAGACTCAGTTGGATACTGACCCCAGTTCATGGCCCAATTCTGGCGTGCTCTGTGGCAGCTGTTACAGATTGAGCTAAGGGTGTTGTCCTCTAATCATTCCGAAACAGATGGACAAACATAGAAAGTGAATGCCACCCTAGAACAATACCTATGTTGCTATGTCAACTACCAGCAGGATAATTGGGTGTCCTTGCTACCCCTGGGTGGGTTCGCCTGTAATAACTCTGTGCATGCGAGTACTGAACAGACACCATTTTTTGCCAATTTTAGCTAACACCCAAACGCATTTCCCACCCACCGCTCCAATAGCCATCCCCACTGCAACAGAATTTGTGCAAGAGTTACAAGCGATGCAACAACTGTTACAGGAACAACTAGCTACAGCTAAAGTGTCAGGCCCCTGCCTGTGGTCACTACCTTGTCACAGTCCCACCTCAGGGTCCTGCTCTCAAAACGGTTCTCTCACCGGCTCTAGCAAAGATCTCTCAAGATCCCCTTGCTAGGCAGCACCACCAGATACCCTCTGTAAACAATATTGCCTTGAGACTGTGCCTTCGTCTCCTCCTGGCTTATTGCTACTTTGTGTCTGGGTGCACTTACAGGCCTCAACCCACCTGTATCTTTCTGCCTATAAAGATTACAGCCCTGGGTTGCTCTGGATATCTGATGATGTTACACTATCTCTTCACCGCTGCCACCATTGATACTGTTTCCCAACTTTGGTATGCCCTGCCCACCCTTCTGGTCTATGAAAGGCCAGCCAAGGATCAGGCGTTTTGGTAAACCACTAAACATTTATTTATATACACAGGGAATAACAAGGTTACTTAAAGGTATACAAGCGTGTGGTTTCATAAGATGCGTTACTCTTTGTGTTTCTTAGTCATCAATAACCTGCCTCACTACCCGCTTAATCCAATCCACCCTATCCAAACCCAACCCACAGAACCAACCAAACCAACCAAACTCACTCTCAACTGTCATGCTCTCATTTATACCTTCAGACACTCAAATGCTCAGCCAATCATAATACAACACTCATCAACATTCCAACCCATGTACTCCCCCCTCTGTCTACATACCACATATACTCTAATAAACCCGCACTTACCATATTTACAGTATTATATATATACAGGGACATCACATAAAGCAACTACAAGAAAGTAGCGGACCAACACTGTCAGTCTGGTCCTGTGATACAGATGGGCAATAAAGTGTGGCTCTCAATATGTTACTTGCCAACCTGAGTACCTTGCCATAAGCTGGAGGCTCGGAGGATGAGACCCTTTGAAGTAGAGGCACAGATCAACCCAGTGGTCTTCTGTCTATGCTTGCCCGCCTCCATGAAAATCCGCCCAGTGTTTCATTGCTTGCTGCTCACCCTGGAGAAGCCACTAGACCCCAGTCAGGCACCTGACACCCCAGCACCATCAGTCATGGTCAACGGACAAGAGGAGTATGAGGTGGAGCAGATCCTTGACTCGCACTGGTGCAGAGGAAAGCTGCAGTATTTAATCCACTGGCATGGATACAGTCCAGAAGATAGATCCTGGGAAGCAGCTACAGACGTTCCGCAATGGAATTGGTGAGAGAGTTCCATGAAGCTACATCCTTATAGACTGCTCCATCAACTTTGGGCTGGGCTGTACCACTATGGACTAGTTCTCATGAGCAGCAGAATGTGGTGCTAAACTTCTTTTTGGACTACAGCACGTATTATTATTATTATTATTGTTATTGTTATTGTCAGAGCTTGGAAGTAACTCGTTATTTTTAACGAGTTACTTTTAATTCGTTACAATTTTAAATAACGAGTGGGTAATTCCATTACATTTGGCAAGTAACGGAACGAATAGTAATTTCCCTACTTTTCAGCTTCAACTTTAACGTTTCCACGTTAGGTTGGACGTTACTTGGGGGCGGGAACAAGGGAAAGTCAGCTCTTGGCTGTGAATGGTTAACACAAGACATGTGCCTCACACTGTTTGGACCTCTGCGCAGACTGTCTCTTCCCTCGTGATCTGTGTTAGGAGGCACGATAGAAGAGATGAATAGGCAGGGGGACCCTGCTAGCGTCTGACTCTGAGAGGAAAAAATGGACGCCGGAGGAAAAAGCCAGGGCAAGGAAGGCAGAATGGTGAAGAGCTGTGGAGGTGAGTGACGATGATTAGTGTGTGTGTGTGCCCCGGTGTGTGTGTTTTCGGCTGGAGTCTCTGGTTTTGGGGGGGGCTCCGGCTCTCTGGCTACCACCCCTTACTCTCTGGACTCTCCACTTCAATTTAAAAAAAAAAGTTTCTAGGTGGTCTAATTCCCGAGATATACACCAAAATGTAAACCCCCCCTGCACAACTTTTTTTAAAACAGATCATGCTCTAGCTACAACTCCCATCAGCCCAATCCAGTGGCCATGCTGGCTGGGGCTGATGGGAGTTGTAGTTTAAAGTAACTTTTCAAAGCTCTGGCTGCAACCCCGCCCTTTCATGATTGTGAGTAAAGTGCAGACTTGTGTTTGTGTTGTAAATCTCTCTCCCACCAACCCTATTTTTAAAGAAATTAGGCAGGGTTTATCACAGTTTTTATTATGTAGGAAACTAATACTCATTTTTTAAAAAAATGAATGAAGTTTATTTATTTATTTTTATTATTTTATTTATATCCCACCCTTCCTCCCAGTAGGAGCCCAGGGCAGCAAACAAAAGCACTAAAAACACTTTAAAAATCATAAAAACAGACTTTAAAATATATTAAAACAAAACATCTTTAAAAACATTTTTAAAAGCTTTAAAAACATTTTTTTAAGAAAAAAATTAAAAACATATTAAAAAGCAATTTCAACACAGACGCAGACTGGGATAAGCTCTCAACTTAAAGGACTTGTTAAAAGAACAAGTTCCCTATCACTTGAGGCTGCAGTTTTCCCTGGTTGAGTAAGCCCCATTGAATACATTGGGACTTGCTTCTGAGTAAACAAACATAGGATTGCACTATAAATATCTTTACAGGTTATATAAATAAACATATTTGATAGTCATGCTTATATAAATATTTTCATAGAATCATAGAATAGTAGAGTTGGAAGGGGCCTATAAGGCCATCAAGTCCAACCCCCTGCTCAATGCAGGAATCCAAATCAAAGCATTCCCGACAGATGGCTGTCCAGCTGCCTCTTGAATGCCTCCAGTGTCGGAGATCCCACTACCTCTCTAGTAATTAGTTCCATTGTTGTATGGCTCTAACAGTTAGGAAGCTTTTCCTGATGTCCAGTCGAAATCTGGCTTCTTGCAACTTGAGCCCATTATTCTGTGTCCTGCACTCTGGGATCATTGAGAAGAGATCCTGGTCCTCCTCTGTGTGGCAACCTTTCAAATACTTGAAGAGTGCTATCATATCTCCCCTCAGTCTTCTCTTCTCCAGGTTAAATATGCCCAGTTCCTTCAGTCTCTCCTCATAGGGCGTTGTTTCCAGTCCCCTGATCATCCTTGTTGCCCTCTTTTGAACCTGTTCCAGTTTGTCTGCATCCTTCTTGAAGTGCAGAGACCAGAACTGGACACAGCACTCAAGATGAGGCCTAACCAGTGCTGAATAGAGGGGAACTAATACTTCACATGATTTGGAAACTATACTTCTGTTAATGCAGCCTGATATAGCATTTGCCTTTTTTGCAGTCACATCACACTGTTGGCTCATATTCAGCTTGTGATCAACAACAATTCCAAGATCCTTCTTGCATGTCATACTGCTGAGCCAAGTATCCCCCATCTTATAACTGTGCATTTGGTTTCTTTTTCCTAAGTGTAGAACTTTTACTTCCACCCAGTTTTGTCATGCTGTGTCCCTATAAGTATCCAATTGCATACTATGGTTGTACAATACTTCCTTTACATTTTAAGTATGCCTTGGGGTAGTCATGGTTCTCCATTGTTTTCATCCTGAGGGGCAGATAGGCTGAGGAATGGTGAGTAGCCCATGGTCACCCACTACACTTTATAGCTTATTTTCATTTTGAAAAATTAATTAGAACAATTTACATGCAGGCAAAATTTATTAAGCGGATTCACACAATATGTGTAAAGCACATCCAACTCGCATTTAAAGCGCATGACTTCCCCTAAAGAATTCTGGGAAGTGTCATTTCCCCCTCACAGTTATAGTTCTCACCACTCTTAACAAACTGCAGTTCCCATGATTCTGTGGTGGGATTCATGTGCTTCAAATGGGTGTTGAATGTGCTTTAAAGGAATGGTGTGGATCTGCCCTAGGTATGATGTTCATTCAAGAGTGAATTGAAAAGAACAATTTTAAAAGATACTTCTTACTCTTACTCATTTTTCAGACCTCTTTCTGAAGTAAAGGGTCAAATCTGTAAAAACATTTGGAGCAGCCACATTAAAAGATAAGGGCAGGGTATTCCAGGCAGGGGGTTGCCAACCCTGCTTGGATATGGATGTCTTTGCAGAAGAACCCTAGTCAAGGTTTACCAACAGCACAGTCCAAGCCATATCTACTTAGAAGTCAGTCCTGTTGAGTTCTATGGGGCTTAATCCCTTAGTAAGTGTGTTTAGAATTGCAGCCTTCAGGAGCCTCCATCTTTACTCCCCAAAGCTCCCATCTAACATCTCCACAACACTAGGCTCCTTTGTCTCTGCTGTGGCCTTCTGGTGACTGCCCTAGCCTGAAGGCACTTAACCCTTCTTGCTGAAAGCAAGTAGGCTAGATTAAATGTTCCCTACCCAGGCTCATATATATAAAATATAAACGGCATTTTGTCAAAAGTATTTTTGTCTACATTTTATACCTCATCCTTGGTTTTCCAAGCTTGGCATGGAATGCTTCTCATACAGAATTAATTTGAAATGCTGCATATTTATTATCATAATCATCATATTCAAAATAAAAAATATATGTACCGCCTTCAAGTTGATTCCAACTTATGGTGACCCTATGAATAGGGTTTTCATGAGGCTGAGAGGCAGTGACTGGCCCAAGGTCACTCAGTGAGCTTCATGGCTATGTGGGGATTTGAACCCTAGTTTCATTTTTTTCTCACAACCACCCTGTGAGATAGTAGGTTAGACTGGCCCAGGCAGGGTTATTCAGTGAGCAAATAGGATCTCTTTTAATTGTGCTATCGACCTCCTTACTTCCACTCTGACTGGGGGATCTTGCAGCATGGGGAAGAGATGGGGGCACATCACAGCTGAAGTTCACCCATATAGGAGCATTATCTCTTGTTTATTACAGAGACGCCTGTTGCAGGTTTTGCTGCTGAGAGCAGCAGTCAGTTAGTGCGGCCACTTGAGTCACAGCTTGTTGATCCTGAGGAGGCAAAACTAGAAAGTGAGGTTCAGAAAGGAGGCCCTGTGCATGAGGAGGAGGAGGGCATGAAGCAGTGCCAGTTGCCCACAGCCACATCTGCAGAACAGCAAGTACCATGGTTTGGCTTTGAGAAAGCTTGTACATTTGTGAGCCAGAGTGGGGAAAATGTTGTTGTACGATGCAATTACTGCCTTCCAAGGATCAAAAATCTGAGATCAGCTGTTTCCCCCTCATCCAATGTGAAGAAACATTTTGAGGTAAGCCTTTGTCATGCTGGTCCTCAAAGAGTGTCCATTGTCTATTTATGTTTAAATTGTGAAGTTCCTCTTCCATTTTTTCTTGGATTCATGCTTTGTTCTTCTTCCTCAGAGGGCACACCCTGAGAAGCTGAGAGCAATTGAAGAAGCAATAAAGGCAAGGAGACGTGGCCTTCCTGAACCAATGCATGACACCCCTCCTCCCAAAATGCTGAAGCAGCAGCAGACAACCCTTGAGAGGTGGGGATCTGGCAGGGATCTGCTTCTTCTGGCAGCCTGCGTACACCCTCGCTTCAAACTAGATCGGCTGGAATCGTGTCAGGCCGCCACCCATACCAACAAGTAAGAACATTAGGGAAGCCCTTTGGGTGGATTACTCCAAGGGAAATGTTGTCTCAAGGGAGGCATCAGAGGGCTTAAGGTGGTAGGCAGGGGCTGGGCCTTTTCTTCCTGGGGCTGCTCATCACAACCTTGGGTTGCTGCAGGTAATCCTTAAGGGTCTGCTGTGCTGCCCCATGAGTGTGGTGACTTGGTCACCTTCCTACCTTCCATGTCATCATCCACAGGCTCAGGCTGGACCCTGAACCAGGGGACATGACAAGCATCAGGAAATGAAGAGCAGATGATGGTTTCCTAACATATATGTGTTAACATATCCTCTCTCTTTCTTAGATACACAATGGAAGCCTTGTTGAAAGCTGAAATAAAGATGGGTGTACTTAATGAGGACGGTGATCAGTCTTCAGATAAAGACCAGGAAGGAGATGACTTAGAAGATGACTTCTTTAACTTTCTGCCCCAGGGCAAGAAGTCAGCA
This sequence comes from Rhineura floridana, assembly GCF_030035675.1. Taxonomy (NCBI): domain Eukaryota; kingdom Metazoa; phylum Chordata; class Lepidosauria; order Squamata; family Rhineuridae; genus Rhineura; species Rhineura floridana. The sequence goes on along the minus strand of NC_084493.1, from coordinate 26,976,099 downwards.
GTGGACACTGCTGAGGAGGAACTGGTGAGGTACCTGAGGTCTCCCAGCAGGGAAGTGTCATCACTCCATGGCTTTCCACGTGTGCTGCGGTGTTTTTTGCAGCACAACACAGGCATGCCTTCAAGTGCCGCAGTAGAACGCCTGTTCAGTACTGGTGGCAACGTAATGACTGTAAAAAGACATTCCTTGTCTGACATGCTCTTTGAGCATCTTGTTCTTTTGAGACATAACAGAAACATATTATAAAAGCATTTCAAGTGTAAAATTTGATTTCAAGAGTTGGGGTATCTTCATTGCTTGGGGGGATGTGAGATTCTGTTATGCCATTATGTTAATCTTATGGATAAAAATTTTTATTCTACTACCCCCTGTGTGTGTGTGTTTATTTTTAATATTGTTTTAGGCTTCTTAGATGTGCAGCAGCCAAGGCCAGCACCTTGTAGGAGTTTCTTTTAAAAAGTAAGTGAAGTGTAATTGTAGTGATTACTTTTGAGAAAAAGTAAAGTAATCAGTTACTTTCAGAGCAATTGTAATTGTAACGGTAATTACTACTTTTTTGGGCCAAGTAATTGTAACTGTAATTTATTACTTTTTAAAAGTAATCTTCCAAGCTCTGGTTATTGTTATTGTTATTATTAATATAACAACAACAACAACTTAAAATATATCACTACAAACAATTTAAAAAACTTAAAAACACAACATCACCAAAAGATTGTGATAATGCAGTTTGGGAGTCACATGACTGAATGCTCTTCAGTAACTTTTTTTATTTGGTTACATAGAAAATTAAATGGCAGAGGTTTTAAATTATCCTTCTACACACAATTTCTGTGTTTATAAACCTTTTTTTGTGGTAGATCATTCCATAATTTGAGTCTTCATTCACAGTTGAAGTAGAACAGCCCAGATGTAGTTTTGTCACCTCACCTGCTGGTTGTGTGTTTAGCTGGAATATCGCAAAGGTGTCTCTATTTGCATAAACAAATGGAGATGTCTGATCTGGCTACAGTGACACATGCCTTAGGATAGAAACATACTCACTGTTCTGCCTGTTCCAGTGTGTCTCTACCTCTCTTTTCTGCAAAAGAGGGGCACACAACTCTGCTCAAGACCCACCCTTTTCCTATAAAACCTAGTAGGAACCAGCTGGTTGTATTTTTTAAAATTTTGCTTCTAAGAGATTTCTCAACTGATCAGCAGATAAACCCGTGTCCCCTCTGGATGTGGCTAATGGAAATGCTTTGATCTAGCAACTAGTGTGTTTACAGCCTTAGACATATCCCATTTGGATTACTGAAATGCTCTCTATGTGGGGCTGCTTTTGAAGAATGTTCAGAAACTTCAGGTGGTCCAAATAGCCACAGCCAGTTGTTAACTAGGGCTGGTTACAGGGAGTACATGATTCCCTTGTTACAACAGCTTCACTGGCTGCCAGTTTGTTCCCAAGCACAATTCAAAGTCCTGATTATGACCTGCAAAGCCCTATACAGCTTGGGTTCAGGAGATCTGAAAGACCATGTCTTCCCTATGAGCCTGTCCGAGCCCTGAGATCATCAGGGGATGCCCTTCTCTTGGTCCCGCCATCTTCACAGGTATGTCACGTGGGAACACAGGAAAGAATCTTCTTGGTGGTTCCCCCAGGCTCTGGAACTCCCTTCCTAGAGAAGTTAGACTGGCTCCCTCTTTGCTGTCCTTCTGTCAGCAGAAGAAGACTTTTCTATTCTGATAGGCATTTGTGAACTGACTGCAAGTGTTATTAAATAGAACGCTGTGTTTACTGATTTGTTTCCCCCCTCTTTTTTAAATGCTATGTTTTTAATTAATTTTATAGTTAGCTTAATTACATTTGAATTATAACTTCTGAATGTTTTATATGTTTTTATTTGTATTTGTTTTAATTTTTGTAAACTACCTTGAGTTTCATTTCTGGAAAAACTGTGGGATATAAATTTTATTATAACAACAATTTTAAAACTATTGGAAAGGTAGGAGAAAACTTTAGGAAAGCCATTTGGCCTTGTTTTTTGAAATTTTTACATAAGAGCAAGAGCCCTATTCCCACTTTTGTTCATTTGTTTTTCAAATTGAACCCACTTTGGGGATCATTCTTGCAAGGTGTGATGAGGGCAAGGATTACTAATTTAGGCTGCAATCCAGTACACACTTATCTGGGAGTAAGTCCCATTGAATCCAGTGGAGTTTACTTCTGAGTGGGCATGTATTGGATTGCAGCCTTAGGGACGAACACCACATGAGGCAGTTAAATGTTTTTGGTAAATTAAATTAGCAGACATCTACATGGAAATACATATATATTTCTTGTGTGGGCTTGAGGTTATCAAGTGGTCAGTATTTCTGCCAGTGCTCAACATCTTCCAGCTGCTGTGGCACAGCCAGTAGTTTGGATTAGTGCTACATCTTTGGCTTTCCTTTGTATGAGGTGTATGGGCAGGGTTGTTAAATATGGAAATAAGATAAGGGTAGAGGTTTGAATGGCTGCTGCTGTCCCAGCATAGTAGAGGGATAGCCATGCTAGTCCACTGCAGCGAAAACAGCAAAGAGTTCTGTAGCATCTTAAAGATTAGCAAATTTATTGTGGCATATTCTTTTTTAGGGCAAATAAAAATTGACATGGTCAGATGCATGAAATGTTATTCTTAGCTACTCAATACACAGCAAGAGAAAAAGAGAAAATAAGAGATATTGGAAGAGTACAACTGGGCCATGGATAGCAGCCAGGAGTGAGTCAAGAGCCAAGAATCAGGTCAGGACTGAAAGCAATCAGGATCAGAGAGCAAACTAGGAGGTAGAACAGGAGAACAACCCAGGAAGTCAGAACCAAAGAGCAAAGCTAAAAACATGCCAAAGCTTAGGTAGACCATGTTGCTCAAGCAAAGTTCCACGGACACAGGAAACCCTATCCTTTTTCCTGCTCAAGAAGTGGCAATGGTCAATTTGGGTAAAGTAAGTCTGGTAGGTTTTTTTCTTAGAAGCTATAGTGATGCAACTCACCACATGGGGCAGAGGCCAGAGGTTCTGGGGGGGGGGATGTAAGGCTAGAAACTTCTCCAATTAAAGCTGTAGGTATGCCCCATTACTGCATAGAACACAAATGCAAAGGAGTTCCAGTCAAAAGGGTAAAAAGTCCTATCAGAGTGGTTGTTAACCCATTCCAAACTGATAATGAATAAGCGAAGTTCAGTAGCGAACTAGCTGCTCCAAGTCACTGTTCAGCCCGAGACTGTCAAATCTACGTACATACTCAGCAGCTTCACACTAGAGTATTCCTTTGTGATGTCACAAAGAAATGTATAGCTCCCTAAGGTGAGGAAAGCAAGGTTATTTCTTGATACAGTTGCTAGGGGGAGGCAGAGGAACTCTGCCCCCCCCCCGATGAACAGTCACAGATTCTGCAAACATAGTCTGTTACCTTATCCTCTCTCTCAGTTTACCACTCTGGAAATGTGATTCAAGGGGAGGTGGAAAGATAAGGTTTTAGCCATCATTAGCCAGGTCCATTAATTTCAGTCAGTCTACTCTGAGTAAAACAGTTGAATGTAGTCAGTTGACTGGCAGAGATTTGGAACATTAATTATCTACGATTATAACTATTGTTGTTTGTGAGAGAGTGCTGCATTACTGTTTGTAAGAGAATAGTTCCATATACAGAACCTGTTACTACTGGATGATATACCAACTCTGTTATGACCATTTGTGAGGGGGATCCTATTGACAGCCAGTGCTTCTGCTTATCTGTTGTGCTATATCATGTTATTTTAATGCTACTACTAGAATGTTTGAGTTTCATCACTTTATTTACTGCGTTGTAAAGGAAAACACCAACCTCTTAGTAAAGGTGGTGTTTGGTTCTAAACAAGTTTACTGTTACTTGGAAGTAAGATCCATTGAGTTTAATGGGATTTCCAAGTGGTAGTGTGACAGATGTTCTGTATCCAGAAGTCAGTGCCTCAAGAGTTAAAAAAAGAAAAAAGCAGAGCTGGTTATCAAATTGTTCAGTTTTTACTCTGGCCTATTATCTCTGAATTTTACAGCTGTCATTTCTACTCTTTGAATACAGGTTTTGAGATAACAATCCGTTGACAAAGAAAAATGGCTTATGTGTGGTAGAGAACTATCTATAGGAGGAAGGCATCCTCCTCAATCTAGTAAAACCTGACTGTAATCAGTTAATGTAATCTTGTTGTAATAATACATTTCCCTGCATGCATGGAAGAGGCCTCGGGGATGGCTTTCTGTGTAGGTATGGTTACCAGAGTAGCATCCATGCAAAACAAAACAGAAGTAAATAAATAAAATGAATACAGTAAATAAACCCAAAGTAACTAGCTTATACAAGCTGAAGTTTTTATCACTGTAATTTGTAAGACGTCATTGCTGGTTATTGCATCCACCTGACTACAGCTGAAAGAGGATGCTAAGAGAAACAGGTCACAGTGATAATAAGTCCTGGAGTGAGTATCAGCAGCAGCAATACAGATTTGGCAGAGATGAAAAAAGATTGTTTGCAGTCAACAAAACAAAATGATCCTCACACAGAGACACACTGGTCCATTGCCCATAGCAGACAGGGTAGGAAGTAGAGTCAATGTGTGCTATCCTGTCTATTAAGCTCAAGCCACAATGTGGACATGGAATTTCTAAGGCAACTTTCCCCAGCTGACTAGACTGTCTAGATTTCCAGATGGAGAGTGGGAGGAAATGCCCTTGCAGACATGCCATAGGGCTCAGCAAAACACACCATATTCAGGTGTCTTTAGAGCAGATCATCTCAGACAACTGAAGAAAATGAAACAAATGACACACTTCGGGAGGAGATTTTATGGTACTTACATATTCCAGTGATTATATCCCATTTTCCTCTATCAAAGATGGAGCCAAATGGTGAAAACAAGTTACAAGCCATCCTGACTTAGGGAAAAAAGTTTTTTCTTATGGCAAATATTATTTATTCATTTAGAATGTTTATAATTTCAATCTTATTAATTGTTTGTTTGATTGATTGATTATTTGGTTTATATTGCACCCTTCCTCCCAGCAGGAGCCCAGGGCAGCAAACAAAAACACTAAAAACACTTTATAACATCATAAAAACAGACTTTAAAATACATTAAAACAAAACACTTTTAAAAACATTTTTAAAAGCTTTCAAGTCACCTTTTAAAAAAAAGGTTAAAAACATTTTTTTTTAAGGTTTAAAAAACATATTAAAAAGTAATTCCAACACAGACACAGACTGGGATAAGGTCTCCAATTAAAAGGCTTGCTGAAAGAGGAAGGTCTTCAATAGGCGCCGAAAAGATAACAGATGGTGCCCGTCTAATATTTAAGGGGAGGGAATTCCACAGGGTAGGTGCCACCACACTAAAGGTACCTTTCCTATTTTGTGCAGAATGGACCTCCTGGTAAGGTGGTATCTGCAGGAGGCCCTCACCTGCAGATCGCAGTGATTGACTGGGTATATAAGGGATAAGATGGTCTTTCAGGTATCCTGGTCCCAAGCTGTATAGGGCTTTGTACACCAAAACATAGAACCCTGAACTTGGCTTGGTAGCAAATTGGCAGCCAATGCAGTTCTTTCAGCAGCGTGGTGACATGTTGGCTATACCCTGCCCCAGTGAGCAGTCTTGCTGCTGAATTTTGCACCAGCTGCAGCTTCCAGACCAACCTCAAGGGCAGCCCCACATAGTGGATCAATCTTGATTTTCTAGGTCGTTTACAACATAATTAAACTACAGTTTCAAAAACCTACTTAAGCTACAAGCAACAGCAAAATATGTAGCAGCAGAAAATAAAAGTCATTTGTAGCATTTAAACACATTTACATCAAGTTACATGGGAAATATACTTAACATGTCCTAAAGCCCATTAAAAGCCTGCAGAAATAAGTGGAAACCCATGAGTGAATTCACTGCATGAGGGCTATTTCATTATCATGGTGCCACAACCGGAAAAGCCCTGTCTTTTGTTCCTCTAACCTCATCTCAGTAGATGCTCACTCTGAGCACACTCTCTCAAGATCTTAGTAATAGGACTGGTTCATATGAAAGTAGGTAGTTCTTTACGTCCCCATGTCATAAGCCATTTAGGGCGTTGTAGTTCAAAGCCATTGTCCAAGCTTTCTAAAGGCAATTTTGCTGCAGCACAAGTTCATTCCATCAGATATTGGCATCCTGTCTCTGGTTACGACAGAGGAAGATGTGGGCAATCCAAGATCTTACGGGGTGGGAAGGCATTCCAAAGCCCCAAAGCCCCACAACAGAGGGACTAGAATTAAAACATTTCCTTCATACAATTCTTTCTTTCAAAGTCCTTTGTTCCCATAATTAATCTTCTCCAGATTTTTAGAAAAACACACATAACAGTTGGAAACCTCCTGACTTCCAACTTTAATATATCAATGGTCAAATAGTTTTCACTTATGATTTGTTCTAAGGGCAGATCAGACAAAGTCCTGACAAGGGAGTCTATGTCCCCCTTGCCTGCAGCTTTCCCTTTAGCACTTTTGTCAGTGCCACGTGCATTAATCAGTTGAACTGAACTGCAAACACCTTGGAGGCGAGAATTCTTTCTATGTCAAGGTTAGAGTGAAGAAACAAGAAGCACTCTGTAAGATGAGAACTCTTCCTAAAGGGATAGAAGTGTTTACCTTTTTACCATCTCTCCCCTCATCTCTTCATCAATACCTGCTCTTGCGGTGCTTTTTCTTAGTGGTTTTAGCATGAGATCTTATTTGGACCTGACTCTTAGGGATTATTGTTTTTAGCATAGACAAAGAAGAATGCAGCTGTTATTCTGTTGATGTGAAGGGTGCTCGTATCTTTTAATCCCCCCTAAATGGAAAAATGTGTAAAATTTGGTTCCCTCTGTTTCTCAATTTAGTTCTCCATGTTTCTGCAGCAATTTGTTAATTTTTTATTCTAAAACCCTCATGAAAATTATCCAGCATTTTAGTGCAAACTTACCCTAATAAACACATTTTTGTAGGGAGTTCTGGGTAATGTACACATGTTTGCATTTCTCATCATATAATGTATTTTTGCATGTTAGTTTCACACATATATTCATTTTTATGCACACTTTCCCTTGATATATGCATTTTTGTAAACATTTGGTTGGTGAACTGCATCACAAAATTTAAGTAAGTGTGAATTTCGAAGGATAGCTGTGTTTCGGTCCTCATATTGTTTTGGAAAGTACAGATTTGATAGATTCGGCTTAAAATGTGAACTTAATCAAATTTCTCACCCATCCCTATCCCCCCCCCCGATTCACAAATCCTTTCATAATAACATTTATTTAGCAGGTCAGCACCCCTTTGGTAGTACCAATCAAGAACTGAGGCACTAGATTAAGCTCTCAAAAACCAGCCCCCCAATGCAAGTAATCAACAGCAACAAAGCTATCATCTCTATTTTTTTCCTCCTCCTGTTGATTAATGCATTGGAGCCCTCAGTTTATGGGCCTTTTAACTATATAGTTTTTACATTTTTAAAAAGGGTTTGCACTATTTATTTCGAGAGCTGCTAATGAATGCTAAGCCTTGTCAGTTTTACTACCCTGCTTTTGACAGCAAGTGAAGTTGATAAAAGCTGTCTACCAATGGGTACTGGACATATACCATGATGTTATCAGCAGATCGGGAGAGATGCTGGTGTGTGCTTTTCTTGGGTACATGGACAAGCCCTTCTTCAGTGTATATGTCTAGTTTTACTTTTTTGTCAAAATATGTTAAATGACACTAAACAGTCTTGATTCTTCTGTGATTCAGAGCAGTATTTCTGGAATGGGAGCACTCTGAGGGCTTATCCAAATGGAGCAGGATAATCCACGGTTTCCATATTCGGTTTGTCATCTGATAGTCCTCACTTTGCCTTTTAGTTCACTCTTTCCCAATTTAAAAAAAATGCTTTTTTGCACCCACACACGCAGCGGTAGGACCCCTACATTCTTTTTGCTTTTTCCAAGCTCTGCCTCTAAAACCTCCCCCTATCAACCAATTGGTCAGCAAAAAAATGATGTATGCTCCTCTCCCCCTTTGCAACGAAGCACAATATGGCTGTAAAGGAGTTCTCACCACGGAAGGAAAGGGAGAAGGAGGTGGGTGGTCGGTTTCAGCCTGCCTCCAGAAAGCTTTGTCAATTTCATTCTACTGGCTGGGGTTTTTGCTTCAAATGATTTAGCTGTGGGAAGAAAAGGGAGAAGGAGGGGGGGTGACACATTTCTTGCTTTTTTGGAGAAATAAGTGCAATGGCCAGTTTGTGTATCTCCTTAAATATCCATAAAGGCAGAAAAGCATACATTCGTTTAAGCATAATATCACAAATACAAATAAGAAAGGGGCTGCTGGTCGGTTTCACGCCTGCCTCGGGAAAGCTTTGTCAATTTCATTCTACTGGCTGGGGTTTTTGCTTCAAATCATTTCGCCGCGGGAAGGAAAGGGAGAAGGAGGAGGGTGACACGTTTCTTGCTTTTTTGGAGAATTAAGTGCAATTGCCAGTGTGTGTATCTCCTTAAATATCCATAAAGGCAGAAAAGCATACATTCATTTAAGCGTAATATCGCAAATACGAACAAGAAAGAGGCTGCTGCTCAGTTTCACGCCTGCCTTGGGAAAGCTTTGTCAATTTCATTCTCTATGGTTCTCCAGTCTCTAAGGAGATGCACACGCTGGCAATTGCACTTATTTCTCCAAAAAAGCAAGAAACGTGTCACACATCCCTCCTTCTCCCTTTTCTTCCCGCAGCAAAATGATTTGAAACAAAAACCCCAGCCAGTAGAATGAAATTGACAAAGCTTTCCCAAGGCAGGCGTGAAACCGACCAGCAGCCCCTTTCTCGCTTGCTGTGCATTGCAGATCTCACCTGGAGCAGCCGCCCAGTTTGCAGGCTGGCAAAAAATAAAATGCATCTGCACAGTAGTTGCAGACCCCCCCAACACCCCACCATTGTGATGATTGGTTCAATTTTCCCAGGCTTATTCTCGCACATGCACAAAATTGCAGATACGTGATTGGCTGGAATGAGGAGAAGGGGCAAGGGGAAACGCCCAAGAACCACCCATCAGCTGTAAAGTCCGCGGTATTGCATCTTACCTCCTGAAGGCACAGCGGATGATTCCCGATTTTAAACAGCAAATCGCATTTTTGCCAGTATTGCAAGGAGCAGATTTAACCCGTGAAAATGTGTAACAGCACGAGACGTCATTTGGATGACCGAAAAATAATGAGCACACATAGCGGGCGTGTCACACATTTTGCAGTCATCTGGATGAGCCCTGAGTTAGAGCATCCCACCCAGCAAAGGTTGCAGCCAGCATCTGGATGAAATTACACTTTGTTGGTTCTACAGCCTACCAAGAAACATTCCTTGTTGGAAAATACTGTTGTAATTTCTTCTGGATAATTCAGGTGCTATGAATGGTGTGAATTCCCTTGTTGATTTTCAAGGTAGAAATGCCTGTTTCATTATACACCAGAAATGTGAGTTGGAACTGTTTATGTTCTAGGAATGTCTGGATTCTCATACAAATTTTAGATGGCAAAATTTGTATGAGAATCCAGACATTCCTAGAACATAAACAGTTCTCATACAAATTTTAGATGGCAGGGACTTCCCAGGAGGATCCCTACGCCTGTGCAGCCTCTGAGACGAGCTCTCGTCTTGGATGAAACTTTTCCAGTTTAAATTCAGTCAGAAGGCTCTTTTCTGACTGGGAATAATTTCTTCCGGTTAAAGAAGAAACGTGAGATTTCCTACATAGCTTTGTTTTGATTGTTGGAGTCTGGAATTCGTCAGAATTGTCTGTCTTCCAGCAGCTCAGACAGAGCGAGGATTTTTATGCTAGCTCAGCTGGATAAGTGACCCGTTTTTTTTATACGGATTAACAGGCAAACATCCTCCTGTCTACATTCATCATTTTCTTATCTATACAGCTAAAGAGATTTGTCAAAGTAACAGCAATTGAGATAACCTAGGTGAGGTAAGACTTTCCTTTTTTTTATTCACGGAACTAAGGGGGAAGAAAATATAAATAGCGTATCTTTTTTTTTTATTGCAAAAAGCTGACATGGAAAATAGCATTCTAAAGATTAAACGGATGAGAGATTTCTGATTGAAAGAGATAAGAAATCTTTTTGATTTATTGGCTGGGACTATTTTTCTTGATCTACTTTTTTTTTTCTTTTTGACGAATCTGCTCATTCTCTCTGCTACTAGCTATTTCGACGCTGTGAACTAAAGCCGTTCTTACACTTCTGGGCAGATAAGAGATAAGGGCTGTCTAGCGTGTGACGTTAGTTTGCTGGAAAGATTAACTCCTTTGTAACTGGTTAAAGAAATAAGCTGCTCTCTGTTTGGGACATTGAAAATTGAAGGAGTTTTGTTCCTTTGGTTTTAAGAATGACAATTAAGAAGATCATGGATGTACAAGAAGGGACTTTATCTCTAGACATGTTTCAGAAAATAATGAATGGGATTGGACTTCCCGGAAGGAGTGCTGGCTGGTGGTTGTCTCTGAGGGAGCTCTGCCTCAGAGGAAGCTTTTTTCAGGTTAAAAGCCAGCCAAGAGGAATCTTGGACTGGCTTAAATGTTCTCCAAGGTATAGGAGAACCGATCAGATTTTCCACAAGACTTCGTTGAGCTGTCGGCGGCTGGAATTGATCAGGAAATTCCTGAGATAAGAAGGCATGCCGATCGGCTGAAGACGGAGTCAGGATTTCCACGCAAGCTGTACTGGAAAAAAGCGAAGCGTTCTTTTTTTTCTTCTTAAAAAAAACGTTCTTAACCAGCGAGACTACTTCTGTCTAAATCTTATCATTTGGCTTAAATTACTACAATAAAAGGGATTTGTTTACGAATCAGCAACTGAGAAACCTGGGTGAGTCATACTTTTTCTCTTTTAAATATAATTAAGGAAGAAAGAAAATGTAAACAACTTATATACTTTTTTTACAACAAAAAGCTGGCCTGAATTTGGAGTTTTAAAGTTTAAAAACGGATGAGAGGTAATTATTATATTTTGGACTATTTTTCTCTTTGGACTATTTCTTTTTGGACGAATCTGCTGCTCGTATATGTTACTAATTGTTTGGTGTTGGCAACCAGAATTGTTTTGCATTCTTGGATGTAGATAAGAACTGTGCTGTGCTGGCTGGACTTCAATAACAGGCCTGGAATATTAACTTTTTTGTTGGTGGAGGAAAAAAAAAGAAATAGACTGCCTCTAGGTTTTGGAACAGTGATTAATATCAGAAATTAAAGGCTTTTCTTGAAAATGACAACTAAAAAAGCAACTAAGACCCAGGAGCGAAGAAGAAGTTCTACTGATCCACAGGAAGGGGTTATACCCCCAGATATGTTTCAAAAAATAATGGAAGGGATTAATGATATAAAACAGGAAATGAAAACTGAATTGACAGATATAAAAGACTATATTAAAACACAAGTGGATGAGATTAAAGGGACAATTGGGCAAATAAAGGAGGATGCAAAAAACACTAAAGAAAAGGTACAAATCTTGGAGAATAGAACAGATATATTAAATCTGGAATTAGAAAAAAACTTGGACTATATGGCTGTGACTGAAATGAAAAATAAAGAACATTGTTTGAGATTCCGTGCAATTCCTGAGGAAACAGGTGAAGACATCAGAGATAAAATTGTTAATGCTCTAGTAAAATTTCTGGATTTGAATGAAGATCAGATGGAATTTGAAATAGATAAAGTGTATAGAATTAATTCCAGATATGCAACAATGAATAAAATTCCAAGAGATGTGCTTGTTCATTTTATAAAGAAGACGACCAGAGATATGGTATTACAGCAACACTTTAAAAATACCTTTAAAATTTATGGTAAGGAAATACTGGTGATGAAAGAAATTCCTATTAGACTTTTACATAAGAGAAAAGAATATGCTTTCTTTACAGAGAAACTTAAGCAACGCAAAATTCAATTTAGATGGGGTGTTCCAGAAGGAGTGATCTTTACATTCAGACAACAGAAATATAGATTGAATACTGTTCAAAAAGCAAGGGACTTCTTGAGAAAAGCTTCAAAAGATATGGATGAAGATAAACTCAAAGATATGGATATAATTCCTGGGGAACAAAGTCAACAAAATATGCAGAGGAAGGGAAGGAAGATGATGGACTAAAAGGAGCATCAGGTACATTTTAAAATACACTCTTAAAGATGGATTACAAATATCTAACTTGGAATATAAATGGAGCCAATACGGCGCAGAAGAGAAAGAAAGTGTTTCATTATTTGAAAAAATTAAAATTGGATATAATTTGTTTACAAGAAACTCATATTAAGAAGAAAGATTCCAAATATTTGATTTGTAAAAATTTGGGTGAAGAATTTATTTCGGCTGGACCAAAAAAAAAAAATGGAGTTGTTCTCTACATTAACCCACAATTGCTTCCTAAATTGGTATTACTGGATGATAGTGGTAGATTTGTGGGGGTCGAAATTACTCTACAGGGTACAAACATTTTGATAGTGGGTATCTATGCCCCCAATGAAGATAAAACAAGGTTTTACACAGGACTTATGGAAAAATTGTCAGAGTTTTCATATGACCATTGGTGCGTTATGGGTGATTGGAATGGGGTAATCTCACCAAAAATTGATAGGCTTTCTGAAAAAAATATCAAAGAGACACAGGGTAAATTACCGAAGATTTGCTTTGAACTGATGGAACATTTAGAATTGGTGGATACCTGGAGATATATAAATGATAACGCAAAGGAATTTACTTATTTTTCAGAAAGACACAAAACATTCTCGAGGATTGATATGATTTGGATGTCTAAAATTTTAGCGAAGGACACTTTTAAAATGGATATATTACCAAAAACTTTTTCGGATCATAACCCTGTGATATTAACTTTAAAAAAGAAAAATCTTGGATTTAGATGGAGACTAAATGAATCTTTATTACAGAATGACAAAGTAGTACAAGAATGTAAGAAGAAATTAAAAGAGTTTTTTGAACATAATTTACATAAAGGAACAAGTGAAAATATTGTTTGGGATACAAGTAAGGCATTTATGAGGGGATATCTTATTAAATGTAACTCTGAATTAAAAAAAAGAAACAACAGAAAATGCAATTAATCTTGGAAGAAATAAAACAAAAAGAGGAAGAATTGAAAAAGAATCCAACTAAAGTTTCTATTGTAAATGAAATCAAAATGTTACAGAAGCAAGTATCAATGCTGACAGTTAGAGAAATTGAAAGAAAACTAAATTTTGCTAAACAAAGGACTTTTGAATTTGCAAATAAACCTGGGAAATGGTTAGCATATAAATTAAGAAAAGAACGCCAAAAAAATATCATTTTAAAGATACAAGAAGGAGATGAGACGTTGACAGATAATGTAAAAATTAAAAAGATTTTTCATCAATATTATTCAACATTGTACAAATGTCAGGAAATTCCATCTGAAAAAATAGAAGAGTATATATCTAAACAGAATTTGCCTAGAATTACAGACTTTCAGAGACAAGCTATTAATGGTCCTATTACGTCAAGAGAGATATCTGAAGCTATAAACAAAATTAAATTAGGAAAGGCACCAGGACCAGATGGGTTATCTGCAATGTATTATAAATGTTTGGAGGAAGAACTCTTACTACCTTTACAGTCTACAATGAATCTTATTCTGCAAGAGGGAAAGATACCGGATAGTTGGAAAAATGCTAATATAACATTAATACCTAAAGAGGAGCAAGATTTAACTAAAACAAAAAATTATCGACCAATATCTCTATTGAATAATGACTATAAAATTTTTACAATGATCTTGGCAGAAAGATTGAAAATAATATTGCAACAATTTATCCAGGAAGATCAATCAGGGTTTTTACCTAAAAGACAATTACGTGACAACGTCAGGAATGTCTTGAATGTCTTGGAATATTTAGAACAACGAAATGATAAACAAGCAGCTTTGATTTTTTTAGATGCTGAAAAAGCATTTGATAATTTGAATTGGAAATTTATGTTTCAGGTTTTGGAGCAAATGGATTTTGGAGACAATTTTATAAAATGGATTAGATCGATTTATACATCTCAGAAGGCTCAGATAATTGTTAACGGAGATTTAACGGATTCATGTGAAATACAAAAGGGTACAAGACAGGGATGTCCTTTATCTCCCCTTTTATTTATTTTGGTCTTAGAAGTGCTGCTTAGAGATATAAGGCAAGATAAAAGAATTTTGGGATTAAAGATAAAAAAAGAAGAATATAAATTGAGAGCATTTGCTGATGATTTGATAATTGTACTAGAAAATCCTTTGGAAGGAATTAATGTATTGATGGACAAATTAAAAGAATTTGGACCGTTAGCAGGATTTAAGATCAACAATCAAAAAACAAAGATGTTGGTGAAAAATTTAACTTTAAGGGAACAGAAAGAGTTAATGGACAAGACAGATTTTACAATAGAGAAAAAGTTGAAATATTTAGGTATCATTATGACAAATAAAAATTCAAAGTTGTTTCATAATAATTATGAAAAATTATGGACAGAGATTAAGAAAGATTTGCTAAGATGGGATAAACTACAATTGTCATTAATGGGTAGAATATCTGTGATAAAAATGAATGTATTACCGAGAATGATGTTTTTGTTTCAAACAATACCTGTAATATCCTCTGATTTACCTTTTAAACAATGGCAAAAAGATATCTCTAAATTTGTATGGCAAGGAAAAAAACCAAGAGTTAAATTTAAACTACTACAAGATGCCAAAGAAAGAGGAGGACTGGGATTACCAAATCTGAGACTTTATTTTGCTGCCTGCTGTCTAGTTTGGATAAAGGAATGGATTTTATTGAGGAATAAAAGACTATTGGATTTGGAGGGCCATAATTTGAAGTGGGGATGGCATGGATATCTATGGTATGACAAAGTAAAAGTAAATGTAGACTTTAACAATCATTTCATAAGACGTCCTCTGTTGAAAATATGGAATAGATATAAACCAAGGTTTTATTCGAAAATACCATTATGTGTCTCAAGTCAAGAAGCGTTTTATAGAAGAGAAATGGCTGGAAAAGAGAAATGGTTAACTTATCAAGAACTATTAGAAAATGTACATGGAGAATATACAATGAAAGAGAGAGAACAACTGACAAAGGAAGGATATAGTTTTCAATGGTTTGCCTATTTACAATTGTTAGAAAGATATAAAATGGACAAGAAAATGTATGGGTTTGAAATAAGTAAATCTGATTTTGAAATAGGATTGTGTACAAATGATGAAAATATAATTGCGAAAATGTATAAACTCTTATTGAAAATGGATATGGAGGAAGAACAAGTAAAAGAGTGTATGGTAAAGTGGGCAAAAAATTTTGGTCATAACATACAAATGGATCAATGGGAAAATATGTGGAAAAAAGGTTTGAAATTTACACTATGCTATAATCTTAAAGAAAATTTTTATAAAATGATGTACCGTTGGTACATGACTCCAGAAAAGTTGTCAAAAATGTATAGTAATGTTTCTAATGTTTGTTGGAAATGTAAACAACAAGAAGGATCATTTTATCATATGTGGTGGTTATGTAAAAAGGCAAAATCATTTTGGGCACAGATAGGTAGGAAGATGCAAAAAATTCTAAAGATAAATATTCAGTCAAAACCAGAATTTTTTTTATTGGGTTTTATGGATAAACAAATAGAAAAGAAATATGGAAGAATAATATTATATATGATTACGGCAGCAAGATTATTATATGCACAAAAGTGGAAAATGGAATCAACACCAACAATGGAAGAATGGTTATTGAAATTAATGGACTTAGTAGAAATGGATAAATTGACATGTTTACTTAGAGAAAAATCGACAGATACATTTCTTAAGGAATGGAAACCTCTCTTAGACTTTTTGTTGAAAGATCAAAATAAAATGATGATACTGGGATTTGACGATTAATTAAGACAGCCTATGGAGAAAAGGGACTCTGTATGTATACATTAAGGGACAGGTTTGATGTATATTATATACTTATAGCTGATCTGCGACAAATCGGAAGTCAACTATTTTATTTTCATTTTTTGTTGATGTATTGTTATGTCTTTTTGACTTTGTTTTGTTTGTTTTTGGAAAAATTTGAATAAAAATTATTAAAAAAAAAAGAAAAGAAAATAATGAATGGGATTAACTCAATAAAACAAGAACTGAGAAATAATAGACAAGCGTGGAGAATTGAATTTTACGAAATGAGACAGGAGCTGAAAGAAACTCAGGATTCTATGAGAAAGGAGAATAAAGATAGATCTGGAAAACAAAAAAAGGATGGAAGAGAAATTAAAGGCAAGGTTCAAACTATGGAGATTGGCTTAATTATGGACATGAAAAAAGATTTGGATTTTCTGGCTGTGATGGATCCTGGAGACAAATATTATAGTTTGGAATTCAGCGCTGTCCTTGAAGGAATTGAAGAGATTGGAGATAAAGATATTATCGGTTCAAGAAAATTCTTGGACTGGAAGGATTTGATGGAACTTGAAATGGAGAAAGTTAACAGAATTAATCCCTGTTTTGTGTCAATGGAAAAACCTTCAAGAGATGTACTAGTGTATCATGTGGAAAAGAGGAACAGAGATGCGGCTTTGCAACAACACTTCAGTGATACGTTTGGATTTGATGGTAAGAAAACATCTGTGATGGAGGAAATTCCTATCAGACTTTTATTATATGACTATGACAGCAAGATTTTTGGGTGCATAAAGATGGAAGATGGAAGATGGACCCAATATGGATAATGACAGAAGAGCGATTTAAAATTACTGGACTTAGTAGATTTGATGAGTTGGATTAATTGGCATGTTTATTTAGAAAAAAAATTGATTGACATATATCTCAAGGATTGGAAACTTCTCTTTGACTTTTTGTGGAAGATTAAAATGATATGATGTTAATGAGATTTGAAACCAACTAAGATAACCGTTGGAGGAAGGTGATTTTATAATCTATTAAGAGATAGGTTTGTTATATATTATAGATTTATAGCTGAACTATGACAAATCGGAAGTCAATATTCTTTCTTTTTTATATATATATATATTTTTCTTTCTTTTTTATTGTACTAGTTATTGATTTGTGTTGTTTTCTTTTTGTATTGTTTTGGTTTTGAAAATTGGAATAAAAATTAATTGAAAAAAAAAATTTTAGATGGCAGAAAAATGTGTAGAATAACTTCTAGTGCCCCCCTTTTGTTTAATCTCTTCCTTGATGGAGTTCATTGTTTATAAAATAATAATCAATGTAATAAAGGTATTGTCTCTGGATTTTGGATCCCTTCTGAAGCACCTTTCTAGTATAAACACTAGAAATGTAAATTTAGGAGGGCAAAAAGGTGATATCAAGAATATCAAGAAATCTTTCATCAGTCCAGTTTACTAGAAAGGCAAGAAAAAATAGGCTTTGGTTTCACAAAATGATTATTTGGTGAAAGACGGGGTGGTCTGAGAAGATTTACATAAAATGAGAAGTGGAAAGTTTGTTCTTATTTCCAAGCTCCAGAAACAGAATTAAAACAGAATTAAAAGTGTAAATTAAAAGCCATGACTGGTGCCAAGAAATACATCCTTCTTAAGTTCTGTTGTTTTTGCTTTGCTTGAAATACAGAGATACAATCTTGGCTCTTTCCTTTCACATCCCTGTTGCCCTGCCTAAATATCTACATTAATTCAGAGATAAGACTGGGCCATCTGCACAGAATTAGAGCAACTAGTTGAATCTAGAAGCCTATGTACAGTGCAAAGAGCAGATTCATAGCTAGTAATTTTATGCTCTGGGTTGGTCTTGGCCCCAAATTTGACATCTAAGAAATAATTTTTCAAGTGTGTGTGTGAGAGGGGGGGGGAGAGGGGAGTGGCACACCACTTTCATCCTACCTGTGCCTTTCACATGACTATAGCTTGGACAAGAGCCCATGCAATCCTGATGTAATGACTAATACATAGGGATGGAGAGAAATTCAATTCAGTTTACATTTAAAGGCAAACTTATCAAATTTACATTTTCCAAAGCTATATGTGAACCAGTGTGTGAAGCAATATGGGAGCCAGTGTAGTGTAGTGGTTAGAGTGTTGGACAACAACCTGGGAAACCAGGGTTTGAATCCCCACACAGCCATGAAGCTCACTGGGTGACCTTGGGCTAGTCACTGCCTCTCAGCCTCAGAGGAAGGCAATGGTAAACCCCCTCTGAATACCACTTACCTTGAAAACCAGGATCAACTTGAAGGCAGTCCATTTTCATGTGAACCAAAACTCAGCTATTCTTTGAAATTTGCATTTAACCCAGAGCTTGGAAAAGTTACGTTTTTGAACTACAACTCCCATCAGCCCAATCCAGTTGCCATGCTGGTTGGGGCTGATGGGAGTTGTAGTTCAAAAAAGTAACTTTTCCAAGCTCTGATTTAACCAAATGTTGCAATACAGTTCTCCAGCCAAGTAATTATACAAAAATGCATATGCTATCGTAAAGTGTGCTTATAAATGCATATAATTAATAAAAATGGCATACAAACATGCTTTGTATTAGGGGAAATTGCTTTGCAAAAATGTGTATAATGTGCACAAAAATGCAAATGAATTTTCCTAAAGACTTTAAAAAATAATAATTTCAAACTGCTGTAGAAATGCAAAGTACTGAATGTAAGATTGGAAGAATGAGAAACTGAGAGAAATCAAAACTGCCATATTTGACTATCCCTACTGGCAGAGGAAGGGAATCCTACCCAAGCCACCAAGTGGTGCAAAATGTCTCTATATTAAGTTGCTGGCTCTGAAGTACCTTTCTGGGGGGATGTGCATGGGTGGGTGGTAGCAGAGTGGAACAACAGTGTGCCCTGGAGCCTCATTTTTAAAACTCCTGACTACTCCCTTGACTATGTCAGTTGCTGTGTCACAGTAATTTTTATGACAAGGTTCCAAGTAAAGTGATATCATTTTGCAAACAAAGTGAGTCATCCTGCCATTTCTAGATAGAAAGATTATTTCCTACAACATGTAACAAAATGTTTCTCCTAGACAATCAGTTGCTGCTAGAGATTCAGTGACGTATACATTTTTTTCACATCAGTTCAGCATGCATATTTGTAATGCAAAACTGTGATCTAGTTTGTATGAGCAGTTACCATGGCTGCGCATCCCAAATGCAAGTGGCTTGAAGGACAGGTAAGAGACCCCCCTTTTTGTCATCCAGTTGATTGTATCTAGAATTCTGGAAGGTGCTTGAAAATGTTTTATTCAGATCTTAGCCAGAAAGGAAACCCAACTGGTAACTATTTGCAAGATCATGAAAAGCACTGACTCTCTAGGATGGGGGTTAATTCATAGTATCTTATCCCAAAGCCGTGTCATGTATTATTTATACATTCACTTACCTGGAGCTGAGAAAAATCTTTTCATAAATCTGGAATCTGGGAGGTGGGAAATTAAAAATATAAATTTGGCTTTTGAGAAATAGATTTCCACATGCAACTTGAGAATCTGATATAGAATTTCTCCTTATAATTTGTTATGAGTCCACTGCCCATCAAATAACATCCATGCATGCAGTACCCCCTAAAGCTGAAACACGCACACAAAACCCTTAAGTGTCTGCTGCCAACAAAATTGCATTGGATGTCTTTTACACTGACATCTAAGGCAACAATCTTGGTTCCCCTTCATTTTTCTGATGTACAGTTTGGATTTGAGAATGTGACCATATCTCTAACTGTGGACTCATTAGAGAGAGAAAAAACTATCCAAATGAGAGACAATCAGGGACAATATTTCCAATATGGATACAATCATGTATATCATAATTATTCTTTGTGAGATGGGGTGCCTGCATGAATGCTGAGAACCTGGGAGTTTATAGCACTAGCATATCACTCCATAGTACAGCTGTGGGTCTTTTATAGAACTAGATACATTTAAGTATATGTTCTGTTCCTAAGAAATATACACTCCTTTCAAAAAGTAGGATAGTTTGTGGATTCTGCTGATGGTAAGATGTACTTTCTAAAAAGATCTTTATTAAAGGAGGCTACACTTTTCAGAAGGGATGAGCTTTGTAACATTGGGGGAGTGGGGCCTTCTTGCTCCATAATGATATTTGGGCATGCAGTGCTAAGCTTCTCCTCCTAGGCAGCAGGGCAAGGAGGCCAGGGCAGCCCACTCTGCCCATCTGTTCCTTCACCTAAACAAAACCCAAGCTTTTAATAAATTTACTCAGTAAACTACAAAAACAGTTATGTAGGTAGGAAGCCAGCCAGGGTGTGGAGGCTTCCCAGTGTTTTACACTGTAACATGTACGACTATCTACCTGTTGGACAGAAGTTGTGGATGTGCCCTTGGTGTAATGAGCTCCTGGCTCTCTGGATCAAAATGCAGTGATGGCCACCAATGTGGAGGGCTTTAAAAGAGGATTAGACAAATTCATGGAGGATAAGGCTATTAGTGTCTATGCTCTGCCTCCATTGTTGGAGGCAGTATGCTTCTGAATACTAGTTGCTGGAAACCACAGGAGGGGAAAGTGCTCTTGCACCCAGGTCATGCTTGTGGGCTTCCAATGGGCAGCTGGTTGGCCACTGTGAGAACAGAATACTGGTCTAGATGGGCCATTGGGCTGATCCAGCAGGCTCTTCTTATGGTCTTAAAATTATCTATCTTCTCAATACAATACCAATTATAATAAAGCTACTCTATAAAGAAAGGATTTCTATCTAATAGGATTCTGTGGGAAAAGAAATCCAGTCACCTCAGAATGGGCTTTAGTTTGAATTTTAATTGAACAGGGTATGTAGATAGCACTCAAAGCATAACTATGAAAAGAGACATTTCCTTCAGTGTGAAGTCTCACAGAACCTAAAATGAGCCAAGAAGCAGATTGGTATCAAGTCCAGCTGCTAAACTACCAATGATATATTGCTCTTGCTTTTCCACCCAGCATTGTAGGCAAATCTAGATTAGTAAGTAGACAGAAAGAGAGAGAACCAAGGATTTTGCAAGTCTAGTGAGGAACAGAAAAAATGAAATGGAAATGGACTGCCTTCAAGTCGATCTTGACTTATGGCCACCCTATGAATAGGGTTTCATGGTAAGCAGTATTCAGAGTGGGTTTATCATTGCCTCCCTCTGAGGCTGAGAGGCAGTGACTGGCCCAAGGTCACCCAGTGAGCTTCATGGCTGTGTGGGGATTCGAACCCTGCTCTCCCAGGTCATAGTCCAACATCTTAACCACTACACCACACTGGCTGTCATGGTGAGGAACAGAAAGACAAATAAAAATAAGGTTAATATATCAGGGATGCCCCTCCTCACAACCAGGGACACTTGAGAGGATAATGGCAGATGGGTAACAACCCTTCCTTATTGTGTAAATAAACTCATAGAAAGGATGTAGTTTCTCTCTAAGAGTTTATTTACACAATAAGGAAGAGTGACTCTATTTACCATAAAGATTTCTGTTAAGCCTAGAAACAGTAGAGCTGCAGGCACTGAAGTTATTTTGTATTTTTCCTCTAGCTTAGCAAAGTTGAGATCACCCTCAACATGAATTCTGGATCCAGAGAAGACTTTTTTTATGTATGTTACTATTTTATCATAAGGTTTGGAATATTTGGAGATGAATGTTCTTAAAACACAGAGCACTGTGCTTACTACTTCCCCTCAAACCTTCAATAATAGTATTAACGATGTAGTAACATTTCAATGTAATTATATAAAAATTATGATTTCTAGATAATGGTAATGTAAACAATATAAAGCAGCCAAGGAAAAGGGAACCACCCAAATGTATATACTTTTGGAATAACTATGCAAATTGTTGGGTTAATATAAATAACTATGTATCCTTCTAGTATGTTGGATGTGTTTGAACTTAATATTTTATTGCTTATTTTTCCAGTTCAGGCTTTGTGGACATCAGTTTTGTGTGGTTTTTTGGTCACTTTGAAATCAGTAGCAATATTCCATGGATTTTAATTGTTTGGGATTGTACCATTAATGCAACAAACATCCTTCCTAAAAAGAGTTACATGGAAAGTTATATCCTTTATTATGGGGAGGAGATGATCTTAAGATTCCACCCTCCTAATCCTCCCCATCCAGCAATGTTTGAATAAAGGGATCTGATCCAGAGCTCCTTGGGCACTCTTTCTGTTCACATTGAGCTCCTGTGCAAACAATTTTTCCCCATTTAACGGAATGTAAGGGTTAGCACTGTCATGCCCAAAGAGCTTGCCTGTAATAAATCTCTTTCTATGGTGAGAGATAAGGTTTAGAAATCTCCATGCCCACAGTTCTACTACAAATCATGAAAAAGGTTTGAAGACTACCTGGTAGTTTCTGTCCTAAAGTTTTTTTTAAAAAGTTTCTAGTCAACATTATTTCAGAAGGAACCCTGAAAATGTTGCTGCATAAGTACAATGGAAGCTTATTCAGAGTCATAGGATGCTTATACCACATAGGAAGGTTATACCATTGATTCATCTTGCACCAGGGATAGGGAATCTGTAGGCCTTCAGATATTGGACTAGAACACTCAACATCCCTGACCATTGACCATGCTGGCTGGGGTGATGAAAATTGGAATTCAGCAACATCTGGAGGGGCAAGATTCCATACTTCTAGTCTAAGCTGATTAGAAACAGCTTCCCAAAGATTCAGACATGGTTTTTTCCGAACCCTATCTTGCTTGGTATGCTAGTATTTTTGTGATGTTGTGATTTTAGGTTGTTTTAAACTGTTTTTAATTATGTATTTTAAAACTGTTGTGTCCTGCCCTGCGACTCTTGGATGAAGGGCGGGCAACAACAACAACAACAGCAATAATAATAATGGCTCTAGGATTTGGAGGGCCCTATTGGGCATGGTGTCCTCAATAGGCTCTCTTAACCCGGAAGAGGTGGAAAATGTAAACTGAGAGTTCTCTGAGGCTGCATATAATCTTCTTGGATACTCTGAGCAAAATGGAAATGATAGCATGGTAGGGGCAGTATTCCCTCTACTGATTTTGGGGTCGTGGCAAATATCTAATCTTACTACCCTCTGGAGTTGGCCTGCAACTGAACCTGTAAACTTCTGTATGCAGAGCCCCACAGAGCTATGGATATTGGGATTGGGATTTTTTTTTCAAAAGACAAGAAATTATATGTCTGCATTAAACACATATTCCCAAATTCCTGACAAAAGCTGGAAACATTCCAAAATTCTGGACTCCTCAAAAACTTGCAATCTGAGTTAGATTGCAAAATCTCTCTTTGTTTGTAATTATTCTGGATTGTGCCCTAAGTAAATACATAAATAATTGCATATGTCTCAGAATTTGAATATGCTTTCTCTGAAAAATGTGACAAACAGGTGGTAAAGATAACATCATTGTCACATAAATAACACTTAGGCAACATGTTGTCCTAAAGGTGATTATATAAATCTAATCAAATCACTTGTGGGAATTAGTTTGAAATATAGGTTCAGGTACATAGATCTAATCAACTTGGGTGCAGGAGTTGTCTTGAAATGTAGGTCATGGAACTCTCTCTAACTGGCAGGAGAGCTACTGGCATTTGAAGTTGCTTGGAACTATCTATTAAGAAGAGAATATATATATATTTATTAGAGTTAAGCAAAGTAAGCATGTATTAAATTTACATTTGTAACCAGAGAGCTAGCTTCTTCTGTTTATGTTGCTATTTGGGAGCTGCTGTGAAGTTCAGTCAAATGTCACTGACAGTGCATTTTTGCTTTACGACCAAAGCCCTGTTAGAGTGACATGTATGCAATTCTGTGAGAACAAAGGGGCAGTTCTTCTGGCCCATACTTGGCCTCTGTGTACACCTTTGTCTATGTCTCAACCTCACCCGCGTTGCACTATGCAATCATATAAATGTTCAGCTTTAAGTATCAGGTACATAATGCCAGACCTTGCTGCTGAATACACTGCTTTACACTTAACTTAAATGCATGATTTTGATTTTACACTGGGATTTTACCACTCAGGTAAGCTGCTTTTAGTTTGTTTTTTTACTGATGCGACTTCTGTTTTCAGCTGTATTTGCTTATATGCATATAAAGTTGATAGAACACTGTAGAAAGGAGCCACAAAGAAGAACTATGATTATTCTTAATGTAATTTGAGGAGCTGTCATTTCATGTTTCTGTTGCAGAATCAGGATACATAAAGAAACAGATCCTTCTTGGAAAAATCATCATTTATTTTATTTATGCAGTAAGTATAGATCTCGCTTAACATTTTGATGAAACAATATGCTGTATTTTTAGAATGAGCAAAATAGAGTCAGACATTTCCTCTTGGCAGTGTTGGCATGATTCTGCGTTCTCCAGGGCAAGTGTAAAAGTATTTCAAGTGAAAAAGGTTACTATGGACTATTCCAACTGCATCCTTTTTCATTCAGAAAAGGTCTATTCTCTCTACTAGGAGATTTAGTATCAGGATACAGATTTCCATCAACAAAAGTAGCACAATTTTACCATAATTTCTTTTTAGATATTACTGCACAAGTGTGAAATGTAAATTTGAGAATCACAAAAGTAGCTGTGGAAATTAGTAACAGCAATTTCCTAATTAAAAATGTTTAGTTGATTACAAGTATGGCTATGTCAGCAAGAAATTCCTGAATGTGTAATCAGTCTCTCTTTCTGAACGCCTTACCTTGCATGGTTGCAACTGGAAGCAGAGTTGGCATCCTTCAGATGGTTATTGCTCTTAATCATGTTTCAAGTTTGTTTGCTCCAGATAAACTGATAGGTAATGGTCACATGTTTGTTTTCATGCTATATGAGTGATCTGGGGTGTTTAACCCTGTCCTTCCCCCAAGGTTGAGTAAAACAGGATCTTCTGGAGATTGATTCAGCAACCAAAAATAGTGACTTGAAGGAACACAGTGGAATATACCAGTTTCCAAATTGTGATCTCTTTATAAGGCTTTGGTGGGTAACTGCCCTGTGCACCCATGTTGTGGGCATGGTAAATTTAAAGCAGAAAAAAAAGAGATAATCCCTAAAATATTGCTACCACCAGTATCTCATTCAGCTTTCTCCTGGAATTTGTTCTCTTGTGCATGTTACATTAAGGAGTACAATACCTTGTGTAGCCACTTTCCTTGCAAATATGGCAGGAATGCATAGTTGTCAAACACCACAGCCAGACGACAGAAATTACAGTATCCTAATATTTGCATACTCCCTGAGTAATTGGTATGAGGAAACTTGCCTGGTTCATATGAGTCCTTGATACTAATGATTACTATTGCAAGTGTTTCTGCAAAGGTCTTTTAGGGCTATGTGAAACTACATGATCAGTTTACTGAGGGTCATTGTTGAGTTGAGGTTGATTTAACCAGCAGCTGACCTGCATCTGCTCTGTACTAAAAATATCTGGGAACTGGTATAAATGCCACCAGAAATTGTATGTTCCGAGGGTCAAGTTGCACTTCTTTGAAGTGTCTGAAGATGTGTACAAATGGAAGCTACTCACTAATGATCCTTGAAAGAGAAGCAAGAGTTTCTGTTCCCCCAGGACAACTGATGAAGGTCTTCTGGGGCATTTCTAGTACACACACAAAAAAGTAGAATTAATCCAACACTACTAAACACCTCAAGAAAGAGTTTGCCCCCAAATGATGTATATAAAAGTGATGGTGACCAATGTACATAAATATAAAGCTTTGGTCAAGCAAGCAATATACCTGGCATATCATGTACACAGGGTTGCAATGTTTAATCGATGAATCAGTTAGTCAATTAAAATATTCAGTTGACTAAAAGATGTCCCAATTAATCCTGCATCAGATATTTGAATAAAGAAATAAATTATTTTTAATAAAGTCCTTATAAAAACTGCAGATGCAAAGCACCACCCTAAAAGAGATATTCCCCTTCTTTCACTAGGAGGAATTCTTTTCTAAGATGATGCCTGATACATCCAGCAGTGGTGCAGCTGGATAATTTATACTCTATAGTTTATGGTCTTGTGCCCCTCTTTAAATGGTAATGTGTATTACTTCAAAATATGCTGATGCATTTGGGGTCCCTCCTGCTCATACTACTGAGTGAGGCCCTGGAGTTCTGCCTCAAAGCCCCACCCACCACTGGCTACCATACATGTGCGCATAATCTAAAAATGAAGGAAATACATGTTTTGTTTCAGAAATATTGTTTTACTCATATGTACATTTATACAAATTTAATTTATAAATTAAATCAACTGAGACTAATATGATTAATGGATTAACATTTCTATACTTGGGTTACAGCCCTTATACCTAATGTGAAACTACTGTAATTATGCATTATCGCAAGCCATACCCATTTAGTTCAAAATCTTGTCCTCAGTGCTGTTGTTTTTCTGGTTCACCACAATTCACCTTGATTTAAAGTCAGTTCAAAAGGCCATTTCAGTTTACATTTTAATAATGAGGGTCATGTGTAATGGATTGAAGATCTGGCATAATAATTAAACCATAAATAAAGAGACGACAAATGTTAACACAAAATGTTTGCATGGATGTCTCATGTGAATTGGTCCTCCTTACCACGCTCACCTTGATGTACGCTGAAACGTAGCACTATCTTTGTTAAAGTTCATGGAGATGGAGGGGTTTTGGAACATCACCTGCAAGCCACACAAAAGGAGGAGATGACACAGGGAGATAGGAGAAGGGGGTGGGAAAATCCCTTCCTATCTTATAAGGTGGCAAAGTTCAAAAGGTTACATATTCATATTCATATTCAGAATGAGTGCCTGGCCTGCTTAGAGAGTGTGAATCCCTTCATTTAGGAAAAACTGGCTTTGTCTTAACCCAGCAGCAAAAAAGCCCCCAGAGAAAGAGAGTGGGAGAGGGGAAGCCTATGCACATAGCAGGTTTTTTTTAAAAAAGTTTGAGTTTTTCTTTATTGCTATAGGGCTTTCTGAGTCAGTTATGCAGGCCCCAATGAATGACAATTGCAAGCAAGCCTGTATTCCTACTTCCTCCTTCAGAAAGCTAAGACAAGTTGTGAAGAGTAAGAATTCTGTAACTGCAGAACAGAGAGTGAATCCTGATGATAGCATTCCATCTACATCATCAAGCAGTTTGGTAGCAACAGGAGATATATGTGTGGACATTGAATTCAGTAATTCAAGCAATATGACAGTGAGAAAGGGGAGTCAAATGGTGACAGTGACAGAGAAGAAGAAAGCAATATTCAAGCCTGGCCAGATTATTCTATTATCTTAGAAGGGGCCGTGGCTGTGATTATCATGAAGGGACCTTGCACTTCTGAATTTGTCACTACACTACTGAGGTGACATAGTTGAAAAGAGTGACTGCTGCAGAAAAGCTTTGTGCTACTTGGTAACTGTCCATGAGTTATTCTGTCCCTCTGCTCATTCCAGTTTAGTACTACACTGTTAAATCAATTGTGGGATAAAGCGGCAGCCTGGATGCATTCTTAAACACACTGTAGTCCACAGGTCCACAGGTCTTTCAAACATAATACTAAACTATGGTTTGGCACAACAGGAATGAGTCCTTGAGAAACCTCAGGCTCACAAGCTTCTTTCTCTACTCATACATGGCAATCCTCCTCCCTTCTTCCCCATAGCTATATCACTATGTAGGTAAAGGTGTCCCCGCACTCGTAGTGTGAGTCGTTTCCGACTCTTAGGGTGACGTCTTGCCACGTTTACTAGGCAGATCGTATATATGGGGTGGGATTGCCAGTTCCTCCCCTGGCCTTTTTTTACCCCCCAGCATATGCCGGGTACTCATTTTACCGACCATGGATGGATGGAAGGCTGAGTGGACCTTGACCCTTTTTACCGGAGATTCGATTTCCTCCTTCCGTTGGAATCGAACTCTGACTGTGAGCAGAACTTTTGGCTGCGTTACTGCCGCCGCTTACCACTCTGCACCACGGAGCATCTTGATATGTAGATAAAGAAGGAAAATTATGCGAGGAAACACATAGAGAAGCAGAAACTGACTTTAGGGTAGGTAAGGGTGACTGTTCAAGGGGTAATTGATCTTTATGTATTTGTACTGTCTTTCATCCTGTTTATATCATAATACAAATTCACAATAATAAACAGCAATTAATAGGCTATGAATCATTCCCCATTTAATTTAAGCTCACTGGGAAGCAATAAGATGGATGTAACCTACAAACAGGAAGTATTTAATTAAAGTTAACAATCTTTAAAGGCTTCATGGTGCTTTGTCTATATACTCTACACAGGCTTGTGCTGCGATTGTGTGTTCTTTTTAAAATGCCACATATCAGTGCAACAGGCAGGTGATGACATTATCTGGATACTTACATAAAATGGGTGAACCAAAGGATGGCAATTTCAGAGAAGACTGATATTGTGGGAGCGTTAGATCTGAACTGACTTAATGAGTTCCTTTAAGCAAAATTCTTAAATGTTCTTTGCTGCAGTTCTTTGATGTGTACATTTGCTCTGAAGAAGAATTCCCCAAATAATGTAACTTTGCTGGAACAAAGAAAACATTGGGGTTAAAAAAAAATCAGTACCACCTGGCTGGCTGTAAAGGCCACTGAGTGTGTAGGAATGTTTGCTGTTTGATTTAAAATTAATTGAGTTTGCATAAAGGGTAACAGATATTTGCTGTCTGCCAAATGAGTATTTATTCAGTTTTGATGCATAGCTGAAAATAATCCAAGAAGCTGTTTAATCAGACAGAAGACATTTGGATTCAAACAAGGTGTTTTTTGTCCTTAGGGCAGTTTTCGAAGAATAGCCTGTGATCAAGAAATACAAATTGTGGTCAAAATAATATGCGAACAGGTAACTCCATTAAGGTTTTTGATTATTCTAATATTAACACACAACTCTTTGGAATTGTGTACATATGTATTATGTATTAAGGAAGTTTTCTACGCTTATGGAGACACAATAGGGGTAAAATGCAATACTTCCTGCTCCCACACAGAAATATTCTACCATTTTAATAACATTTTCATATTTATCAAATCTGTTTCTCTTTGAATATGGTATGGATACCCCACCTTCTTGAGCACATCCAACAACATTTTGAGTAGTGAAATTAACTAGATCTCAAGCTTACAAGCAACACAGTAAAGGGAATCCACCTTTGCAGTTCTACAGAAATGGTCTGTGACTCTGTATAGAGCCCATATATTATAATTTGTTGATGGTGCTTCCTTTCATCTATGGATGCTATAGCACAAGCGCATAACAGCACATCTACTGAATATCAACATGTTGTTTGGCCATATAATCTGTGCACTGGGGAAATGGGAGGGGGACTAAGAGATGTTACTGACATTTCACTAGTTCCAGTGTACAGTGTGGGAGAGCTGAACTGGAAGGTTCATTGCAATTCCCACCAGCTCTTTCTGGACCTCAGCAACAGGACCAGCACACAATAGAGCATCTCTTAAGTTCCCTGTCCTCCCATGGAATGAGGCTATAGCTTAACAATATGACACATGCTTGGCATGCAGAAGGTCCCAGCATTTCCATTTTAAAAGGCACCCAGGTAGCAGGCATGGGAAAGACTTCTGTTTTTGAGACTTTGGACAGACTACCAGGCTAGATGGACATACGGTCTGGCAGTGTAAAGTGGCTTCATATGGATATTCCCTGGGAAGACAGGGAGCCTCTCTAATGATGATGGGAATGGAGCAGGCAGCAGGAATGGAGTTCTGTCACTTCTAATATATCATTTATTTACAGTGGGAATGAATATAGCATTCTTAAATAGGCTGTTCTTTGATTCTCCAGACTAAATTGCCCTCCTTTTAGTCTCTTTTTTACTCCTTGTCTTCCCTGTCCCCTTGCATAGAACATAGAACAAAGAATCCAGTAACCAAGTTTTACTGAACCATAGGTCATAAACATTTCAGATTGTAAAGTGTCCTGAACCTTTGGGATAGGACAGGATAAAAATATAAATACACCCCATTCCTCTGGCTGATAGGTGTATTGCATACAATTTCCTCTTGTGAGCAGTTTGTTTGTAACAAGGCCGTGATGATTATTATAAAAATCACTAAAATATTTGGCTTATTATACAAATGGCTGTGTTGTTTTAATAAGAGTTTCCTTAGTTATTCTCCATGTAATTAATATTAACATAATTTCTACATTATTACTTGATTACACTGTAATAGACTTGATTACCCTATAATCTACAGCCAAATTTCTTTCTAAATTTTTTGAATTTGTACATGAAATTCAGACACATACTTTTTTTCTGCAACTTTTCTATTAAAAACACATGGTCTCTCCTGTACTTAGGCCTTGTCTTTTCCTTCTCTATATTTTCCTATTGCTTTCTTGCTCCCTTTAGATCCTTTGCCTTCCTAAGCACACAGTCTCTCATATTCCTAGTCCCTGTTCAAGATTTCTCTTGTATCTATCTCTTACTGCCATGGCCACACTGCATTCACCAGTGCTTAGCTCCCCAAGCTCCCCTGGCTCTCAGCCTTTCCATAGCACCCATCAATCCTGTCCCTAAGCCCTGTATAAGAATTTTCCCCAGCTAAGCTGAACTTCTACTTCCTTCACAGTAGCTGTGTGGAATTCAGTATTACACAACTCATTACAACATTCGTGAAAATTCTGTGACATCAATATGTCTAGCTCAAAATAACCTATAAATGTGTACAGAGATTGATTATATATATAGTGTTCTAGTTAGGGTATTTTATAGTGTCTTATAAACCATTTAAGTTACTGGTATTGATTACAGCCATCTAAATGTAGCTTAGAGCAACACATAATCTGCATTCTCGCCAAGTTGTGAATTTCACTCATGATACAGCCGACAAGCTATAGCTCTGTCTCTACATCAGACTTATCTAAAACTTCACAGAATCCGAATAAAAATAGAGATAAAAATTCAAGTTGGATGAGTTTATTTTGTCAGCAAAGCACAGTACTGGATGAACAAACATATCTGGTTATGATTCTATAAAAACAACATCACTGTGGAGAGTGCTGAGCTTTTCTCCATCTTTCAGGCATAACTGGCTTCTTCCTGTGCTGTAACAGCCAGGATGTAACATTTCTATTACTGGCTGTGGTATAGGACATTTCTCCACTTTGACAGATCATGCAGAGAGGAGTTTGGAGGCTGATATTTATACACAGGCAATCAATAACTTAAGCTACATTTGTTTTTCAGTATTTGAGAAAGGAGAAATTGGCATAACTTTCCAACCATTCAAAAAGTAGTATATTCTCCCTGCAGCACCATGTTTCCATATAAAGACATTTGCTGTCCCATTTTCAGGTGCTGCTAGAAATAACAGTGACTATGACGCCTCATGTGCAAGATAGCACATAGTTTTCAAGTGTGTAATGCTGTAAGCTGATTCTGTTGTAATGGAATGTGTAACTTTTTTGTCTTTAAAAATGGTTCTTGCTAAAATATTCAGATAGATGCATATTGATAAAATGTATAGTAAGGATGAACTGTAGCTCAGCTAATGTATGTATGTATGGATGGATGGATGGATGGATGGATGGATGGATGATTTTATTTGTTTCACAAGTTCTTTGATGTTCAACAGTGGCAATGGCCTCAAGGTGAAGAAGATATTTTTGTGTGTTGGATGATAATTCACTATAAGCAGATCTCTTGGGAGAAATCTGAAGTTGTGCCCACTTCCATCCTAACTCTAATTTCCCTGGGGAGATAAGTTCTTCCCACTTTATCTCAGATGACGATGTGGATCTGGATTGGAGAGGGTTAATAAAACCAACAATTCTTTTTTCCTTTTATTCTCCTGGAAGATCTTCAGCCTTACTAGCCATGTTTAGAGTTACCAGCTGGTCAGTTTTTAACCTGCCTGACCAGTTTATTTCTGGATAAGGTGGTGCTAGTGGTTGTTAAAGCTCAGTTTCAGAGCTTGTCAATAGGCATTAACTATAATATATTGTCATGTGGATAGCCTTGTCCCTTCTTTCCTCATGCACTCTCTGTGTGACTAATAGAGAACACCTCTTACAATGCTGTCCATGCAGCTCAAAATACAGGCCATGTAGAGAGGCGATTAGGCTGCCTACCTCTTCTGATGAGCTGTCAAAGGTTGAGGAAGATTCAGAAATAGGCAGGACGAAGCTTGTGGAGAGCTGGAGTTTTAATATTTGCTATGTTGCTTTTTGAATTCAGTTTTATTCAGGATATTGGTCCATCTGTACACACGTCCTCCTCCACAGAGCTTTCAGCAACTGGGACTTTTTTATTTAAAAGATAGTGGACATTAAGCATATAATAATATGGAAGCACATTTGACTGGGACAAGAAAGAAGGCCTTCTCAGTGGCTGCTCCTAGATTGTGGAACACCTTGCCATGTGAAGTACAGCTGCTCCCTCCCTTGCTGGTTTTTGTCAGTTATTAAAGATATTGTTATTCTGGCAGGCTTTGGTTTCAGATGGCAAATTATTTCGTTGTTTTTTGCCTTTAATTGCTGTTCCTTCACCAGTGACTCGTGAGCATGGGTGGAGGTGGCAGCACTCTCCTAACAGGGGCGCTGCACTAGAGATGTGAAGGCCTGGGGGGGATTTCCCCCCCAATTTTTCAGAAAGAACCAGAACCCCTTCCATTTCCCTCCCATTTTTCCTGGTTTCCCCCCACTGGAACTTCACATCTTTACACTGCACTGGGTGGGGCAAGGCAGTGGATTGAAGTCAGGGAAGCTCCGGGCTGGTGGTGGCTCTGCAGGTGCACAAACATCTGTGGGGCCACCACCCCCACTAACCAAGTGCTTCCCAACCTTGCCACTATCATCTCACCCTGCCTTGGCCTGATGAGTATAGCACCACCACTCCCTTTGCCCCCTCATGAGCCTCGCTTGGTTGTTTTATATTGTTGATATTATCAATTAATACTTTTAAATGTTGTAAACTGCACTGAGTGGTGCTTTTGCAGAATGATGGGATGGAAATGTGGTTTTTAAAAAAATAAAATAAAATAGCAACATTGATGTAGCTGTTGCAGATCCAGTATAGTGTAGTGGTTACACTGTTGGATTAGGACCAGGAGACCTAGAGTTAAAATCCATACCCAGTGGTGGAGCTCACTGAATGTCTTTGGGTCAGTTAGTAGTAGGTTAGTAGGCAAGATATTATATAGCCACGAGATTGGCTGTATACTATAGCCAGCGTGGATTTTTCACATTCTGCAATGTTAAATTAAAAATACCTCCCATTATTTATTTATTTATTTATTGCACTTGTATACTGTCCCATAGTCAAAGCCATTCTTATGCTTCCCATAAGTTCATTTCAAAACAAAACCTTACAAAATATATAGTCCTGAACTCAGAAATGCTTCCTTAACAACCCTCTACATTTTCATGGAGATACACAACACAGTCAGAGAGAATCGAGAGTTCAAAGTGTAAAAAGAGAGAGAGAAAATCCAGACCCCTGTTGGACTTTTTTCTGTCAGAGTTCTCATAGTTTGTTGAAATCAATTAAAAATCAGCCATGTTCACAGAGTACGTGTAATCCTATTACTGACCTTGCCCCATACTCTGATCTTTATCTTCTGCAGTTTAAAAGTTTAAAAAATGCATGGCTGATTTTTAATTAATTTATGAAATTTAGCTTTAGAGTCAATGATAAGTGCGGGCATGCTCAGTAAGAACCAACTGTCAGTGTTCTAAAAGCCAGACTCACAGCTGCTTGGCTTGGCTAATCAGTTGGCCACACCCACACCAGACCTTTATTTCATTTGAGACAGTCATGGCTTCCCCCAAAGAATCCTGGGAAGTGTAGTTTGTGAAGGGTGCTGAGAGGAAACTCCTATTCCCCTGACAGAGCTCCAGTGGCCAGAGTATATATACAAATAGACTTTCTAATTGGAGGTATAAGCAAGATTTCAAGATTCTTACTTGCAAGTGGACCCTGTTGTATGTGCATAGCATCTGGAGGCTGCAATCCTGTGCTGAGTTTCATACATTTAAGGCCCACTGACATCAGTTGCACATGGATTCCCCTGCTCCAATCCTGTGCTAGCAGAGCCCTCAGATCTGTGCAGATGCTGGACTGGAACCAGAGTCCTAACTCCTGCACCACCATCAGTTTTCCCCAGGCATAAGTTACTGAGCTCACTCTGCATTAGGTCCTCTGTCCAAGGGCATTTTGCAGGAGGAGAGGAATCAATCAGTCCCTTCCTTCCTTTGTTGAATCCCCTTGCACAGATCTTAAAACAAAACAACAACCCAGCAACAGAGTTTTTTGTTCTGTCTTTCCCTCTCCTCTTTAATAGTGTTTTGTGCTGGGATCTTGTGAGAATCCCAGAGGCTGTGATGGCAAACTAGAGAATGGTGGTGATTACTGTGCAGTTGATATTATGAGCACTAGTGGCCCATGAGAGTAAGGTTAAATCCTTTTCTTTGCCAAGATTAAAAATAATAATATCAGCACCACTTTTTCATACAATATGAAGGGAAGTGAGGTGTTAAAAACACTTTAGTAAGGCATTTTCACATTGTCACATTTGTTTCTTGCAAGAAGAGCAGGCTAAAATTAACCCATCCTTGCATTTCTTTTAATTTTAGATCATGAAGAACTGTGTGGCAGCAGTTATGGATCTTTCTGTCTGAATGGTGGGATTTGTTACACAATACCTACTGTTTCCAGTCCTTTTTGCAGGTAAACTTTGCATTTAAGGCATTTGCTTTGTAGGAGCCATATAATGGATTAAATCTGCAGTGGGCTGTTTTAAAGAAACAGATAATTTTATCAACATACATAGAAGATGTTTCTTATTTACTCATTATAAAATAATTTGTACTTCTGGGCATATCCTACCCAAGGCAGTTCACATCACACTGGAAATATTTGAGTTTAATTCATCTTGACTGGTATACACAAGGGCTGCTCCAGGATTTTCTAGGCTTCAAGCGAGAGACACATAGTGCTCTCCCAATATATACTCCAGCCTCTTAGCCACACACAGAGATGGCTAGGTTGGCTGAGGGCTCACTCCTCTTTCCTCCTGTTCTGATAAGCTGCTCCACCTCATTGCCACTATGTTTGCCATCTCCTCTATGCTCATTTCCTCTTCAGCCTTGCCAATCTGGTATGTCAAGATGGAGCACAGTGTGGTGGTTTAGTAATGCACTTCTGCAAAGTAACACACCTGTTCTATTCCTCTGCGCACTGTTAGATGTCCAATAATGCTGGTATCTGATGCCAGGTCTGAATATAAGTGGTAATCAAGGCCCGGTTTTGGCACGGAGACGGCCTTGGTCGTCCTGTATGATGACCTTTGTCGGGAGAAAGACAGGGGGAGTGTAACTCTGTTGATTCTCCTTGATCTCTCAGCGGCTTTTGATACCATCGACCATGGTATCCTTCTGGGGAGACTCGCTGATCTGGGAGTTGGAGGTACTGCTTGGCAGTGGTTCTGCTCCTACTTGGCGGGTCATCTCCAGAAGTGCTTGGGGAGTTTTGCTTGGCACCCTGGGCCCTCCAATATGGAGTCCCACAGGAGTCAGTACTATCCCCCATGCTTTTTAACATCTACATGAAGCCACTGGGTGCCGTCATCAGGAGTTTTGGAGTGCGCTGCCACCAGTATGCTGATGACACGCAGCTCTACTTCTCCTGTTCATCTTTTTCAGGTGAGGCTGTCAAGGTGCTGAACCGATGCCTGGCTGCTGTAATGGACTGGATGAGAGCGAATAAATTGAGGCTCAATCCAGACAAGTCTGAGATGCTGTTAGTAGGTGGTTCCCTTGACCAGATGGTGGATGTTCAACCTGTCCTGGATGGGGTTGCACTCCCCCTGAAGGAGCAGTTCCGTAGTTTGGGAGTTCTTTTAGAACCATCCTTGTCACTAGAGGCACAAGTAGCCTCGGTGGCGCGGAGTGCTTTCTATCAACTTCGGTTGGTGGCCCAACTACGCCCCTATCTGGACAGGGAAAACCTTGCTTCAGTTGTCCATGCACTGGTAACCTCTAAATTGGACTACTGCAATGCACTCTACGTGGGGCTGCCTTTGAAGACAGTTCGGAAGCTACAGCTCGTGCAAAATGCAGCGGCCAGATTGTTAACAGGGACTCGGAGGTCCGAACATATAACACCGATTCTGGCCCGCTTGCACTGGCTGCCTATATGCTTCCGGGCTCGATTCAAGGTGCTGGTTTTAACTTATAAAGCCTTACATGGCCTGGGACCACAATACCTGATGGAACGCCTCTCCCGATATGAACCTACCCGTACGCTGCGATCAACATCAAAGGCCCTCCTACGGGGGCCTACTCAGAGAGAAGCCTGGAAGGTGACAACGAGAAAACGGGCTTTCTCAGTGGTGGCCCCCGAATTATGGAATTCTCTCCCTGATGAGGTACGCCTGGCACCAACATTGTTATCTTTTCGGCACCAGGTAAAAACCTTCCTCTTCTCTCAGGCATTTTAACATTTTAATATTTTAATATTTAACATTTTAACATTTTGATATTGATATCTTAACTTGTTTTTTTTTTTTTTTTTTTTTCAATAATTTTTATTCAAATTTTCATAAAACATACAAGACGAAATCATAAAACATTCAAAGACAAAAAACAAAATCAAAAATAGTTAAACAAAAAAAAAAAATAAAAAAATAAAAATAAAAATAAAAATAAAAAATAAAGAGTAAAATATTGACTTCCCATTTGTCAAAGATCAGATCAGTTATAAGTCTATAATATATAACAATCCTGTCTCTTAAGTCATATTATAAAATCACTTTCCTCCAATAGTTATCTTACTTAATCATCAAATCTCATAAACATTACTTTATTCTTTCCACAAAAAGTCAAAGAGAGGTTTCAATTCTTTAAGAAATATATCTATCAATTTTTTTTTTCCAGATAAGCATATCGATTAATCCATCTCATTACTAATTATGATAATCTTATTGTCATAACCATAGTCAAAATAAACATTTCAATTAATCCATCACATCAGAATCTGTTAGGTTCAGTAATTTCAGTAGCCATTGTTCTATTATCCCTATTAGTTCCATTTTCCATCTTCCATCTTCAGTAGTCTTGTTAAGTCCAGTAATTTCAGTATCCAATCTTCCATTATCAGTATTCCATAATAATCTTGCTGTCAAAGCCATAGTCATATAGTAAGAGTCTGATGGGAATTACCTCTATCCCAAATATTTTCTTGCCATCCATTCTGAATAGGTTGCTGAAATACTGCTGTAAAATCATATCTCTGTTCTTTTTTTCAAAATACACTGGGTCATCTCTTGAAAGTTTTTCCATTGTCACATGGCTGCAGTTAATTCCATAGATTTTCTCTATATTGGGCTCCATCACATCATTCCAGTCCAGAAGATTATCCATGCCATTGATAACTTTATCTCTAGAATCTTCATTAATTTCTTCAGAGATAACATTGAGTTCCAAACAATAGATTTTATTTCTAAAGTCCATAGACTCCAAATCTTTTTCCTGTTCCACGTTTGTTCCAATCTCCGGGGTCTCCTCTCTCACAGGGACCCCTGTTCCAGTCTCCAGGGTCTCCTCTCTCACAGGGACCCCTGTTCCAGTCTCCAGGGTCTCCTCTCTCACAAGGACCCCTATGTCTTTAATCTCCTGTGTCTCCAAACAATAGATTTTATTTCTAAAGTCCATAGACTCCAAATCTTTTTCCTGTTCCACGTTTGTTCCAATCTCCGGGGTCTCCTCTCTCACAGGGACCCCTTCCAGGGTCACCTCTCTCACAGGGACCCCTATATCTTTAATCTCCTGCGTCATTTTACTCAATTCAATTTTCAACTCCTTACAACCCTGTCGCAGGTTTTGTTTCGTTATCTCAATCTCATCCATTATTTTCTGAAACATAGTTATTTCCAGATTCTCAGCCACTTTCTTAATTGCCATTTTAAAAAAAAAATATAGGAAAACCACTTCTTATTTCAGCAACAATTGGGTTAATACTCCAAACTTGGTGACATCACAGTATAAACAGAGCAGACAGCCTTATCTCTCCATAGTTAAGTAAACAAAATGCAGTTCCCAGGATCGAAACAATTAATGGCAGTCGTCAGAAAACAGATTCGTCAAAATAAAATAGACCAAAAAGAGAGTAGTCTCAGACAATATAATATTCTTCAAAATAAAAATCTGGAATAGAAATCCCTCTTCTGTGTATATCTTTAGAATGCAAATCCAGGACAGCTTTTTGCAACAAAAACAGAGATAAGCTATTAATTAGTGCGTAGCAGAGAGAAGTTATGGCTCCCCAGTGAGATGTCAAAAACCGATCAATCTGGCAAATCTCTTTTAAACAGCAACAATTTAAGTCAAGTAAAAGAAAAATATAGAAAGAAGGGTGCTTGCCT
Source organism: Rhineura floridana (assembly GCF_030035675.1). NCBI lineage: Eukaryota > Metazoa > Chordata > Lepidosauria > Squamata > Rhineuridae > Rhineura > Rhineura floridana. The sequence goes on along the minus strand of NC_084493.1, from coordinate 26,937,704 downwards.
GTTAGTGCGTTCTCTCTTAGAAGATAAGATGAACGTTCGCTTTATCAGATAGAGCTTGCCGTTGAAAATCCGTCCCACCTTCGTCGGCTGGACCTCGTCCCATAAATTAATGAGATCTGGTCGTCCCAACAAAAATAGGCTTTGAGGTTAATCTCTTCGTTTCTCCCTACCCGGGAGAAGTTTAATCAGTCAAAAAAAAAGAAAAAACTGACTGATATATCTGAATAAGCTTCTTTTGAGGCAGGAGCCCGTCTCAAAAGCAGGCACAGGCTAAGTCACCCTTCCCGGAAGTCCGATATCTTAACTTGTTAACATCCTAATATTTTAATCAATTTAATACTTTTTTAACATTTAACATTTAGTATTGAGATTTATAGTTGTTTATGTGTTGATTAGGTTTAGTTTTTAACTTGTTTAATATATGTTTTAATTGTATATTGGATGTTTATCTGTTGTGAACCGCCCAGAGAGCTTCGGCTATGGGGCCGGATATAAAATCAATCAATCAATCAATCAATAAAATAATCACCGCTGTTAGCTATAAAAAATGGTTATCAGTGCTGATCTTGCAAAAGATAACTGCCTGTGGTAAGCATATATAGGATAAGAGTTCAGGGAAGGGAACTGTTCTTTCCTCAGTTCACTGAGGACAAGACAAGAAGCAAAGGGTTCAAATAAAAGTAGATTTGAGAAAATATTAATCGCCTAATTAAGAGCAACTCAGCAGTGGCACAGGGTGGCCAGAGAGGCTGTGGAATATCCTTCCTTGGATTTTTTTCCTTTTAAAGTTGGACAGACATCTGTCAGGGATTATGATATCTGGTCTTAGTGAATACATTGATTGCGTTTTGCTTATTAATTTGCTAACATTTATATCACACTATTGTTCTACTCAAAGTAGCTAACAACGTTCAAATTTAAATCAATATATGTGATGCACAAACAGCAAGACCTATTTTTTCAGAAACCAGAAACTGGACAAAGAAGCCAATTACTTGCTGGGTATGGTACAACATGTGTACACTGTTTACAAGTATTGTGTGCAATGTGAGGCTTTCTGCTTCCTTGCTGCTATAGAGTATAAAGCACACCTTGTTTTCAATTCCCCTTTCTCCACTGTTCAGTCAGTGGCACACTGACCACTGAATATCATTGTGTTACCAGTCCTTATGATGAAAATTCAGGAAGATAATGAGTCGCTTGGATCTCCGTTATCCACCCTGCTCTACTTGTCAAGTGAAGTAGCCCCATGCTGCGTTTTTACTCATACCACTTCTTCAGCAAGCATAACGTTAGAAAGGATCAGGACAAATTCCATCCAGTTTTTCCCCTTGCACTGGCAGAATTCAGTGAACACAAAGGCTGTGGCAGTGTTTAAGGGTGGCATTGCATCAGCATATTTTTTTTCTGCTGATGTACCATTGTACTCTACCACTACAGTAAGATTTAGTAGCATACCTATCCTGCCAAGTGGATGTAACTGATGGATATGATTGCTCTGTAAATTAGAGTATTCCTGCATGTTCTCATTGAAAACTTGCTCCTTATGTTGCTCCTTTCTCCTTAGGTAAGAAAGCTAATTATAAATTAGAAAGGTTCTGTTACACTTGGCTATCTCTTTATAATCAGTAGTGATAGGAATAGCAATAATAGAAGAGCATGTATTTCATGGTTCAGTGGAATAACAGAAGGACTAAATGCCTGCTTAGACTGATACTGGCTTGTAAAGGATCCAATTTGAGAGAAGTTACTTATCCCTAGATGCCACCTCTGCTCCTCCAAGTTGCTAACCTTTTGCCTTGTATCCCTCTAAAATGATTGGGGAAATTGTAGCTGTGTATGTGGAAAGGGATGGATGTTAGGGTAACAAGGTTCCATAGCCAGCAGAAGAAGAAATGCTGGAAGAATAGAGTTGGCTTGGGATGCCCAAGTCCATAAAAATCTTAAATCTGCTTGACATGGGCTGGAACAATGGAATTTGAATGATCTTGGCTGGTCTCAATGTGCTTTGAAGTCATAATTCACACTGGTCTTTCTGCCTAAGGAAGATCTTGTGAGATTGCCTCTTCCTTACCTTCTCACCCACCCCTAAAGTTTTTTTTTCATTGAAAAATCTCATTGTAAAAAGACAATTGCATCCTGATTTAAAACTGTGACAAAAGCCAAACTTCACTGCCCTAACACCACTATTATTTGAGCCAAACTGTGCATGACAGCAGTAGACCCATGTCTTTAAAATGTGTGTCTGTTGCAGTCATGTGCCAAGTGGCAGGGTGGGGGGTGTTTTAAAGTGCAGAAGACACACAGGGTTGGAATCCTTTCTTTTCCAATCCCCCTACTTTTGTCCCAGCTAGGCTCACTTCCAGTATTGGAGCCCAGATGGGCAAGAAATGACCGTTTGGCAGAATTTGGTGGAGGGAGGATGCAGCACCCATGCTACCCACTACTTTATACTTTGAATTGGGGGCCATCCCTCTCCACTCCACTTTTCATGTCACTGGCACAATGGAGGCTGTTGGGTCTGATGTCAATGGGGCAGTGAATGCACCAAGGGGTTTTAGTCAGAACTTTCAAGGAGATATCCAAGGTGCTGAAAGGTGTGGTGTAGTGGCTAGAGTGTTGGACTACAACCTGGGAGACCAGGATTCAATTCCCCACACAGCAATGAAGCTCACTGGGTGACCTTGGGCTAGACACTGCCTCTCAGTCCCAGAGGAAGGCAATGGTAAACCACCTCTGAATACCTCTTCCCACGAAAACCCTATTCATAGGGTCGCCATAAGTTGGGATCAACTTGAAGGCAGTCCACTTTCAGAGAGCCAGTGTGGTATAGTAGTTAAGGTGTTGGACTATGACCTGGGAGACCAGGGTTCGAATCCTCACACAGCCATGAAGCTCACTGGGTGACCTTGGGCCAATCATTCCCTCTCAGCCTCAAAGGAAGGCAATGGTAAATCACCTCTGAATACCACTTACCATGAAAACCCTATTCATAGGGTCACCATAAGCTGGAATCGACTTGAAGGCAGTCCATTTCCATTTACACAAAGTTCTCTTGCATCATGTGTCTGAAAGCTTTCAGCACCTTGGACAGCTCCTAGGAAGTGCAGACTAAAGCCAGGAGTGTATTCACTGCCCTTCTGACATTGGAGCCAACAGCCTCCGCTGCACTGGGACAGACCTGCATTTAAAGATGTGAGCCATCACATATAGCTTAGCCTGGTTGCAGTATTTGCTGAGATTTGGGGGTTTTCAGATAACAGAAAACCTCCACTCTTTCCCATCAGCACTGTAGTTGTACAACTGCTGATTCAGCCCTGTATTATGTTTAGAACAGAGGGAAAATACAGTATCCCAGCAACAAAAGTGCTTGCCTGAGGGAAGATGCGTATATCCTCTGCAGCAATTGACTAACATCTGTTACTTCATCAAGTAAAAAGTCCTCTGGAATGGTCCTAAAGAGAGAATAATGGGGAATGCCCTGCATTGCTACTTTGATTGTGGTCTGAGGGTTCTTGGCAGGAAAAAGATGTTACACTGAGATAAGCGATAGGCTAAATCAGGTCATTTTCAAGACACATGATGCAAGAGAACCTTGTGTAACTCTATGGACAGTGAATTTGTGTACACATAGAATTGCACTGTTCTATAAACAACACTGTTGAATAAACATGCCATTTTAAAGAGAAAATTGGATAAATTGGTTGCTAGGCCCGGTCTCCAAGAGGTCTTCTGTATCTTTAAAAGTTGTGGAGGGGGAAGGGCAAATTCCACCTTGTGGTTTTCCCCATTACAGTGTTGGAAGACAACCTGAACTTGGCTGACTTTCTCTTCTCCTAAAGATACAAGATCAGTCTCAGGCCATGAACCTGGCAACCCTAGGCCCACAAGAGGAAAAGCACGGCCTTGTAGAAAGAAAGCTGAAGGGGGGCATTTTTAGCAAGAATTCTGCATTGGGAAAAGGGTTAACACTCCACACACGTGCACAAAAGCCGGTATTTATTTTAGTTTGCAGCCTCACTGGCTGCATTTTCTTTAAAAAGCCTGCCCCAAAGCCACAGTGGCTTGCCTTAGTGTCTCTAGTAGTTTGGCCCACAGCTTAACTAGGGTTCTGTTTATAGTCAATACCTTTTGACCTTGGGAACAAGGGAGCTTCATGTGTCTTGTTCTGGAGCATCAAAAACAAGTTATCATTGAAATGCATTGGGCATTCCTCACAAAATAAATTACTACTTTCTAATGCCAGCTTCAAGCCCACCTCTTGCCTTGTAAATAAAGAACTGCTACTGAAAGCTGATGGTTTAACACTCCTGAGTCCTGACAGAACTAACAATCTGGAACTTAGCTGATACTTTGTAATTACAGTTATATTTCTGTAATCAGTTCTTTTCTCTTTATTATACTGCATAAACATGTAAGGAAGTTTACAATGCCCTTTGGTCACTGCATAGGGTACTATGTAATTCATTCAAGATACTTGGACAACAAGAGAAATATTTAGATTGCACATGCTACTTTGTGAACAATGCAAGACAGAAAGCAAGAGAGAACATTTTCTATAGAATACCTATTCCAAGCATTTTAGGTTTTGTATTCAAATAGATGATGTAAATACAAAAACTGGTTTCAAATGTCTGAAAATGGCCTCATAGCGCCATAGGTGGCATAGAAGCTGAGCATAGAATGCTTGTTGGTGACATCGCTAATATACAAGAGAATTTAGGATATGTCAGGTCTGACTAGATGTAATACAGGAAATAGCACATGGTGTTTGGGCGAGAAGAATGAAAACCACTAAAAAGTATTCTAAAATTCCACATTAAAAGGTACCAAATCCTGCAACAAGAAAATGCAATTTCTGTTACTGATATAAATACACAGATCAACTTATTGGCATATGCATTTATAATTTGCATTGCTTTGTTTGGCTGCAGAATTATGAGGCACTAAACCCCTGCATTGGTAATAAGGATCTCAGCTCCTTGGCTTGAGCAGAGTTTAGAGGAAAGCTGGTATTTTTGCTTGCATAGGATATTTACATACAGGGCACGTAAACTAAGAAAATCCCCTGATTTTCCTGATTAGACCAGAGTTCTAAAAATAATACTATATGTTCTGATTAATATTGCTAATCAGAAAGGAAGCAGTGGGGGGTAATATATGTGTGCAATGCCTATTAAATGCAAATCTGCAGTGCAAGTAGAAACAAGAAAAGGAAAACTCCATGCTGCAGACTAAGACAGATCTCCACTTAAAGCACTTTTGAATATAGGAACATAGGAAGCTGCCTTATACCGACTCAGATAATTGGTTCATCTAGCTCGGTATTGTCTACACTGACTGGCAGTGGCTCTCTAAGGTTTCAAGTAGGGGACATTCCCAGACCTACTTGGGAGATGCCAAAGATTGGCCCTGGAACCTTCTGCAGATGCTCTACCACTCAGCTATGACCCTTCCCCAACTTCTCTCCTACTGCTGGTGTGCACATGTGAAAGACAAAAATGCAGTTAAATCCATGTGTATTTGGTGTTTAAATCAATTAGCCATACAGGAAGGTGGCTTTACAGTTTAAAGGTATGGCCTGCTATCACATCTAATCTGGAAGCGTACATTTTTATATTTCTGCTGCAGTTTCAGAAAATCTTGTGGACCCTCAAGCTTTCATACATGCATTTGGACAGCAACTTGTATGTCTTTAGAAATAATTTCACTAGACATCTCCCTTCATTCCCCAAGATTCGATTAATCATAACAGTATACAACGAAGTATACTGTATACAGGAGAAACTGATGCCCCCTAAAGTTCTATTCACTTTAGCATAGCTATATTAGACACTTAGTGCTCTTTTATAGCTAGCCAAAATTCTCCTCAAATGAAATATGTCGTGCAGAATTTTTTGCAATATTCTTTTCTTTTTCTTCTATTGAAGAGTGTGATGGGATGGAACAGCAGGTGTTAATAACTGCAATCCTTACCCTCCTGGCTGAATTTGTTTAATTCCTGCTTAGTAGAGATCGCAGCAGGATCACACCATCTGCTGTTCATTCATATTGTTCACCATGCCGTTTTGAACATGTGAACTTTACATGTGGCTAGTAATAAGGAAATAAAATATGTGAAAGCATTTGTTACAGTGCAATCCCCAATATGTTCAATGAGTTGTAGCCAACTAGGTTCTACTCAGAGTAAAAAGGTAAAGGTAAAGGTGTTCCCGCACATAGCGCGAGTTGTTTCTGACTCTTATGGTGACATCTTGCGATGTTTACTAGGCAGACCATATATATGGGGTGGGATTGCCAGTTCCTTCCCCGGCCTTTCTTTACCCCCCAGCATATGCCGGGTACTCATTTTACCGACCATGGATGGATGGAAGGCTGAGTTGACCTTGGCCCCTTTTACCGGAGATTCAACTTCCTCCTGTTGGAATCGAACTCCGACCATGAGCAGAGCTTCAGCTGCATTACCGCCGCTTACCACTCTGTGCCATGGAGAATCTCTACGCAGAGTAGACTCATTTAAATTAATATACCTAAGTTAATCAGGTCTATTAATTTCAGTAAGTCTACTCTGAGCATGACTAACACTGGATGCAACCCAATGGGGTTTACTCTCAGGTAAGTGTATATAGGACTGTAGCTTTACAAAACCTAAGACTTATCTTAAATTTGTTTATTAAGTGTTATGACTTCCCTGAAAAAACTCTTTAAATTGTAGTTATCTTACAAGCAGTCATTCTGGAAGGTGTCTAAGAACAGATGTTAAATTCAGTGTTAAATTCTACTATATATATATTTTTGTACACCGCCCAGAGAGCCTTCGGGCTTAGGGCGGTATATAAATTAAACTAACTAAATAAATATGGGGAGAATTGTATCTATATAGTATCACAAAGTCCAAATTATCTTTTGCATCATGTTGTTCCAGTAGTAGTGATAAAGAAATTTTTGCTCCAAAGTGACTAAGATTACCTACTTGTTGGATGAGTATACGATGAACTGAAGTGGAGTATGACTTGTATTGCCTTAACACTTGGGTTAGTTCTTACATGTATAGGCACTACTGAGGTACAAAACTGACTAGAGTAGAACTTACTTTATTTTCTGAGCTCAAAGTAGATTGGCCACTTTAAGGATCTCATAGGAGGCATTCCTCATTTCCTGCTTGCAATTCTAATGCTAGTCTACTTGTTGCAAAGACGCTGTTGAGGTAACGAGGTTGTGGTTGTGTGGGAAAAACATGGTGGATTCATATGCCAATTTATCAGCTGTTCCCCTGCATAAAAAGTGACAACCTTGAAACAAATTGAGGGTAGAGCCACAAAACCATGCTTACACTGTTAACAGTCCCTTAATGAGAGAATGTCACATACAAACTGGTACTGGTTTTTGTGCATGTCATGATGATTGGATGCTAATCCACTAAACCCACATCAGAACAAACCATGTTATGGTAGAATAAGTAGTTAAATGTATCTAGTCTTAATTAGACAGATTATTAGGGAAGAAAATCTTCCCAGCTCTTGCCATAATTCAAAAAAGCTTGTTCAATAAAATTGCATCCCTCTTTGGTGGTAGAATAAATGCTTCGTTTCTGGTGCTACTTTTGATCATTTCTCTTTTTACCTTGACTTTTGTTCTAGTCTTTACTTTAGGCATAGGGCTTGTGCAAACTTCAGCAGCTGTAGTTTGCTAGTGAAGGCACATTCTGTTTAACTTGCACTATATTCTTATCCAACATATTTTCCCTGGATTCTTGACCCCATCATTCACTAGTACCTCAGAGTTATTTCCAATCGCCCGTTGTCCCTTTTCCTCTATTGCTCAGTTTTGCTTCTATCCCTCCAAGGTCTTCTGTTTGATTCACATTTCACAAATCTGTTAAGCAGAGCACTTGGATTTACACTATCAAGCCCTGTAGCACATACCAGTAGTTCTTATAATGAAATGTGTGACACAACCAGAGCTTGGAAGTAACTCATTATTTTTAATGAGTTACTTGTAATTCGTTACAATTTTAAATAATGAGTGGGTAATTCCATTACATTTGGCAAGTAACGGAACGACTAGTAATTTCCCTACTTTTCAGCTGCAACTTTAATGTTTCCACATTAGGTTGCATGTTACTTGGGGGCGGGAACAAGGGGAAGACAGCTCCTGGCTGTGATTGGTTAACACAAGACATGTGCCTCACACTGATTGGACCTCTGCGCAGACTCTCTCTTCCCTCGTGATCTGTGTTAGGATGCACGAGGGAAGAGGTGAATAGGCAGGGCCTGCTAGCATCTGAGAGGACAAAATGGACGCCAGAGGAAAAAGACAGGGCAAGGACAACGGAGGAGAAGGCAGCAGCAGAATGGCGAAGAGCTGTGGAGGTGAGTGAAGATGATTTGTGTGTGTGTGTGTGTGTGTATGTGTGTGTGCCCCCCCGTGGCACCATTCTGCCCCCCCGCCCCCCACTCCCCTGCCCCCCACCCCCCACGGCACCATTCTGCCCCCCCCACTGCCTCTCCTTGCCTCTGCCACCCCCTCCATCAATCACAAGGCATTTCCGAAACTTTGGCCTACTTCTCTTCCTTCCCCCCCTTTTTGAAGTCTCCCCCTTGTTCCCATGTATACCTGTGTGCTGTATTTATCCAGACAGAGCACTCCTGCCTTTTAAAATGCCGGCTAGCTTTTTATTGTATATTTATTTGAACTCCATCTTTCTTTTTATTTGTATTTTTGTCCTGTTTAATCACAAGACTGAATTGTATGTGGGACAAAAACTGTCTCAGTAATAATAATAATAATAATAAAAATAAAAAATCATTAGGCATATAATAAATGGCTTAAGGCTGATTTTTTTGTTCTTGGCAGAGATGAGATGAGGTGAGAAGTAGGGTCCTTGCAGCTCCTCCTCTCAGTCCCATGAGACTCATGTTCTGTGAGAAAGAGAGAGATTCCCAGTCCCAGAGAGAGATAGACTGTTGACAATCTCTGCTAATATCTATACAAATGTACATAACATGCATCACCTGAACTCACATGATCTAGAGTTACCTTAGATCTTGCAAGATTTGCAAATGAGAAGCAATAGGGTTTTATATTAGTTCTGATTGTCTATTGGGCTATCATAGGTTATATTTTTTTTCATTTTCTATGGCAAAAACTCCAACTTCAGTGGAATTTATGTGATGTGTTCTAATCATTTGAATTTGGCTAATGAATGCTTTATTCTTTCATCAGAACTTTAGCAGTAGTACTAAAATATTAATAAAAAAGAAAAGGGAAAGAAAAAATACTTTACATACATCATTCAGCTGTATTGCTAATTATAGATATAGATATAAAAGATAAACGGCATTTTGTCAAAAGTATTTTTGTCTACATTTTATACCTCATCCTTGGTTTTCCAAGCTTGGCATGGAATGCTTCTCATACAGAATTAATTTGAAATGCTGCATATTTATTATCATAATCATCATATTCAAAATAAAAAATATATGTACTGCCTTCAAGTTGATTCCAACTTATGGTGACCCTATAAATAGGGTTTTCATGAGGCTGAGAGGCAGTGACTGGCCCAAGGTCACTCAGTGAGCTTCATGGCTATGTGGGGATTTGAACCCTAGTTTCATTTTTTTCTCACAACCACCCTGTGAGATAGTAGGTTAGACTGGCCCAGGCAGGGTTATTCAGTGAGCAAATAGGATCTCTTTTAATTGTGCTATCGACCTCCTTACTTCCACTCTGACTGGGGGATCTTGCAGCATGGGGAAGAGATGGGGGCACATCACAGCTGAAGTTCACCCATATAGGAGCATTATCTCTTGTTTATTACAGAGACGCCTGTTGCAGGTTTTGCTGCTGAGAGCAGCAGTCAGTTAGTGTGGCCACTTGAGTCACAGCTTGTTGATCCTGAGGAGGCAAAACTAGAAAGTGAGGTTCAGAAAGAAGGCCCTGTGCATGAGGAGGAGGAGGGCATGAAGCAGTGCCAGTTGCCCACAGCCACATCTGCAGAACAGCAAGTACCATGGTTTGGCTTTGAGAAAGCTTGTACATTTGTGAGCCAGAGTGGGAAAAATGTTGTTGTACGATGCAATTACTGCCTTCCAAGGATCAAAAATCTGAGATCAGCTGTTTCCCCCTCATCCAATGTGAAGAAACATTTTGAGGTAAGCCTTTGTCATGCTGGTCCTCAAAGAGTGTCCATTGTCTATTTATGTTTAAATTGTGAAGTTCCTCTTCCATTTTTTCTTGGATTCATGCTTTGTCCTTCTTCCTCAGAGGGCACACCCTGAGAAGCTGAGAGCAATTGAAGAAGCAATAAAGGCAAGGAGACGTGGCCTTCCTGAACCAATGCATGACACCCCTCCTCCCAAAATGCTGAAGCAGCAGCAGACAACCCTTGAGAGGTGGGGATCTGGCAGGGAGCCTGTCACCCAGAGCAATCTCGACAGGAGAATCATTGATTTCATTGTAGAGGAGACATTACCACTTCAGACTGTGGACAAACCATCATTCATTAATCTGGTTCGCATTGGACTCCCCAAAGATCTCACCATCATATGTGCCAAGACTCTGAGAGACAGAATTGAGAAGAGAGCATGCCACATGAGAGAAACTCTTGCAAACCGAATGGGTGCTGTGGCATATATAGCTACCACTGCAGATTGTTGGACCAATGGCAAGAAGAGTTACTTTGGGGTAACAGCCCACTGGATCAACCCAACTACCCTGAAACGTGAGGTCGGGGCCTTGGCTTGTAAGCGTCTGAAGGGGCGCCATACATACGATGTCCTTTCAAAAGCACTGCATGATGTACATGTGCAGTACAGGATCCACAACAAAGTTATGTGCACTACTACAGACAATGGCTCCAACTTTGTGAAAGCGTTCAGAGTTTTCATGGCCAAAGAACCAGTGGAAGCTGCAGGCACCAGTGACGATGATGGTGATAACCAGGAGGAGGAGGAGGCTGAGGTGGAGTTTGTGCCTATCTGTGAGATCCTGGACACAGGACCTGAGGCAGAGGAAGAAGCTGCAGACTCAGGAGAGGATTTTGTTTTACCACCACACCAGAGATGTGCTAGCCACACCCTCAACCTTGTGGCAACACAAGACATAGAGGCCATGCTTTCTGACTCCTCCAAAAGTAGTCTTCTTGGTCCTTTCAAGAAACAGTTTTGTTCCTTGATGGGAAAGTGCAGCAAGTTGTGGTCCAAGCAGAACCAGTCAGCCCAGATTGCTGAGTATATCCATGCGCAATATGGTGTGTATCTGAAGGTACCGAATAAGACCAGGTGGAATTCCACCTTTGATGCGTTGAAGCAACTACATGAGCTCCTGTCAACTGTGCCACTAAAAATGCATGCCATAACGGACCGCTGCTCCTTGTCCAGGATCACAGCTGCTGAGATTGAAGTGGTACAGGAATACACAGAGATTATGGAGCCACTAGCCCAGTCCCTAGATATCCTGCGACGGGAGAACGGCATGTTCATGGGGTATTTGCTACCAACACTCTGCAATCTGGACCGCAAGTTAGAAGGACTGGAAAACAAACCTGAGAGGTACACATACTGTTTTCAGCTGCTGAGAGGTGTGCGCGAAGCCCTAAGAAAGCGGTTTGCAGCTATCTGGGAGGACAAGAGGCTTCTTCTGGCAGCCTGCCTACACCCTCGCTTCAAACTAGATTGGCTGGAATCGTGTCAGGCCGCCACCCATACCAACAAGTAAGAACATTAGGGAAGCCCTTTGGGTGGATTACTCCAAGGGAAATGTTGTCTCAAGGGAGGCATCAGAGGGCTTAAGGTGGTAGGCAGGGGCTGGGCCTTTTCTTCCTGGGGCTCCTCATCACAACCTTGGGTTGCTGCAGGTAATCCTTAAGGGTCTGCTGTGCTGCCCCATGAGTGTGGTGACTTGGTCACCTTCCTACCTTCCATGTCATCATCCACAGGCTCAGGCTGGACCCTGAACCAGGGGACATGACAAGCATCAGGAAATGAAGAGCAGATGATGGTTTCCTAACATATATGTGTTAACATATCCTCTCTCTTTCTTAGATACACAATGGAAGCCTTGTTGAAAGCTGAAATAAAGATGGGTGTACTTAATGAGGACAGTGATCAGTCTTCAGATAAAGACCAGGAAGGAGATGACTTAGAAGATGACTTCTTTAACTTTCTGCCCCAGGGCAAGAAGTCAGCAGTGGACACTGCTGAGGAGGAACTGGTGAGGTACCTGAGGTCTCCCAGCAGGGAAGTGTCATCACTCCATGGCTTTCCACGTGTGCTGCGGTGTTTTTTGCAGCACAACACAGGCATGCCTTCAAGTGCCGCAGTAGAACGCCTGTTCAGTACTGGTGGCAACGTAATGACTGTAAAAAGACATTTCTTGTCTGACATGCTCTTTGAGCATCTTGTTCTTTTGAGACATAACAGAAACATATTATAAAAGCATTTCAAGTGTAAAATTTGATTTCAAGAGTTGGGGTATCTTCATTGCTTGGGGGGATGTGAGATTCTGTTATGCCATTATGTTAATCTTATGGATAATTTTTTTTATTCTACTACCCCCTGTGTGTGTGTGTTTATTTTTAATATTGTTTTAGGCTTCTTAGATGTGCAGCAGCCAAGGCCAGCACCTTGTAGGAGTTTTTTAAAAAAAGGAACTGAAATGTAATTGTAGTGATTACTTTTGAGAAAAAGTAAAGTAATCAGTTACTTTCAGAGCAATTGTAATTGTAACGGTAATTACTACTTTTTGGGCCAAGCAATTGTAACTGTAATTTATTACTTTTTAAAAGTAATCTTCCAAGCTCTGGACACAACTCATCTCATCTTAGAACAGAGTGTCTTTCAGCAATACAGACCTGAATGCATTATTTAAACTTCACACCATTTTCTGGAAATATTAAAATTGCAAACAAAAGTTTGCCGCCACCACTGAAACAGATCCATGCTTGTCAACAGCAGCACTTACAGATAATAAAGGCATACCACTGTGCCCATGTGCTGCTTCTGTGTAGGGGTGTTTTACTACTATCTGCTGTGGCTCTCAGAATGCCACATACAAGGACTCTCTTTGCTACAGATTTATATACGTGCATGTGAAAGACAGACATCAGCATACATGGCTCTGTACACACTACACACCTCTGCCCCAAGGCTGAGAAAGGAGAAAACGATGGGTAGGGCTAAGCAGAAGAAGAATGTGTGTTTCTTTCAGTTCAGTAGATGGGCTTTGAGGAGGTTTTTGAAGGCAGTATAAGAGGCCGCATCATGCAGGTGTTCTGGAAGGGGCAGGTATTCTAGGCATCAGGAACCACAAGGAAGAAACAACAGTCATTTGAGGAAGCACATCTGTTTTCATTCTGTCCCTCCAGAGTGGTACATGCCTCTTTAATGACATAGTTACATTTCGTAGCAGGGGGACATATCACTATCTTGACCTTCGTTTTGGCCTGGCACCACTATGAGGGCCTCAGAATACTTATGCTTTGCATAGAATTCAATTGCACAAGAGTTGGAGCGGCTTAGCCATTGTTAGGCACAAACAAACCTTTTATTTCCAAATCTAACACCATTAAGCCTGGGGTTGTCAGCATGGCATAGTGAAGACTTCTCTTGGCACCTAACTCCCCTCCCCATGTCAGGAGATGGCAAGGTGGGTTATTTTTTGCCCTCCTTAAAGTATGTAGCACTAAAAGAGGAAGTAGAAATGAGTGTTGCTCTCTCCCACTTCCTCTTTCAGCCTGATATGCATTTATATGCTCAGAGTGGCACCTGAGCAGTTGAACAGAAAGCAGAGGAACTGAAAGAATAGTAGGGAAAGATAAGCAACCTGGGAGATTTGGGGGGAGGGTGTCACAAGAGCCAGGAGGGAAAGAGAATGAGGTGACGTAGAGAAGGTGTAAGTGCATGTGTGCACACAGCACTCACACTCAGTAAAACATACTCTTGAAATGACTTTCCCCCACAAACCCTAACCCTTCCCCCTTGACCACCATCAAATCATTCATCACAAATGTCTCCACTGAACCACAAAAATCAATGATCTGGTGCTTTTCAGTCTTGCCATATGTGAACTGTCTTGATGGGAACCATGGAGAATCACACACCCATTCTTATCTGCACAGCCCAGATTAATGTGTTTCCTGGCCCTACTTGTGTGTCAGACACACAAACGTTGATCAGTGCAAAAAGAGTTAACATAAAGCTTTGTTTCACAGGTGTGTTGAGAATTATACAGGAGCTCGTTGTGAGGAAATTTTGCTCCCTAGCATCAAGAGTCATACAAGAGGTGAACTGTTTGCAGCTGTTTTGGCTTCAGTGGTCGTTCTGAGTGTCCTGGTAGCTGGTGCATTCTTCTTTCTTTGCAGGTAAAATAGCAGTTTTTAAGTCAGCCCTTGCCAACCAGATGTTTTGGAGGTAGTGGGGGCTGTTGAGAGGTGTAGTCCAAAACATCTAGCAGGCATCAGGTGGGCAAAGGCTGGTTTACCTAATCACATAAGGCCTCTGTTATCCTAACTGCTAGAATTTAAATATTCTCCATAATAGAATATGTATTATGTATGCAAGATTAGTCTTTGAGGTTAACGAAAACATGTCACCTTTGTTATGTCTATGTTTCTACTTTTTAATTCTTTAAAAAGCATCACTGTATCACTTAATAGTAATTCTTACAATGAAATGTGTGACACAGCTCATCTCATCTTAGAACTGAGTTTCTTTCAGCAAAACAGACCTGAATGCATTACTTAACCTTCACGCCACCATCTTCTGAAAATATTAAAACTCCAGTAAAATAGTTTTAATAGGATGAAACAGTTCTGTAATGTATATTTATTTATATAATGTCTAAACCATCCTCCCACTGAAAAGTTAAAAGCACTATAAAATATAAATATGAAAACAGTTTCTACAGCTATTGGACCAAGCTATAAAAAACCAGTTGTAAAACCGAAACTGCTCTTTCCCTTGACATGTTGTCTGAAATGCTTCCCAAACTGTTTCAGAATATCCTTGGTTGCCTGCCTGGAGAACTGCTACTGCATGACACTGATAGCTATTAAAAAGATTCTTAGAGTAGCATTTTGGTTAATTCGTTTCACATATGTCTAGGAACCAGACACATTCAAGCTGGTCTGTTGTGCAATAAAGCTGCATTCTTGGCCTTGCTATATCAGTAAATCATGTTATTACTTCAGTTCCTGTTAGTAAAAAAATATTACAAAGGCATTGTAAAGGGTGAAGAAACAAAGGAGAGGTTCCCAATGATACAAAACAAATACAAGTTTGCTGGTTCTGGCCTTTTGACTTTGTGTTTATATTGTACAGGCTGAGTCATATGATCACATAGTGATGCCTATACACTCATTAAAACACTGACTGTTTTGTATACGGCAAAAATCAGAAGCATTATCCATTATCCATTTTTGAATGCCGATTCAACCCACATAAGATTTGCAATGGCACACCAAATACAAGCCCACATTATGAGCCCACTCAACAATTCAGGTGACCCATGTAGTCTACACAGTATATGGTCATGTGCAAAGGGAATGCATGAATAAACCTTGACAGTCCAATGTATGCCTCTATTTCAGATGACTGATTGATTAAAAGTTATTTAACTGGTTGTGTGTTTTCAATCTGAAACTTGGATTGTGTTATAATAGCAAAAGCCACAAGTACTAAATGCATCCTATGATTTCACATATTCCCTTGAATTCTCTTTGTTATAACTCCCCCCCCCCACAATCGCTTCCTGTCAGGAAGGGCCAGATCCTACGTACCAGTTCAGTAGAGCGTGGTGACAATCTGATTGGGAGAAACAGCAGCAATGGTTGCAATAGTGAGTAGTTTATAAATATAGTGATGGTGGAGGGATGGTTAAGAAGAATCTTGATGAAAAGAAAATGCTTTTTTCTTTTCAGAGATAACGGAATAAAGAAATCAAAGCAAGAAACTATGGAGCAGCAACACGCAAAATAGCCATAGAAAAACTAAAACCATGTTGGAGAATATGGTAAGAAGACTGAACAGAGAAGATATCCAAGACAAATAGGTGTTGTATAAATCAGAGAAAAGTTGTCTATTGAACCTATCAGGACAGTAATATTTAAAAGAGATCCTGGTTGCTTGAAAGAAAGAGGCATTATGTACAAATGACTTATTTGTGAATTTTAGTTGTGTTTTTCCAACATGTGTTTCAAACTATTTTTGATTTAATTATCTAATATGTATTGATAGGTAATGAGATAACAGGATTCTATTACACTGCAATCATGTTACTAGAAAGACTTAATGTCATCATAGAATTAGGGGAAGGATGCATATCCAGTAGTCTGAATTTCTATTTAAGATACCTGTCCAGAAGAATTTTTTTGAACATTGCATGAAAACGAGAGCTGTGAACTATGGATGGAAGATATTTAGGCATTTTTCTTTGATATGCATCCCTAATATTAGACACAGGGACTTTCTTGATTCTGTTCTTCCTGTCCTGACATTTTCTTTAGAGAAACTTATTGTGGAACATATAACCACTAATTTAAACCTAAGAGTAGAGAACAGGGAGAATTCCAGTCCCACTGATCCATATTTAAAACAAAATATTTACCATTGGCTTACACTGCCCTTGAAAAATAGGGGGAATTACTCATTTTGTTCATGTCCAAATTTAGCACTCACCCTAGGAGACTCTAATCATGCTTGCATAGAGTGGTTTCTGGATGCTATAAAGAAAAGAGAATTGGTATGGTTGACCAACGTATATGCCATGATGACATGTAGATATAAGAAAAGTAATGATTGCTAGGAAATGGGAGCTGAAAAAGCTGTTATTCAAGAGAGTTGTCATACTAAACGTTCTGAGCAGAAAAGCTAATATTTATGTCAGTAATAACAAAAATAGCAAGTTCCTTGCCATGATAAACCAGGAGCCTTATAAAACAGTACTAAAGGAGAGTATCATTGATACAGCTGCTACAATCAACAAGGAAAAAAATACAGAACAGAAGTTTCTTCTTTGGATAGAAGAATAGTTGAATTCAATGAAGAATCAGTTGAAAGGAAAATTGTGAAAAAACATACATCCCTTAAGGGATCCCTTAAGTCCTTAAGGGACATCTCATTGTTCTGTTTTTGGGAAAGATAGTCCACACTTTCTACCAGAACAAACAGGAACATTATGGGATGCAGAATGAAGACCACCAAATAACAACATGTAGGCTTTGGTGGAAAAAAGAATAAAACATTAAAATGGCTATCCGAAAGCAAAATATGAATGCTCACCATAAATCAACACTTATTATGCTGAAAAGCCCACTGCTTTTCTTGAATACTACATAACATTCATAACAGTCAAATCAATCTTTGGGTTCTTAAGGAAAGCACATGTGATAGATGACTTGTGTTGTTTTAATGATATTTGTTAACCACCCTGAATTACAGTGGAGAGATACTAATTTTTTAAAATAATAATAATAAAAACAATCTTCTAATAAAGCTATTCTCTTATATAATTTTCAGGAATCCATAACACTGTTCCCAGATACTGTGAAAGAAGAAAATATTGCTAATATTTTACAGGACCAAATATATAAGCATAAATGTGCATTGCTTATGTTCTTGCAGTTGTCAGAAACAGAATGTAAGAGGTATGTGAAGATCCTGAGAGATGAGTTAGAACCAGCTTTACCCATAGTAATTAAAACAGATAAAATACTGTTAAATCTTGCCAATAATTTGTTAAATAATATTGAGAAGCTACTGTGTTTCATCCATTTATTTCTATCAAAGGCATTTTCCTAGACATGGAAAATAAAAAGGCCTTTGATTGTGTTGAATGGGACTTTACATGGTGGGCAGGCCCAGTAAAAAAAATTATAAATTGGACCTTATATTTCCGCAAACTAGAACTAATAGACCACATGCAAAAAAGGTAAAGGTGTCCCCGCACTTGTAGTGCGAGTCGTTTCCGACTCTTAGGGTGATGTCTTGCGACGTTTACTAGGCAGACCGTATATATGGGGTGGGATTGCCAGTTCCTTCCCCGGCCTTTCTTTACCCCCCAGCATATGCCGGGTACTCATTTTACCGACCACGGATGGATGGAAGGCTGAGTGGACCACGACCCCACTTCCTACTTAAAAAACCCCACACACCCTACATGAAGCCTACAGCTGTTTACTTTTAAAACACTGACTATACTGAGATTTTGGGAACTGTTGCTTTATAATTCCAATTGAAATGGAACAGCTCTGCTTCCTTTCTTTGTGGTATTCAGTAGATGATTCATTTGGGAAAAACAGTTGTTTAGACTCAAACATAATAACTATTGTGCCTTGCAAAAGTAATCAGACCCCAGACCAATGCTCTCATATTACTGAATTACAAATGGTACATTGTAATTTCGTTCTGTATGATATTTTATTTTGAAACATTGAAATTCAAAATCATTGGTGACATTGGCTTTATGTTGGGAAATGTTTGTAAGAAACATAAAAAACTGAAACATGTTGCTTGCATAAGTATTCAACCCCCCCACATTAATATTTGGTAGAGCCACCTTTCGCTGCAAAACAGCTTTAAGTTTTTTGGGATAGGTATGTACCAGCTTTGCACACAGTGTCGGAGGGATTTTGGCCCATTTGGCAGATTCGCTCCAGGTCGTTCAGGTTGGTTGGACGTTGCTTGTGGACCGCAATTTTCAAAGAGCACCAGATTCTCAATAGGATTGAGATCAGCCCTTTGACTGGGCCACTATAGGACATTCACGGTTTTGTTCTTGAGCCACTCCAGTGTTGCTTTAGCCTTGTGCTTGGGATCATTGTCCTGCTGAAAAGGGAATTTCCTTCCAAACTTGTTTTTTTAGTGGACTGAAACACTAATCTTGCAGTATTTCCCTGTATTTTGCTCCATCCATTCTTCCTTTGATTTTAACAAGATGCCCGGTCCGTGCTGAGGAGAAGCATCCCCACCAGCATGATGTTGCCACCACCATACTTCACTGTAGGGATGGTGTATCTTAAGGCATGGGGAGTGTTAGGCTTGCACCATAAATAGCGCTTTAAGTTTTGGCCCCAAAAAAGCTCTATCTTGGTCTCATGTGACCACAAAACCTTTTCCGACATTGCAGCCAGGGCACTCTCATGCTTTCTGGCAAACTCCAGACGTGCTTTCAGATGGTACTTTTTGAGTAATGACTTCTTTCTTGCCACCCTCCCACACAGGCCAGTGTTATGCATAGCTCTTGATATGGTTGACTCGTGCACCATTACTCCACTCCCAGCCACTGAACTCTGTAGCTTCTTCAAAGTGGCTTCTCTCACATCATCTCCTTGTTGGAGTGCTGAGTTTTTCTTGGCAGTGCCTGGGTGGTGTGATGCAGCTTCCACTTTCTGATTATTGATCCAACTGTGCTCACTGGTATATCCAAACACTTGGATATTATTTTGTACCCTTTTCCTAAATCTATGTGTTTGTATTACATTATTTCTCACTTCACAATGCTCTTTGGTCTTCATTTTCCTTCAGGTCTACAGCCTAACCACTGATCCTTCAACATTGGGGTTTTTCTCCTGACAATGTGACAGCAACTTTGATGGTTCACAGGTGGAGGCCAATGGTAACTGTGTCCTCAATAGGGCAATTTCTTTCATCTGTGTAAATGGAGCTTCCACAGCACAGGGGTTGAATACTTATGCAAGCAATATGTTTCAGTTTTTTGTTCCTTACAAATATTTCCCAACATAAAACCAATGTCACCTTACAATAATTGATTCTGAGTTTCAAGGTTTCAAAATAAAATATCATATAGAACAAAATTACAGTGTACCATTTGTCATTCAGTAATGAGAGAATTGGTCAGGGGTCTGAGTACTTTAGCAAGGCACTGTATGTTATGTTCCTAACATAGGACTGCTTAGTCGAAGGATGAGGAACCCATGTCCCTCTGGATGTTGCTGGACTACCATCGCCATCATCCCTAATTGATTGCAAAGACAGCTGGGACTGATGGGAGCTGGAGTCCAGCATCATGGAGGGGGGCACAGATAGTAGTTGAAAAAACTACTTTTGGTTGGCCTGAATATGACTGACACCTATACTTTTATTACTTGAATAACCCAGAAGGAATTCAGCAAAGATGCTCTCGCCACTTCTATCTGTGTGCCAGGAAGAGCTGTTGAAATCACCTATTTGTATGCCATTTCCACAAAAATTGTGCCCAAAGTAGCTCACAATATATCAAGTGAATAATAAGTATAAAAATACAGAAATATATTGAATATATAAGTATAAATGTTATAGAAGCTTTTCCAGGGGAAACACAAACGGGCCAGCCAAGCTCCACATGTGATCATTAGAGATATTTAAAAAGAAATATTGTTCATCCTGCTAAAGAATTTGGTTGTTCCTCACGAAGGTTAAAGGTTTATCTATTTTTTCTAGCCTTAAAGATACATTTTTTAAAAAAGACTAGAGACAGTCAAGTTACACCCAACAGATCATATTTCTTGTTTGGGGAACCTGATCTCCTTTATTTTTTTTAAGGCAGGAGTTGATGTTTCAAGTATAGTAAGTGTTGACCTGAAAAGGTTTTTCTCTCTCTAATTAAAAAGTAACACATTAAAAGGGAGCCAATGAAGGTAAGTGTATTAGTAGCGTCTTGCAACTTCAAAAGTGGAGTAGTTAATGCTACCTTAAATACTGATTGTGACCTACGTTTTGTTGGATACACTGCATTTCATTAGATTCACGATGTTATAGTCAGTTAGCATGTTACAGATTTTTTTAAAAAACAAGGATGGATGGATGATTGGGAAATACAAAAAGTAGGAGGTAGCCAGCAGTACCACAATATTTACAAGATTAGACTTGATCTTGATGTGGGTTCTGACCTACCAAACCTTCCATCACAATAAACCTGTTAGCCTTTGAGGTACCACAAGATCATTTGTTGTTTCTGGTGCAATGCAAAAGACTAAGCACATTTTCCTCGGAGTTAGCAGCATGGAATACCAAGGGACTTACTTCCAAGTAAACTTGTATAAGACTGTACTGCATAATGGTTACCCCTCTGAAATTTGTGGTTTCAAGTTAGTGTTCAACAGGTAAAGAAACACCTCCTCACATCCTTTCCCGCTTAGCTTTTAAAGAGTTTTGTAAAGCTAGATGCATTTTGCTCCATTATACGACTACAGTGAGGAAACACTGATCTAGCCCTTTACAGGCGAAAGGCCAACAGCACAGCACCCTCCATCTGCAGAACACTGACCCTTCGTTTTACACATTTTCACACAACCCCTTCCTACATTTCAGGACTATGCACTCCCCCCTTTCCAGTATTGCACCGAGATTGCCAAATCAATCTCAGAGAAATTAGGGGAAATTAATTCTAAATGATAGGAGATGACCAGGTACAAGTCTTCCATTCCTATTGTAACGCTGCCCTGAGGTAGAACGTTTCCCTTCATTATCTGAGTAAATTTGGTACAAGACAAATGCTTCAGCAGAATTTTCAAAACTAATTTATGTAAAACAAAATAGGAAGCTTTTGTCTAGTAATAGTTCAATAAACCAACCATTATGGATTAGATGAAGTCTCCAATGTGCAATATATACAGAATATACCAAAGCATATGGGAACTAGGTGGCAAATGCGCTAATCTAACAAGCAAAGAAAAACACCTTTTTGTACTATGGTTTCAAAGTTTGTAATAGAAATAAAACTACATTTTGTTAAATCTTAGTGACTGTACCTTAATATTGGTAATTCCTTCCAGATTTAAAAAAACACTGCTTCAACAGAACAGATTAAATTGATGTCTTCACTTGAGAGAACATTTTATTAAGTTACCCTTACTCAACATTCTTGATGCCCTTTTGCTGCCATGCTCAGCATTCCCCTCGCTATCTCTAGACACTTTTCTATTTTCTACAGAAAATAGATACCAAACAGTAGCTGCTGAAGGAGTGAGAAATCAAGTTCACTGTTATCCTATTCAAGTCAACAGGACTCAGTTCAAAGTAAAGTGTTCAGCCCTCTCCTTTACATGGAACTACAGAATGGCACACATAGCATGACATGTGATGGCCATAGGCCTGGCCAATCCCAATAAGCTGCTATGCTTTCTATAGTCTCTGTCACACAGGCAGATGCAGCATGCCCAGGGTGAGGCAACTGGACATTTGTGTCAAGGTCAAACTGAGGGTCCTTGTGGGCTTATCCATGAAGGTGATAATGTTTAGGATCAGAAAGAACAAAGGAGATAAAAAGCAGTCTGACAGCAAATATCATTTATAATAGTTTAGTAAAGGACACTTTCTAGTCTACAGAGTTTAACTGAGAAAAGTCCTAAGGCTCCATCCAGACAGTCTTATTCTTTCTTAAAGATGGTAGATTAAAATACAGTCCAGGTATCCAAGAATTATTCAATGTTTTAAATTTGGCTGGCTCTGCACATATACTTCACCATCTTACCTCAAACTGCTGTTAAAAGTATTGAGTTCAGAAAAGCAGGTTTGCTTCTTGAAAGAGCTTGCTGAGTAATAAAAGGCACAGCCACTTAAAAAAAAAAACTACCTGAAAGTTCATTTAATGCTTAACTTGATTGTTGTATCAAAGTTTAATCCACAAACTGCATGCAGAAATGCTGATTATTTCACTTCCAAAGAATGGAATTATTTCACTTCCAAAGAATGTTCACTAACAAGTTTCAACTTAATGCTGACCTAAATCATTTGCAACTTTAGGAATGAAATAAAATTATTTTACCAGAGATCTGACTTATTTGCAGTTTTAAAATTTCCACTCT
The DNA here is from genome assembly GCF_030035675.1 of Rhineura floridana. Lineage (NCBI taxonomy): Eukaryota > Metazoa > Chordata > Lepidosauria > Squamata > Rhineuridae > Rhineura > Rhineura floridana. Next base: position 26,914,900 of record NC_084493.1, on the reverse strand, counting down.
TCCTCATTCAGATTAATCTTATGCCAGCTAGATGGCCTAAAGTCAAGGGGACAATGATAACTTTTGTTTCATAAACTACCTCTGCTGGAAGTGTGTATAGCGTTCCAGTTTTTTTCACCATGGCTGGAATTAAAAGAGCCTGGGTTCTCTGGTGATATTTACAAAGAAATGTTTAAGCTTGGTTTGCTTTGGCTGAACCCAGATGGATAAGAGTCATTACAGTGGTATAACCATGGAGCAGGTCATCCTTCGTGTCATTATACTCTCGGAGTATAAAATTCCCAGTCACAATTCGATCACATCCTATCTCCCCATGTCCAAAAAAGCCAAAGAGGGGAATGTTAGGGAAGAACTTCCTAAAAGCATCAGCTTCAAGGTTCTGTTTGGTTTTGTAATGTTGATATCCCCTGCCAACACATGCAAACATAAAACCGAGGCTATTGTGTTCAGGAATGTTTGCGGCCTTGAGGCGCTGCATTGCAGCTTCTGCTGTCCTCTCATCAATTACATCCTGATCTAACAGAACGGTAGCACTCTGGATCTGGGGTCCACTAAAAGCCAAGCCGACAACACCACAAGAATCACCAGCCTGAGCATTACTGAAAGAGAAAAAAAAGCATAATGATAAAAAGCATTTTTGACAGAATACAACAGCACCAACAAGGCTGTACATAATATGAAACAAGAGAAACAATAAATACTAGGCATTAGAGATCCCTGCAAACACACTCCATAGATTCTCCCAGCATAAGCTATGTTCCTATTTCATAACCCTGCTCATCTCCCCAAAAGGCTTGTTTGAAGGTCATGAACGTTTCTGAATAGTGAAAATCTCAGCTTCCCAAACAAGCAAATTGTTCTCCAACTGGACCTAACTTTATGTGCCCTGTTATTCTGTCTGATTGCTAACTCTAGGAGGGAAATCTTTTGCACAGAACTATACCTAAATTATCTGCACTTACTTTAGTGCAGCACTACTTCACAATTACATTTTCCACCATTACTTTAAAGTCTCTTATAATTTGTAGATCTGCTCTTAATAGCTCAGGTGATGTGGAATATTTATCCCATTAGATTTATCTTGGTTATTGTGAAGGAAAAAGTATCTTTGCATTAAAAAAAAATAGCAAACTGTTTCAAAAATCACAAGATTATTTGCCATTTCTGCTTGCAAGGCTTTAACATCAAGAACCCCCCCCCCACAAGTGTTGCAATAGGGAACTAATTACCTTTTGCTAAAAAACTTCATTATTAACCTTCAAATAGATTGTAGTTTAACCAATGGCTGTTGTCCAAAACCTGAAAATGCATCTGTCCAAACACAAGCACTTGGAAATGGCATTAGAAAAGCAGCATGACTGGTTATCCAGCCTGCCTTGCATCTACCTATATTTAGGGCAACTGGTCAATTAAGCACATGTTCATAAGGCCCTTTTGGCATAGTCCACCTTTTGGAGTGGATCTCAGTTCTGAACAGCTTGATCATTCCTGCTCTATACCAATGAAGATTTTGTTTTGTGCTGACTTGTAGAATGTCTATTTTAAATGGAAGATGTGCCAGGGATACTGCAACACCAATGACTGCCCACACAAATAAGTAATAAGGTTAACTCACTCTGTTGTACTGACTGCAAGTTAATGTTAAGACATCAACTATCCTGCAAGACCCCTGACAGACCACTGAATGGGGCTTATTTCTTGAATTAAAAAGTGAACAGAATAGACTTCACCAGGAATGCAAGGGAGAGGTAAGTGCTGAAGGTTTTGCCTCCTTTTTGTTAATTTGCTATAAAGATGTGATTTGACCATAATTCACCTGAAGTGATGCCTGTCCGTGTTGTACTCTACCCTGAGTAAACATAGTATAATAATACAGTCTGATTACAGAGGGACACGTTGTTCTGACAACTGCAAAAGCAACACTCAAGGGATTGGAAAAAATGTTTGACCTAGAACAGCAGTAGAATGTAGGCTGCTGCAGTTGCGTAGAGAAGCAGCACATCACTACTTGTCTTCATCCATACACTATCAGACTTTTGGAAGCCCATGCATTTGCCATGGATTCACTGGACTGAAAGGGAGAAGATGAACCTGTTTTGATATACAGTGCATAAACCTTTTAAAGTGGAGATTGTCAAGAGTTCAAATGCAGTATGTTCCATAACCAAGCCAAAAACAAGACCTAGCAAGCTCACATCATCTGTGCTGAAAGGGCCCTGCTCAGCTCAGGAACATTCCTCTGGGAAGGTATGACAGGATAGTAACTAGTTAGGAAAACTAGATTCAGGATGCATTTTTGAGAGTTGCAGATTGTTCAGCACCCAATTATCCCAGGAAACCAAGGACTCTGCCTGTCCTGAATAACTTAACAACCAGAATGGAACCAATGCCACTCATAAGTGATCACCTTCACACTCCCAAATACAACCCTGCATTGGCCAGAGACTAAAACAAAATCAAATGAAACAGCTTCAAATTCATTATAGCATGTTGGTTTTCCTTTTTTAAAAATAAGCACATCCTGGTTTTAATACATTCATCCACACTCCAAATAGCAAAACAAATGCAATTCACAAGTATTCTGTTGCCACTGCCATGGCATAACTTTTAAAAATCAATAAACTCCACAACCAGTGTTTTCAGCAAGAGTCAAGAAAAATCTGTGCTCGAGCCATCTTTCTTCCAGTCTCATCTGTTTCAGGTCATATGTTAAGTACAACCATTCATTCAATAGGGGATTCAGAAATCCAACTAGCTTCTTTGGTCTTTGGAACCAGACCATCACAACCACTAATGTTTTCTGTGCCTTCAAAAGGTAATGATCTTACTCTGATAACTATGCCATCTCTTTACCTCCAACACCTAGATTACCTATTTCCGAGCCAATGAAAAATATTGAATGCAGTGTGCCCTGCTGCATGTAGGACTAATTATTATTTGGGGTAGGTATGATCATAAAGACCCAAGCCAGCGCTGAAGAGCTAGCTTCAAACATTTATACTGAAGTCATCTGAATGCCAAGTTTCTCCGACATCACCTCAGGACCAGCTTGGCAATCTTTTAAGTCAGGAAGTCTGCCCTGGGATAGGATGCAATAGTTGATAATTACCAGAGCTTATCCTTGGCTTCCAAAACCAGGAACATACATTCCAGACAAGAAGCTTGGCACCAATAGCTTAAGGAAGGCAAACTTCTTAAAAAGGGATATTGTAGAATGCAGAAAAGGGAAACCAAGATGATCTAAGGGTTGGCGTATGTGCCCTACAAGGAAAGGCTAGAGTACCTTTTAGTTTTAGGGGGGAAATGGATAAGCTGGAGGGGAGCAAAAAAGCAGATAGACTTTTTTCTCCTTCTTATAATGCTAGAACCCAATTAAATTGATAGGAGAATCAGAACAAAGGAACTTTTACAAGCAACATATTAAATCTAAGGAATTCATTGCCACAGGATGCAATGGTGGCCACTAGCTTAGGTGGCTTTATTCATAAAGGACAGCTCTACCAAAGGTTATTAGCCATCATAGGTTAATGTAACTCCAAGGTTCAGCAATAGCATGCCATTGAATACTAGTTGTTAAGGGGATACTTTCATGTCTGCTGGTAGGCTTCCCAGAAGCATCCACTAAGGGATACAGGATATTGGACATTTGGTCTGATTCAAATGGGATTTTCTTAAACAATCATTACCCCCTCTAGCATCGAGATTTCAGCAGATCATGAGAGCCAGAAACTTGCTTTTTATAAAAGCAGAAGCTGAGATTTCAGAAATGGATAGAATTCCAATTCACTCTCTCATATAACAGACTTTAACTTATGCAACACAAGGTTCCAGTGGATGCCTGAGGGCAAAGTGATCCCACACTCTGCTGAAGATACCCACTTCTCAGAAGTTAGAGATGTAAAGCTCTCCACATGTCCCCCAGCCAAGATGATGCTTTTTTCATTCAAACGATTGACTATTTGGTGTAGAAACTGTGTTGCTCCTGACTTCCACGTGTTGTACCCAAACAGAAGAACCACTCTGAGATCGGGGTTATTCTTCAGGCCTAATTAAGGAAGACAGGGGGGGGGGAGATTAGCTCTTTAATGTTGTCTTTTGGCAGGAATGGCAATAGGCAGGACAGCCCTGCACCTACAATTCTGGGCTGGATCAGCATCAGTTTGTGTGTTCTGGGCTACTTCTCCCTAAGGGACAGATGAGCAGAAGACATATCACAAAGGCAGATGCTCTATAAAGATTTGTTATCTTTCTGGCCCTCCAGCTGTTTATGACCTCCTCTGCAGCATACAATCCTGGGGGTTTCGTGCAGTCTGTAACTGTATGTTTTGCTTTGCTTTGCACTTGGCAACTTTAACTACTACCTAATGTTTTACATGTCAGAATACATGCAAGCTGTAGCTCAGGAAGTAAAAAACTTCCTTTGTGTCCAAGTAAACAACACACCCAGAGTATGTAAGTTACACAGCCAGAGGAAGGATCTGAAAATGCCCCAAAGTTAAAAAGGCCATTAAAAACAAGTTGGACTTATTAGTCTCCACAAGGGAGATGCTCCAAGTTGGATAACAAACCTATTATACTCTTTAGGTTAAACAGCAGGCCCATTGGAGGGAAGATTCATGTGTTGTTCTTTTACTGTGGCTGGTGGGGAAGGAGCAGGCTGTGAAGAATATTCTGAACAAAGCATCTCCTTGTTGTCACTCCTGAGGGGCTTACGAATATCCTGTCCAAGGATAATTGGGAGAACATGGAATATTTTAGAAACCCCCATGATAGAAAGTATAGTGGGAAAAAGAGGCTCAGGAAACAATGCAGAGTTACTCCTTCTTTGGAACTGATTACAAAATATTTATCTATGGGTAATCAGACACTTTTAAGCCTTTCATAGGACACAGGGAATAACCTAGACGTTTGGAATCTAGAAATAGGCTTGGATTAGGTTATTTCCCCAATGCTGGATACCTAAAGCAGGTAACTCTAAAGGAGTAAGGCAGTTTATATGTCTGCTGGGCTGCACGTACAGAAAGTGTTCTACCTGATGTTTTGCCAGAATTTACCTCCCTTAAGCACAAAACTAGTTTGCTTCTTGTTCTATCAACTGCAAGTTGGGAAAGTACCTGTTCCCCTCACTCATTTTGGAGAGGATTGTACACATTTGAAAATGATCAGTGCATGCATCCCAGCCACAATCTTTTTTCCTTTATTTAAATAAAGTCAGTTCCCTCCAGGGCTGTGGAGTCGGTACGCCAAACCTTCGACTCCGACTCCTCTATTTTTCTACTGTCCGACTCCGATTCCACCCAAAATTGCTTCCAACTCCACAGCCCTGGAAAGGGCTGTAAATGTCTTTTTAAATTGGAAGCTCTCATAGGAGCATTTTTATCGCTGCCTGAATATGTGCTGATCTTGGCATCACAGCATTTGTCTTCATCTGGGTCCTGTGTCATACACTGACACACAAAATGTTTTCCATCTTGAGTTATGGTGAAATGCTCAACTACAGCTGACTTCATGGGAAGCTTCTTTGACATTTTGAATTTATATTTTAAAAAATTTGACAATCAACATTTATTTTGAAGCCGGAGTCGGTACATTTCTACTGACTCCGACTCCACCCAAAATTGCTTCCGACTCCAACTCCACGACTTTGACTCCACAGCCCTGGTTCCCTCATCTTTTGTACATAGTGCTTGTCTTTATACCCACATAATGCATGCTATGGCCCCAAACCTGGGTTTGGTACTGAGGGTACAATCAACATGCAGAAGTATCCAATTTCAGCTCTCTGTGGATAATTGTATGATGCACACATTTTCAAACACTAGTTTGTTGCATTCATACTACATACACTTTTCTGTGTATATCTAAGACATTTTTAGTTTACACTTAAAAACATGTGTTATGCATTTCTCTGCTTTATCACCCTCACAGTTCTCTCCTGAATCCACACCCAGTGGATCACCATCCTAAAGCTTGCCATTGACAGGCCAGATTTTGTACTCATAGAAAATTCCTTCTACAGAGTCAGTACATTGGTCTATCTAGCTCTGTACTTTCTATACAGATAGGCTGCAGCTCCTCAGGGTTTTAGACAATAGTCTTCCTCAGACAATGCAAACAAGGCTCAAGAAACTTGAATTTAAACTTAAATTGCTTACTGAATATCATGTTTATTAATTATTGCTGTTTTAATGTTTTAATGTAAGCCGCCCTGAGTTCCTCGGAAAAAGGGCGGGGTATAAATATTTTAAATAAATAAATAAATAAATAAGAAACTGAGCTTTTCAGAATCTGAGCTACATCCACTAAAATGCATGACAAAGGCATAATAGGAGGAATCTTTTGGCACATTAGGATTCAGTTTTTTGTGAGTGCATGATTTATCACTCCCATAGGGGTTCACCTGGAAGCTGCAAAAACAGTTGTACCCCTCTGGACTTGTGCATATGGGGTTCAAGACCCATGCCATGAGAACTTTTAATGTTTATTTTTTGAAAGAGCCTGAACTGCACATTTAGGAAGTAAAACTTTAGGCTGCTAAACGTTAACATTTTACTACTATGGAATTTTAGCCAATACTTGCCTGCTTCAGCAAACTGGCTTTCATCAAGGACCCTGGTCTTCAAGTCTTTAAAAAAATGAAAGGTCTGAATCTTCACCCCATCAATCTTGGGGAACAATAATGCAAAGCCGGCTTCACCATCTTCAATCTCCAGAGGTCGATTGCTGTGAGAGCCTATTGGTGTAACTAAGGACAGTTCAAATGTAGGTAATCTTGGTATAAACATCAGTCTGCAACTACTAGCCCATCCCCTAGTCATGCATCTCTGCAATATTTTTTTAAATGCTCCTATTTTTGAAAGCAGCATGGAATGATACCAAAGCACTGTCACTTCAACATGAAACCAAGGAGGGTTTTTTTAATCTGACACAATAATCATGCAGAAGTTTATAAGAAAAACACACATGTGACTTTAAGATCCACATAGAGTCTATGCATTAGAGGCCCAAAGCTCAGTTGTTAGAGCACATGCCTTGTAGGCAGAAAGTCCCAGGTTAAACAGGATTTCAGACAGAACTGAAGGAAAACGGGGCCACACCTTTGGCAAAGAGCTATAGCTCAGTGTAAGAGCACATGCTTTGCATACAAAGAGGTTCATTCTCTGGCATTTCCAGGGAGGGTTGCGAAACACTCTGGCCAGCAACCATGGAAAGCAGATGCCAGTCAGCGCAGACAATACTTGTCTGACTTGGTGTAAAGGCTACTTCCTCTGTGCTTCCGAGTAAACAGTGACTCTCTATATTCACCAAAGAGGAAAATACTTTTGTCTTTTAAAAATGCATGCAGCTACTTATTTGGCTGTGCATGAAACATCCTTGTCACCCTCAGTGAAGCAACTGGAGCAGGTTCTGCTTATTCAGAGCTTCATGTTCCCGTTAGAGCCTCATGAAGCTCTGAATCATCATGGCTGACTTGTGCAAGTAAGCTGTACAGCTTTCAGTGAAACATAGAAGCACTACACACAGCAAACCTAAAATGTCTTGCATGCTCATGGAATAAATGTGTTCTCAACCAGGATTGTGATCATTGCTCACAAGTCAGGTAATAAAGATGGGCTGTAGTTCCCTCTCATTTGCCCATTGAACCAGGATAAAAATAATACCTTTCATATGACCAACAAAGCCTTTGAAAATGACAACCTTTACAAATATCACAGGGCTTTTCTTCAGGCATGCAGCTTATTCTAGCTCTGAGCTACACCGGAAGCAGAATGTTTTAAGGTGTGCAACACCAATGAACATCTCTGCTTTGCTCACTCTGGATGTCCCACCCTAATCTACTACTGAATGCCTCTTTATTCATTTGTTCGTTACATTTATACCCCGCCTTTCTTTCACCATGGAACCCAAGGCGGCATACATGTGGTTCCTAGGCGGACTCCCATCCAGACACTGACCAGACCTGCTTAGCTTCAGCAAGGTGGTGGCCTCATGCCTTCAGACCATAGCCTGGGACCATTTAATACAACTGCCTGCTAGCATGGCCAGGCAGACAGGGGCAAAAGAATCTGCCTTACACAGAGTCAGGCCCTTGGTTCATCTAGTTTAATATTGCCTACACTGACAGGTAGCGGCTCTCGAGGGTTTCAGATAGTGAGTCTTTCCCAGTCTTACATGGGATGCCAGGGAGTGGACCTTCTGCATGCAGATCAGATGCTCTAATAGCCTTCCCCTAGGCCCTCCTTTCTAGGCAGCGAGGGGTGAGAGTTTGGAATTATGCCAATTCATAGTAGATGACAGCATCACACAGGAATCTGGGGAACATGCATGGGGGTTACTAGCCGGCCAACAGCTGAAGGCTCTGCTTGCATTAAGAACTGGGACTTCTGTGTGGAGTCTGCTGGGATTTAAGCACTGGAAAATGGCATGATTGTGGAGCTTATGGTGGCTGTGGGTACAGCTATGTGTACAGATTGTGAAGATGCACATCCATACAACATTGCCTCTGGGGGAATGTCACATACTAACGGGCTCCATGCACTCATATGGGGCCCAGTAAGCAGCACAAACTGTTCCTTACCTAGTGAAGAATCTGAATCAGTCTATCTCCCTCTCCCCCCCCTTTTACCGAACATTGTCTTGTTTTAAACCAGTGGAAGGAACCGTTTGCAAGAGCCAACAGCTGAACTTATTACCGCTTTTTCTTACCTACAACTCCAGGTGTCACTAGACCAAGGACTTGGCATCGTTCGGGCAATAGTTTTTCTAATGCAGTGGCTGTTTCTTTGCTATTTCTTCTTCGTGCTGTAAGAAAAACAATGTGGAGTCCACTCACATGGAATCAACTGCAGAGTTGGGAGCATCTACCAGGTCTTCATGTTATTTTAATTAGCTGCTTCAGCAAGTGCAGGTACTCCTCAGGAACAAACTATGCTGGTCAAAAATGGCACATTTAACTGTTGGGCAATTTGCCCACATTTTTTCCTGTGGTAGTTTTCCAGGAACTTAGAAGAGTGAATACTGAGATGTTGGTTCAAGCTTATGATATGACTGGAATTATAAGTGGTCAAAATAGGCCGTGTGCCTATTCTGACAGTTCCTCTAAGATCGTAACAAATGTGCAGGCCACTGAGGAAAGCGGTGAAATACTTTGCTACTTTCCAAGCCTTCCCAAGGCCTTAGAAACTGATTTGCTCTGCTCCTGAGCCATGAGAAGAGCACAAGGAAACTCAATTTCTGCTAGGCCAGCAACAGGCTTGCAAAGAAGCAGTGTCTTGCTGCTTTGCAAGCCTCTCCAAAGCTGGATGCTTAAGGGGACTTCCGGGAAGGGTGACTTAGCCTGTGCCTGCTTTTGAGACGGGCTCCTGCCTCAAAAGAAGCTTATTCAGATATATCAGTCAGGTTTTTTTTTTTTTTTTTTGACTGATTAAACTTCTCCCGGGTAGGGAGAAACGAAGAGATTAACCTCAAAGCCTATTTTTGTTGGGACGACCAGATCTCATTAATTTATGGGACGAGGTCCAGCCGACGAAGGTGGGACGGATTTTCAACAACAAGCTCTATCTGATAAAGCGAACGTTCATCTTATCTTCTAAGAGAGAACGCACTAACAGGCAAGCACCCTTCTTTCTATATTTTTCTTTTACTTGACTTAAATTGTTGCTGTTTAAAAGAGATTTGCCAGATTGATCGGTTTTTGACATCTCACTGGGGAGCCATAACTTCTCTCTGCTACTCACTAATTAATAGCTTATCTCTGTTTTTGTTGCAAAAAGCTGTCCTGGATTTGCATTCTAAAGATATACACAGAAGAGGGATTTCTATTCCAGATTTTTATTTTGAAGAATATTATATTGTCTGAGACTACTCTCTTTTTGGTCTATTTTATTTTGACGAATCTGTTTCTTGACAACCGCCATTAATTGTTTCGATCCTGGGAACTGCATTTTGTTTACTTAAGCATGGAGAGATAAGGCTGTCTGCTCTGTTTATACTGTGATGTCACCAAGTTTGGAGTATTAACCCAATTGTTGCTGAAATAAGAAGTGGTTTTCCTATATTTTTCTTTTAAAATGGCAATTAAGAAAGTGGCTGAGAATCTGGAAATAACTATGTTTCAGAAAATAATGGATGAGATTGAGATAACGAAACAAAACCTGCGACAGGGTTGTAAGGAGCTGAAAATTGAATTGAGTAAAATGAAGCAGGAGATTAAAGATATAGGGGTCCCTGTGAGAGAGGTGACCCTGGAAGGGGTCCCTGTGAGAGAGGAGACCCCGGAGATTGGAACAAACGTGGAACAGGAAAAAGATTTGGAGTCTATGGACTTTAGAAACAAAATCTATTGTTTGGAGACACAGGAGATTAAAGACATAGGGGTCCTTGTGAGAGAGGAGACCCTGGAGACTGGAACAGGGGTCCCTGTGAGAGAGGAGACCCTGGAGACTGGAACAGGGGTCCCTGTGAGAGAGGAGATCCCGGAGATTGGAACAAACGTGGAACAGGAACAAGATTTGGAGTCTATGGACTTTAGAAATAAAATCTATTGTTTGGAACTCAATGTTATCTCTGAAGAAATTAATGAAGATTCTAGAGATAAAGTTATCAATGGCATGGATAATCTTCTGGACTGGAATGATGTGATGGAGCCCAATATAGAGAAAATCTATGGAATTAACTGCAGCCATGTGACAATGGAAAAACTTTTAAGAGATGACCCAGTGTATTTTGAAAAAAAGAACAGAGATATGATTTTACAGCAGTATTTCAGCAACCTACTCAGAATGGATGGCAAGAAAATATTTGGGATAGAGGTAATTCCCATCAGACTCTTACTATATGACTATGGCTTTGACAGCAAGATTATTATGGAATACTGATAATGGAAGATTGGATATTGAAATTACTGGACTTAACAAGACTACTGAAGATGGAAGATGGAAAATGGAACTAATAGGGATAATAGAACAATGGCTACTGAAATTACTGAACCTAACAGATTCTGATGTGATGGATTAATTGAAATGTTTATTTTGACTATGGTTATGACAATAAGATTATCATAATTAGTAATGAGATGGATTAATCGATATGCTTATCTGGAAAAAAAAAATTGATAGATATATTTCTTAAAGAATTGAAACCTCTCTTTGACTTTTTGTGGAAAGAATAAAGTAATGTTTATGAGATTTGATGATTAAGTAAGATAACTACTGGAGGAAAGTGATTTTATAATATGACTTAAGAGACAGGATTGTTATATATTATAGACTTATAACTGATTTGATCTTTGACAAATGGGAAGTCAATATTTTACTCTTTATTTTTTATTTTTGTTTTTTTTTTCTTTTTTTTTTTTTTTGTTTAACTATTTTTGATTTTGTTTTTTGTCTTTGAATGTTTTATGATTTCGTCTTGTATGTTTTATGAAAATCTGAATAAAAATTATTGAAAAAAAAAACAAAGCTGGATGCTTAAGAGTGCCAACTCCTACCTCCTGTCTTCATTGCATTGGGGGCAGGGGAGAGAACACAAAGGTGGTGGCTTGTCGCTACCATTATTCTGGGTCTCAGAGCTCAGACTTTGGGCTGTATCCAACATTCTCTGTCCGCTAGTGCAAGGGTGAGTTTTGCCAGTGGAACAAGTATACTGCTAAGTGACTTTAACTTAGCACTACAGGGGATACAACCCTTTACCTCTTCCCACAGAATTGGTGGAGACCAAACAGTCTGGGTACTAAGGCTAGCCAAAACACGTGGGCCCCTATCTGGTAATGATCACTACCACAGGCTCTCCCTCCATGTCTTAAGTAACACTCAATCCACTGGAGCAAAGCAGCTCCATCACAAGTGCTTCCTTGCATTGTGATGTATAAAATCAGTAAGCAGGCAGAACAAGGTTCCTTCAAGGCAGAAGGATGCCTTGGGCATAGATGCTTACCTTTCTTCTGTCCATGGCTGTGGCACTCTTCATGTCCAGTGAATGTTTCTGCATCTGCTATATACAACACTGTCTGGGGCAGCACGTGAACCTTCTGTAAAGTAAAAGCCAAATATGATGACAGGCACTGGAGAACATAGAGGAACTACCCTTTCATAGGAAAAGCAAACATAGCTGGAAATGGGGAGATAACATTTAAATCCCCTAACCCATACTCTCTCTCTCTCTTTCTCCCTCTCCCAGACACATCCCAATGAAGAACTTGCTTGGCTTGGAGCACAAAGAACTGCTGCTCTTCTGACAAGACTCGCTTCTGCCAGCCAGAGCTCCTCGACTAAGAAATGTAGGACGCGCTGGAAGATGGACTCGGGCAGAAAAAACAGGCCACTGGTAGTGGCTGGTGAACCAGCACCCGGACTCGTATTGCTCCTGCATGGGCCACTTCGACCTGCTCAACTGCTTCACCATCGCAGAGAACAAGAGTGGGGCCCACGTCCGCTTCGGCCTCATGGGGGGGGATGCTGCAGCCGTGCGGGCCTCCTGCTGACAGGCCCAACTAGGCTTGAGTCCTGGAGCCTCGCAGCCACTGGGTGCCCCCCCTCCCCAGAGGAAGGAGAGGCAAGAGAAATGGTGGCAAGCTGCACCAGGGGAGCAATAACCTCTTGCCTGCTTGTCACCCTCCTCCATGGTTAACATAATTTCAGTTTTCTGACACTTTCACAGAGCGGGGAGGGCAGCTTATGAGCTTCCCTTGGTGCACTCTGACTTTTATACTGTGTTATGTTTATGTATATGGATATTGTTCATGGGTTTTGGTTTGTAAATTAATTTGATATGTTTTTATTGTACCTTGTGTATTGTAAACTGCTTTGAGATGTTTTAGATAGTAAGTGGTCTATAAATGGAAACAACAACAACGAATCATCTCATCCTTCAAAAGCACCAGGGCTGTCCCTACCATTAGGTAAATTGAGTCAGCCACCTCAAGCAGCTGATTTGGGATACCATGAAAGGGCAGCAAATGGTTAGTTATTTGGTTATTGTTTAATTATTTACAGCCAAAGAGGTCCTTGAGGGATTTTAAACTAGCTGGTGGTCTGATAAGAACTAGGCATTACTAAAGATCAAGCTGAAGAAGATTCTACAGCTGGCGGTTCTTATTATTGTAGATTGTGGTTATGAATGGATTTTATGTATGATTGAATGAGTGAATGCAACTGAATGAATGGATACGTAGATTCAGATGGATGAGATATAGTTATACTATTATTATTGTCATTTTTGTTATTATTATTTAAGGCTAGGAATTAGCTTGGACTGGATATCTGTATTGGATATCTATTGTTCATGGAAGGTATGGGCATTTAACATTTCAATTCCCATCCTATATTTTAGTAGTTATTATAGTCTTTATAGTGATTAGATGAGTAGATAAATTGACATTAACTAATCCTGTGAAACAGCGATAGAGTACGAACTTATAGGGAACAGGTTCTGGATCCAAATCTGGATTCAATCTCAGAACTGATCCAACTCTCCGGCGTCTGGGGATAGGGACATGTGTAGATCTGGGGGGGATGTGACAAAAAGGGATGGGGGCCAAGGTATACAAACATTGGGCGGCAGACGATGGAGTGGTGCTGGAGGCAGACCATGTCAGAGTAGAGGAACAAGGGATAGATGCATAATATCCATCCCTTGTTCCAGGTCTGCCCATAACCCGAAGATAACTGGGGGATGCAAGATTCCAACCAACCTTCGTTTGCTGCTGTGTAATGCCAGGTCTGTGGTACAGAAAACATCTTGCATCCATGATATGATCTTGGATGAATCCGCAGACCTGGCATGTATAACGGAGACCTGGTTGGACGAAGCCTTGGCACCTACTCTCGAGGCGATGTGCCCGCCAGGTTTCCATTATGCACATCAGCCGAGGGAAGGAAGGCGGGGAGGGGGAGTGGCTGTCATCTATCGGGACTCCTTGGTTTTTGCCAGGTCTCCTCTCCATGGGACCAAGTTTGTTGACTGCATGTACTGGAGGTTGGGCCCGAAGGGCAGTTTAGGGATCCTGCTTGTGTACCGCCTGCCTCGCTGCACAGCAGAATCCCTGGCCGAGGTGCTAGAGGTGGTCTTGGGTGTGCGCATGGTGTCCCCAGAATTGTTGGTGGTGGGTGACTTCAATGTGCACGCCGAGGCCATTCTCAATGGAGCCCCTCGGGATTTCCTAGACACCATGACTTCTTGGGAACTGCACCTTAGTAATGCTGAGCCCACCCATGTAGCCGGTCATGCTCTCGACCTTGTATTTGTTCTGGGAGAGGAGAAAAGTGCTCTGAAGTTAGGGGCTATTACTTTTACCCCTGTGTCATGGTCAGACCACTATCTGGTAAACGTAGACTTCTCGATGCCGCACACCCTCTGCAAAGGCACTGGACCTATTAGAATGGTCCGCCCCAGGCGCCTGATGGATCCAGAAGGATTCCTGACTGTGCTGGGGGATTTGGAACTTGCTGAAGGTCATTCAGTCGATGCCCTGGTGATGGAGTGGAATACGGGGATCACCGGGGCATTAGACCGAGTGGCCCTGAAACGTCCTCTCCCCCTGAAAAGATCCCAGACAGCACCATGGTACACACCACGGTTGCGTGTTCTGAGGCAGGAGGTGAGACGACTAGAACGCCGGTGGCGTAAGTCCCGCTCCGAAGATGCTCGGACACAAGTTAGAGCAGCAGTAGCTGCCTATCATGTGGCAATAAAGACAACAAAGAAAGATTACTTTGCTACCTCTAGGTACTGCTCGTGGGAGACAAAGGAGGGTTGGGAAATATTGACCTGGTGTTTAATGGGGTAAAACTGCCCCTGAAGGACCAGGTCCGAAGCCTCGGGGTGATTCTTGATTCCGGGCTGACCATGGAGGCTCAGGTTTCATCAGTATGCCGGGCAGCTTGGGGTCAACTACGTCTCATCCGGAGGCTGCAACCCTAGATTCCTGTCCACCAGCTCCCACTCGTAGTACATGCACTGGTCACCTCTCGTTTAGACTATTGCAATGCGCTCTACGTGGGGTTACCCTTGAAAACAGTCCGGAAATTACAACTGGTACAAAACACGGCGGCCCGTTTACTTACGAATAGCCGCCGTTATGATCATATTACCCCAGTGTTATACAATCTTCACTGGCTTCCAGTTGTATTCCGGGCTCAATTCAAGGTGTTGGTATTAACCTTTAAAGCCCTATACGGTTCCGGCCCAGTATACCTGAAGGAGCGCCTCCAACGTCATAAAGTATGCCGCCCTACAAGATCTGCCACTCAGGGCCTTCTCTCAGTTCCGCCGACTAAGGTAGTTAGGTTGGTGAGGACTCGGGAGAGGGCTTTTTCTGTGGTGGCCCCCACGATTTGGAACTCCCTCCCAATAGATCTTCGACATGCCCCTTCCCTAGACATATTTCACCGGGGCCTGAAAACGTGGCTTTTACATCAGGCCTTTACGATCCTTGAGACTTCCAAGATGAATTAGTTCTGGAACTGTAATACGAACAATCTACTACATACTGTAATTCTTACTGTACTGTACTGGCTATATTGTTATTGTATTTTATTACGTTTTATTGTACGCCGCCTAGAGTGGCCTTTGGCTAGATAGGCGGCCTATAAATTAAAGTTTATTATTATTATTATTATTATTATTTTCTGCCTCAAAACGTATTGAGCACCAAGAGCACCAAGTTTGAAAGGGTGGGGGCTTTTTCAATTTGCATTTACACCTTTACGCATCTTGCACAAAGTACAACTCCTCAGGGTCATAATGGCCTGTGCGTTTTCTCCTCTAAGTTTTCAAGAGTATTTGTAAAATGTTCAAGGAGAAACTTAACCCAACAAAGAACAATATAATGAAATCTTGTCTTTTGACAATGTATAACAGCCATCATTCTGTACAGGAAAAAGCCCATTACAATTAAGTAGTTAGAAGACTTATAAACCACTTGATCAAAGTGATGTACAAATAAAACTGTAAATAAGACATCACTAAAACGCAGAAACCAATTAAAATACACATAAAACCATCATTAAAAACAAATATAAAATCAATAAGATTTTTAAAAAAATAGATAACTAAACTATATATCCAAGTATGCTTGCTGAAACAAAACAGTTTTCAGCAGACATCTAAGACAATAAAGAGGGGCTGCCTGCCTAATATCAATAAGCAGTTCTTGGTTTAGTTTACATACCAAACAGTTTTAAGTACATGCATGGATGCTCGGAAGCAAGTCCCAGTGGGTTTTATGGGCTTACTCTCAGGTAAGTGTGCAGAAACTGTAACCTAAGAACTTCATGTCTCCCAAATAACTACCTCAAGACTAAGGCTCACTTTATACTATGGAACAGGACATACATGTAAAAACTCAGCTTCCCCAAATATGACAAACAGCAAAATAGAAAGTTACAATAGATTACATTGTCATACCTAAAGCAATACACATAGCAATGCTACAGAATCAGCAGCGAAGCATCACCTGCATTTTAAGAGGTTGTACACCAAGAGCAGCATAGGAATGCTACTTGTTAGATTACCAAAACTACATGACTGATCAAAGATGTTCCATCCACCTACCTCAAGCTCCTCTGTCAACACCCGGACCAGAGCATGACTATTTGATGGTCCTTGTTCTACTGTAGAAACCCAAGCAACACTCTGCTGGGTTCTCAAGATTCTGCGGGAGCACTCTCTCCATAACCGGCACACACTGAAACACAACAGAATAAGCATTTGGAAGATATTCTGTCACTATAGAAAGAAATGCAGAGATTTGGAAGGTTTAAGTACTTCACATATCTCAGCATACTGTAATCCTTACAATAACTCTGTACAGTTTTTTTTGTAAGGGGCCAGTATACCAATATTTTTATAAATAAACAAGGGCAGCATTATTTACCCTAGATTGCAGATGGTGGTGAGAGTTGAGAAACAGTGATTTGCTCACAGCCACCCTGTGTGCTTATGGCTGAGATCTAAACCACTGATCTCCCCCAGTGCAGCTCTTTGTTTTAGCAACTACCAGCTCTCCCACACTGGCTCCTCCTTTCTCTTTCTTTGGAAATGTCCATCATGTGGCTTTAGTGATTGGTAACACTTCTTGCTCCTTCTAAAAGCTAACCACCTGAAAAGCCCAGCCGCCAGTTCCTTTACATGAATCTATGACCATGGCTTCCTGCATGTCGCAGAGAAAAATGCTGAAATATTATCCAGTTACCAACTCCACCGGCACTCTGGTATTCCTTCTCTTCCTCCTAGTCACACTTCTGCTTTCAAGACAGCACTTCAATACTCATCATGGAATTCACCTGCCACTGCCTGGAAAAGAGGAGCCAAAGGGCTTATCTCTGCTGCAGGCTTCTTTTGAAAGGCAGCCTTCAGAAGAGTCGCTGCTGGATGGCTTGGGATTCGACTCCCCACATTGGCTGCATTGAAATGGGACGTGTATCAGCAGCCAAAGTGTCCAGTGACAAGGCAGCGCTCATCCATCTTTTCTCCAGGAGGGACCTGGACGGCAGCAGTACAGGGTGTTGTCCAAGAAGCAGGTAACTCACGAGGAATTGAACAGGTGAGACAGCAACAAGTCCATTTTTACTCCATCCCCCATCAACACTTAGTGTCTGGTGAGCAAAGAAGGGAAGCAAGGGAATGTAACAATAGTGTACCTATCTTATGCCAAGCTCAGCCCATTATGGTTCCCTTTTCCTAGCGAAAAGCAGAATTAGCACCTTACATTGCAAATAAACTTGTCATATTTGCTCAGGAACCTTCAGAAAGCTGGTTCATGTAACAGTAAGGCTTAGCGGCTCAGCCAAACTTTGGCTTGGCAAGACTGCGTAGATTCTCAGAGAGGAGCTTGCAGCTGCTTTGCTCCTCCTACCATGCTAAGCCAAACCAACGTTTGGCTCAGTGTGTTTTCCAAACTGGGACATGTGGTTAAGATTTCTCTTCATTAACCATGAACTGTAGCCAAGAACAAATACAGGCTACAGCTTGTGAAAACCTCTGCCACAATACGTTTACCTGCTTTTAAAGAAGTGCCACTAGAGCCTTCCTTTTGTGTTAACTGTAACAAACTAACACAGTTTCTCCTCTGAAATAAGGCTCCTTGTGACATTTAATCTATTCATCCTTACTTCACCTGCTTTAAACAAAATGTGTCCTATATAAAAGGTAGCTTAGAACCCAAAGCTTCTATCCAGATCAAAGAGCAAGTACCATCAGCTCCTAAAGAGACCTGAATGGCTGCATGAGAACTATCACAGAAGGCACTGCCCCGCTTTCTAGGGGCTGCTTAAAGGCCCATGTACTCAGTATGAAGGCAAAAGAAAAGTCCAGGCCAGGGAACTGATGTAAGCAGCTCCTGAAGGACCCATCAGCCAGCCTGAAAGAAAACTCTGCTATGCTCCACTTCATATTTGCTTGTCTTTAGTACTGTAACCCAAGGTGGGAGAAAGGCAACAAATTAAAGACACATATACAACAAACAAACTGGCAAGAAAAGGAACTAACAACAATAATTATACTTTTACTGCAGCAGATTAACACAAATATATTAACTTCATTCATATTGCTGCCCCGTAGCAGAAGCTCTCTTGGAGCTCACCAACAAATCCAATAATTAAAACATAACCTAATACAAAAAACAGAAAGAGCCCATGTTAGTCATACCCAAGATGAGAATCACTGAAATGAATGGACTTGACCAAGTTAAGGTACATTAACTCCAGCGGGTCTACTCTGAGTAGTTTACTTGGATACATCTCAGTTTTTTAAAGCTAAAGGAGAAGCTAACAGGGGGCCTCTCTTCCCCCCCCCGCAACTCTACGCTGCGACAAAACACCTCCAAAGACGACTTCACAGATGAGCGAAGGTGTCCAAGCCCAGGACTGTACATATGAGAGCCCCAGTCAGCCAGACAGAGCCCCACGACAGCCCAAGCGGCCCGGGTTCCGACCAGGAGAAGCCCCTTCCAGCCCACCCGTTCACAGGCCCGGGTCGCCACTTCCCTTCCTTCCCGACAGAGTTCGGGCACCAGCTCCTCACCAGGCCGCCCGCAGGAGTGCCTTCGTCGGCAGGAAGCCCAGGATCCGCTCCACCACCTCAGCGAGGTTGCTCAGGACATAACAGCCCTTAGGATCAGGCTCCATAGCAACGCCTGGCCTTGTTTGTCGCCGAGCAACCAGCGACAGGGAAGCGGGCAGGGAAAGCCTGACGCCAGGGCGCGCTTAGGAGGGCGTCATCAAACCTGCGACCGTTCCCAGCACCAAAGAGAGAAGAAAGGAAGGAGTGACACTTTCAGACGAAATTCTGCTGAGGGAAAAAATATCGAAATCAGCTGGCATTGGGACCGATTCGCAGGTACAGCAAGGCATCTCTATGGTATATTGGCTTCGGAGGTGAGAGGAAACCGATTCGGTTGGAGAACAGAAGCTCCGTTTTAAGTTTACAAATTTTATCTCTATGAGCCCGCATCGTATTGACTGATGGGACCATGGAGTCTAAGATGTGACAGGCTAGAAAGAACTATTTTCGATTTCAGAAGGAAATAGGAACTGATAGCAAAATAAACATGTTGGGGCCTGAACAGCGAAGGGATCTTGTCGGGTTGTGTCAGATGGTTCCATGAAAATGTTGACCTGATGTTTTGCTGCTGTAAAAAAGGGCGAATATTGTAAGGAGTTGGATCGAAAATAACCTTGCCAGCTTCATGTGTTATCATTGAGCCACCTGAGCTTTCTTGGCCAGTCAGCACCACCTCAGACCAAGTCAGTGTGTATGTTAAGTCTGTGTACAGTTGCCATATTCTGCTAGACTATGCATATGCAGCTGGCAGGCAGCCTAAGGCTGTAAACACAATAGTCGCCAGATCAAAGTGTTTCCATTAGCCACATCTGAAGAGGGGTTGATCTGCCAATCAGTTGCAAATCTTTTTGAAGCTGAATTAAAAAACAACTCTTTTTTAAAAAGGGTGGGGTTTGACTAGTGTTGTGTGCCCGTTTTCAGAAGAAGTGGAGACACACTGGAACCGCAGAACAGCGAGTGTGTTTCTACCCTAAAATTCTTGATTTTCCCAGGACAGCTGTGGTGTCCCTTGTTGGCTAAGAAACATAGAAGGCGGAAATAGGCTGATTTCTCACAAAATGGACAGAAAACCACCTCCACAATTTGCTTTGTATCTCAGGATCCATAAGGACAAAAGACTTGCTTTTTTTAAAAAAAAAATGAAAGCTGGGAATCAGTGCCAGGGCTAAGCAGGCACTGGGTAGCATGGCTAGAATCTGGGCAAAACCCAGCTAACCAGGCAATATGGCAGCCCCAACTTCAACACATTACAAAAGGCAAAGCTGTAACAAATTATTTATGGCTCAACCTTTCATAGAGTTCACTAAATGAAATGCATGACAACTGATACAGGGCAGATGCATAGAAAGTTAAAGGTTGATGAGGTGTTACAGACCTCTTGATTTATCTATAACAGACTAACATGGCTACCCTTCTGTATATTATTACATGAATTTAAGAACTTTGTTTTGGCTCACACTTGGAATACTGCGTATGCCTCTGACTGGAGGTAGAACATATCCACCAGGGCTAGTAGCCATCGATAGCCTTACCTGCCATGAATTTGTCTAATCCTTTGAAGCCATCCAAGCTGGTGAGCATCACTACCTCTTCTGGGAGCAAATGCCATAGCTGAACTGGGAGCTATGTGAAGAAATTTCTTCTGTTTGCCCCAAATCTTCCAACGTTTAGCTTCATTGGATGTCGCTGAAGTCTAATATTATGGAGGAAAAAATTATATCTAATTTCTCCACACCATGCATAATTTTACACACCTCTATGTTTCCTCTTATTCACCTTTTATTTAAGCAAAAAAGCCTACAATGTTGTAACCTTTCCTCATAGTAGAGCTGCTTCATCCCCTTGATAATTTCAGTTGCCCTCTCTGAACCTTTCACAGCTCTACACTACACTTTTTGGCGAGGTGACCAGAACTGTACACAGTATTCTAAGTGTGGGCATACCGACAGTTTTATTTTGATTCCTTTCCTAATTATCCCTAGCACGGAATTCACCCCTTTCATGGCCATACACTGGGTCAATATCTTCATTGAGCTATCCACTATGACCCCAGAGTCTTATTCCCAGGGAGTCACCACCAGCTTAGAACCCATTTGGGGTATAAATGAAGTTTAGATTTATTTATTTATTGCTTACACTGAATTTCATTTGCCATTTTACTGCCCATTCACTCAGTTTGGAGAGATCCTTTTGGAGCTTTTTGCAATCTTTTTGTTTTAAGCACTCCAAACAATTTGGTATCATCAGCAAACTTTGCTACCTCACTGCTCACTCCTAACCCTAGATCATTTATGATCAAGTTACAAAGCACAGGTTCCAGTACTGATCAGGGGGAGGGGTTCTCCACTTTCTACATTCCTCTGTTGGGAGAACTGTCCATTCATTCCTGCTTCCTACTTCTTTCTTATCTGATTTTATCTTAATTCTTATTCTGGTTTTTTTTAAAGTCACCTTTCATCAATGAAGACCCCAGGGCAGTTTACACATCTGTTTCAGTCAAAACAGCAAAATACACAAAATATTAAAATATAAACTAAAAATCAAGTTAAAAGTCCTGCTATTAAACAATCCAAGTCATTAAACAAAACTACAGCAGCCATTCTAATAGAAAACCAAACAGCATCACTCTGCCTTAAAGGCTTGATTAAAAGAAGTGTGTTTTCATGCCATGCCTGAAACTCAGTAAGGAGGGAGCCAAGTGACACTAGGGGGAGACAGTTCCACAGATGGGATACCACAACAGCATTACTTAACAAGTTCCTGATCCACAAGAGGACCTCTCTTATTCCATGACTGCTACGCTTACTCAGGAGTCTTTGATGAAGTATTTTGTCAAAGGTTTTGTGAAAGCATACGTACACAATGTCAACTGGATCACTTCTATCTATATGCTTGCTGATGTTCTCAAAGAACTTCAACAGGGTAGTGAGATGGGACTCACTAAATAGAGGGAAGGCAGAACTCTTGTGCCTCTTAAGACCAAATAACACAACAGATACCATTCTCGTAGAACGGTAGGGAAGGCTGCATCGGTTGAATCTCTACCTGATACACAGCCATGATTGGTTCAGTCTCAGGAGCAATGAGCATATTGGCCTCCTCTCCTTTTCAGCCTCATATGCCATCAAGGGGCTGGTCTTGGGCTTAGGGGACAACTGAAGCAAGCTGTTCCTTTTCCCCTCATGGTTGCTCATTCTCCTGGTTCTGAACCAATCATGTTTTTTTTTTGCTGGCTGCTTGTTTCCCTTCAGCTCCCCAAACTTTATTCCAGTGGCCAAAGAGTTCTATATGTACACTGTTACCTGCTGTCATGGATTTTCAATGGCAGCAGAGGAGTGGAAAACTTTGTCCTGCAGCAATTCTGGAGGTTTTATGGGGCAGGAAACTAGATTGCCCCCATAAACCCTGCCTGGCACTCCAGTTTCCACCTCAGCTGCGGTCTGAGAGAGGATAGCTGCCAAGTTACTTCCAGTGTTTTGTTTAGAGCAGCCAACAGAATCTTGAAATTACATCAAATCACTAAAGCTGTGGCTATGCATATCTTATGTGTGAGAGTGAAAGACAAGACCAATCTTCCATTAAAGCTTTTGAGTGAGAAATAATCATTTAAAAGTATTTATTTATTTATTACATTTATCCCCCGCCTTTCTTTTCACAACAGAAACCCAAGGAGGCTTACATATGGTCCCCAGGCGGTCTCCCCTCCAGGCACTGACCAGACCTGACCCTGCTTAACTTCAGCAGGGAGCTGGCCTTATGTGCCTTCAGGCCAGTCATCCAGCTTCTTCATTTTATATCTTCGTAAATGTAAACATGCAGCTTTTAGGCAGCAAAATGATATTTTATTGGCATTAAATAAAGCACCATTTGTCTTGATTAGTATTTTAGAAAACAGTGTGAGACATATTAGTAAGTCCTTAAGTCAGTGATACTATGACCTTAAGCACTACCACTAGAGAGACTGGGTTTATGCTTTTTAACTATTATATTAGTGCACAGCATGATAGATTTTTAGCACTGCATGCCATTTCTCATGTTCACAAAACATCAACTACAAAAAGATACCACACTCAGTCATTGAAAGCAGACTCTTCCAGAGATACTAACTAGAAACAGAATTCTTAAAATGGTTCTTTATTCATAAACTTGATGCAAGTTTACAGATTACCGTACACTGCTAAATAATTCTGCAATGAAAAATGAAACTCAAAAACAATAAAAAGCAAGCCAAGTGTGCACCTGTCATTCTGCTAGTCCATTAGAATATGAAAGAATTCAATAATGCATTCAAAGTTTTAGCCTCTGGTTTTTAAAAGGAGCTGCAGAAATGCTTACAGAATTTGGCCTCTGATTTATGGCTGCTAACGAGATTATCAGAATAATATGTACAACCAAATAAACAAGGAAGCTGTAAAGTCATCCACACCAGTCCCAAAAAGACTACATGAAACAGTCTTGGACCAGGCAAAATCCTTCTAATCTTCCAAGCCAAAAAACAGCATATGTGACCAAATGCTGGGCACCAAAAAACACAAATTTAATATCCCGCCCCCCAAGGAGAGGAAGGAGGGCTGAGACATTTCTGGAGTCCTAAAAAAAAGTGCTTATACCCTTAATTTATGTGAACAGAAAGGTCTACTCAATTTCAACCACCAAAAATAAAAACCACACCTGATTTTTTTAAAAGGTAAGGCAATGATATAGCAGTTACCAACCCACAGCAGTTACAGATCCAGATCATTTCCTAAAAGGAAGAGCAGTTCCCCATTAGTTTTTCAACAAAACCATGGTCACAACTATGGCAACCTTCTTAAAAAAAACTCTGAACCAAGAGATTCCTGGGACTTGTTACTGTTGCTTTTGTTCAAAAACTGTTTTTAAAAAAAGGAGTGTCTTCTTGATTTCTGCCAATTGCTTTTTAAAGTTCATTAGTCTACAGATGATTGCAACAACCCGTTAATAGAATCAAATGCCTAAAGAAGGTTTCTAGTATTTTAAATAACTTCAAGCTTTATACCTATGGCTCCTTCTTGCAAAGGAGATACAAGAGCCAACAAGTAGTAGAGTAGCCCAGCAAAAAATTGATGCCCCAGTGGATATGACTAGTTGCAAAGTTCTATTGGCACAGCCTGGCTCTGCTGAAGCAGCAGGACAACTCAAGAACATCTCTGCCCAAAAACAGTTCATATCCTCAACACAGCCATGAAAGAAAAAAGTTTAATGATTTAACATTACAGTTTTTCTATATCATCATCGTCATCAAATTTGGCAATACTATAAATGCTTTCAATTTTAGGCCAGGGGAAAAAAAGAGTCTAATTTAATGAGACCTGAAAACTTTGTAGCATATCATTAAACTAACTTTATTCAACTTGGTTTGCTTTAAATAAAATATATTGCAGTTCTCTGCAGTCTGGGAAAAAAAATAAGTGCATACAAACGTTGGTTGGGGGAAAAAAGTTTCTACTGACTGATATTTTAGTAAACCCCGAGAGCCCAGTTTGAAGGATTTACACTCTAAAATCAAGTGAGGATTGGGAAGCTTAATCCATTGGGACAATATGTAAAGTCTTAAAACTGTTCAGTTGAAGATACTTGACAGAAGAGCAGAATTGTACAGCTGATACTGGATGTGTCAGTCAGCAGATTATCCACTAATTATCTATGAGCTAGAGTCTTCAGTATGGCTGTTACAGGGGCATTCATAGCTTGAATCTGTGTTGGAAGGAAAATCTTTTACTGACATTGGTCCAAGTGTATGAAAAGTCCACAGTATTAACCATCTTCTTTGGGAGGTGTGAACCAGCCTGCAGGAAGTATTTTAAAAAAAAGATTTGGCATTAACAAATGTGCAATAGTGATGCCAACACCCATTTTTGAAAGGGGGTATGTGCTATATAACTATATCATACACAGTGGCACTGAGTGGGAGGACCAACCCAGATACAGGTGTTTGAGCACCCACAAGACAGCATGAGTTGTTTAATGCATATCAGTTATATAGATAGATAAAAGAAACCTGCATTACAGAATCTAGTTCTGCAACTGGATGTTTATGTAAAAACTAGCAACATTTGGACTCAGTTTACTTGGCTGGTAGTCTTAATAGAGTGCATGATGGAACATGCAAGCAAAGAGTTATCAAAACACCTTTCAACCAATCAATAATTTACATTTAAATATGTTTTTAAATTACCAGCACTCACAATATCAAGGTTGCTGGCAGACTTCAGGGGACCCTCGGCACAGTGCCACTGATGGGCCCCCATCCTCCAACAAACATGCACACACCACCCTCACAGTGTGGCTGCGCTTTTTTCTGCTGCTGCTGCAGCCATAAATCTGTAGGACGTGGCACTGCATTCTGGGTAAGTTAAAATGGCGGGTGGCCACCGCAGAGGGGAGCGGAGCTTGGACCCTGTTCAAAGGCAGCATTGCTGCCTGCCCAGCACCCATGAGGCTGGTCAGGACTCTGATGAGGATGGTAATAAGAGCAGCCCAGCTGAGTTAGGCCACTGAGGGACCCTTGCACAATTCCTGACTGCTAGCGCTGGGGCCTGTCCAACATACTTGGTTTCTGAGATAATCTGCAACAAAATCAAATCAAAACTACCATTTTTTATTAGAACAGTGGTCTTTAACTTTCTCTCTCACCTCGTTAATAAAGAGTGCCCTTAACTCGCTGCCCTACCAGTCTAAATTAGTCAATTCATTCTCAAATTAAACCTTTATGGGGGGATGCAATTAGGTTTGTACAGAGAAGTAGGCATCAACTTCCCAGCACACTATTACACCGACTTTGGGTAACTTTGGATATATGGGGAAAATACATGTCGGTAACGGAGGGGCTTCTCTCTTCTGGCGTTATACTTACATAACTACGTGTTTTACCATACATACCATACATACCATTTTTCTCATGTAACTGTACTAGGGATTTATAGGACTGCTGTGCTCTTGCTAGGTTATATTGGTTCTGGAAGAAAGAGATAATCCGTTTAAGTGTGTATCACAACAATGACAGAGGTAGTCATGAATCAGCCTGTATTTATCTTGGTTGTATAGATTTTGTGCTGCTGTTTGTCCAAAACACAACTTCTGGGGCTCCATTCAGTACTGTGACCTGGTGTGGACATAATGCTTAACCAAGGCTGGCTTAACCCTGGTTAAAGTTCCCAAACACACAGTGAAACCATGGTTTAGCTTGCATATATGTATGCATAGAGAGACGCTTAGCAAGACCTCCTGGTCATCTTGATTGACAGTAATAGGAACTCTGATGTTTTCTTGTTTGTCAGCTGTTGTGTATGGCACAACCAGGAGGACGCCCTCGGCTGTCTGCAGCAATTGTGATAAGCCACAAAGTCTGTAAGTCATTTCGAACCAATACCAGCATTTGCCACCTTTCCATTTTAGATATGGACTTCTTCCATCCTTGTGCTTTAACACAGCTTGTTCTTCCCATCCAATAAGGATAGGGTGGCTAACTTGTTTTGGCCCAGAGCCACATTCACCCTTGGCCAGCCCTCTAGGGGCTGCAGGCCAATGGTAGGTATGGCCACCCCACACACTTGCATGCACTTGCTCTCTCACACGCAGCCACCCCTCAGCGGATCCATTTAGATCAGAAGGCGGGTCACTGGCTCCTCGCTGTTCATCAAGCGATAGATCTGATTATTGGGGAGAGGGCGATTTGCATCCCCAGAGTGCTGGGCTCTGTCCACCTCAGCCCTGTGCACATTTTGATTTTATCTTTCCCACCCCCACCCCGACCTCCAAATCAGTGGGGTCTTGGAGGGCAGAAAAATTTGCTTAGGAATCAGTCCTCCAAATGGTGGGCTAGCCACCTCTGCAATAAGCCATCCCTCAAATTGTTCCTCAGCTGACATGTTACACATTTACATAGGGGGTGGGGCTACAGTCAAGTGCCTGTTTTGATTTTTTTGCCTGGGTCGGTGTGTGTGTGTCACATGCTTTCTATACACATGAGGCATAAATGCACACAGGGGGCCAGACAGGCACTGAACCCATCCTCTGTGCACCCTCTTCACACTAAACACATGGAAGTTTGGTCTGGGCAGTGGTCAAGGGGGAATGCACAGCATGCAAGGGATGTTACTATGGGGCTGGTATACCCATATGCAGCCTCCCTACACACATGTAGCCCCCGTGTGCTCAGGCAAAATGCTTAAGTAGGGCTCAAGAAGGTTGCTTATTGCAGATGGCAATGTTTTTTATAATTGTGTCATCTGATGGCAGAGGGAATGCCACTTGTTTTCCAATCTTGCAGAATCAGGATAGTCTTTGGGGAATAACCCCCCTACTCTTATTATAACCAGAGTTATAGCACAATCCTACTCATAAGCAAGTCCCCTCCACGCTTGATGGGGCTTACTCCCAGGTAAGTGGGCAAAGGATTGCAGTCAAACTAACTCCATATATTTTCCCCATTAATTGCATTTTTATTCTGTCCTCCAAGAAAGTCAGGGTAAAATGTCCCCCTCTCTCCCCACCCCCATTTTTATCCTCACAATCACTCAGGTATCTTAATGGTTTAATGAGAAATCTGAACCAGAATTGTGGTCCAACACTGACAACGACACCACAGTCGGAAGGTGTACGATGCAGTTCTGGGCTGGAGCATCAGCAGATCTGGCTCTGGAAACAACCTGGGTGAGATCCCACCTGGATACAGTACAGAAGCTGCTCTCCGAGTTCTTCTGGAGGGACAGCAGGAGATAAGTCAAGCAAACAAATGCAATTATTTCATTTAAAAATGAAATTTTGTTAAGTGAGTGAGCCATCCTAGGTTCCCAAATCACAGGCGTGCGTAGGTCTTATTTGGTCAGTCAAATTGCTAACCCTGCTTTTAAGGTCACTGTGGCACCAAGATAAACGAACAGCTGGGAAAAACCACACACCATACTGGCATATATTTACCTTATTTGCTCCAAACTGTACTCTGGCTTTTCCTTTGACTAACGTAGCATTGATCTGCATGATGACTGATTCTGTGGAATAGGCGCTGCTCCAACCCTAAAGGAAAAAAGATATTTTTCCCAGAATGAGATTCATTTTCCCAGCTTGCCTTGCAGAGCATTGTCAAAAACAGATTTCTCTCTGAAAAACCAGTTTAATTTGGGTTTACGTTCTAAATGGCAGTTACCTGCCACAAGGAGGAAAATGTGAAAGTTACAGAGAGTACTTTTAAGGGGAAAGAGGAGAGGGAAAAGCCAAAGTTGCATGTATTTCCAGAGTCTGACAAGACAAAAAAGGGAAATAAAAGCACATAATAGACACCAAATCCCATTAACATTCATAGCAATTACAATACTCATTGAATAAATTGTTCCAAATAGATTCAGCTCTCTTTTCTTTTAGCTCAGGCGTGGGGAACCTTTGGCCTTCCACACGCTGCTGAACTACAACTCCCATCATCCCCAACCATAAGCCATGATTGCTGGGGCTGCTGGGAGTTGTAGTTCAGCACATCTGGAGGGCCAAAGTTTCCCCACCCCTATTCTAATTGGAAATATGTGTGCTCAGGGACATGCAGCTAATCTTTCTCCCTCAGGGCAGACCAAGTTTCATATTCTAGCTCCCTCCCAACACTCATTGGGGGAGTGAACGGGGTTCCTGAGATTCCTGCTATAAGCTAACCTGCTATACAACCAGAAAGGGTTATGAGTTTACCATAAAATTTAAGCCACTTTCAAACATACTTCACAGACAGGCTTCCCAACCAAGGAACTCTCAGAACTGCGTTAACACGGCCAGGCATCTCCACATCTCAGCACTCTCCCAAAACTGCAGTTCCACAGTTCTTCAAGTGGGGTTTAAATTTATAGTGGATGTGGTCCCTGGCATAGGCTTCAAGTATTACCAGACTGTGTTTATCTCAAACCCCCATCTCCCTCCTGAAGCAGCAGCAGCTGAGCAGAGATGAGGTCCCACGTATGTGAGAACAAATGTCTTGCTGCTGCTGGGGCATGGCTGCCACCCACATCACCCAGCCCATACGGTGGCGAAATGAATAGCAGAGATGCAAGTGGGAATCCATATGCAGAGACACTTTTGTCCTCCATCACATGTACACTTCGGACGAAACATAGGCTGCCCCGGAAATCCCTCCTTCACAAACTGGCAGCACTGCTTTGATCACCATTCCAAGACAGATGGACATTAAAGAACTTGGAAACTGGGGTCTGTGCTGCCACTGCAAGAACCAGATGGTTTCGGGCAAGGCTTTTGATTCTGTATTCACCTGTTTAGTAAGAAGTTCCATGCATAATGCACCTCCACCGAGAACATACCTGCGGGGCAGAAAGGCATGTTGAGAATTCCATTTCCAAGAAAGCCTTGGCTATCTCTGGCTACATTTGCCAGTATAAGTGTATCAGAACAAAACCTCATCCCTTCCTTTCTTTCAGAATCTCTCCATCACACAGAAATGAGGAAAGCATGTGCACACTTAGGCTAGTCCACAAGATAAAGCTGAGATGCTAAAAACAGTCTAATTCTGGGAAAGGAATGCAACACTTTGATTCTAACACCCTCTCCAGTATATACTTCTGAAATGCCCTTCCTCCCAAGGGAACCCAGGGTAATTGTACAATACAAAACAACCTAACAAGTGCATCCAATAAATAAACACAGCAGATAATTATACTATATTCATCAAATATCTGAACCATTAAAACACACAAAAAACCCCTCCACTTAAACCCACCTGTTTGCTCCCAAGAAGGGGATCCTTTTCAATTTACCCCTCCCCTTCTCTAAGCCTCAAACGGCAAGTGCTAAGCACCCACCTCCTCCAAGGCCAGACATCCCGCACCCTCTTTTCCTACCATCTGATGAAATATATTCCCCACCTCCATCATCACCTTTCTAACACACCACATCAAAATTACGTATTTATTATTTATTTACCGTTTAATCACCAAAACCTCTGATAGGTTTACATAAAATATGCACTAAAAATACTGATAGAATCAAATGTTAAAAATAAGTTAGAAAAGTTTTAAACAAAGTAAAAACCAGTAGCTCTTTTTAAAAAAATACACAACAAAACAACAAATTAAAATACACATTAAGATCACATGTCTGGGTAGGCTCTCCTAAATGAAACATGAGGCAGTTTTGAGCATGCCTTGCCCTTCATCCTTGGTTGCCTGGGGAAACTCTGCTTGACCCTGCACAGGACGGAGCCCTTGTCACTGGCATGGAGAAAAAATGCAACACTTTCCCCTCTATGTTACTGGAACTAGTTTTAGGATCAAGCATAAAGGACTGGATTGGGTGAAAGCTGAAATTAAAAGGCAGACTGACCATCACTGTCAAGCAAGATCTCTCTGCAGTTGGATTTACAAAAGCTGTCCCCACTGCCTTGTTATTTCCAACATCTTCAATCACTAGACCAGGGGTTCCGAAACTGTGGTTCATGGACCACTAGTGGTCCGCGAGCTTTATTCAGGTGGTCCGCGGCATGTCTGCATTAAATGTTCATATTGATTTGAATTGGATTTGATTTGTTTTTTATCTCTTATATTTCATTTTATTGTCTTACCGTTTGAATTCTATGGAAACCATACTGTAATACAATAAAATGCAATAAATGAGAAATAAAAGAATAAAAACCAGTTAAACCAATTAAAAAACATACAGCATCAAGTACAGCGCCTTACAATGGCTAGAAGAGGACCAGGCCCCAGGTACCCAGCCAGCCAGGACTGATTCTTACCACCTGTCCCTCTTTGGAGGGATACATAAGCCGGCTGGCTGAGGTGGCCTGGGAGACCCAGGCCCTGCAGGAGAAAGAAAGCATCGCCCCAAGGGAAGGAGAGGCTGCTGCTGCTGTGCTGCTCCTTTCTTTTTCTTTTTTTTTACTTTTTGTTGGTGTGTTGATGCAATTTGAGATGAATGGGTGCCTGATTATATGAATGTATGTTTGTTTATATGCTGTATATATGGCTGTATATATAACTGTTTTTATACGTTTAATTGTTGTATATTTTAGTTGTATTATGTGCTTCAGAGAGAGTTTTATCCATCAGGCGGGGAGACTTGAGGGGGCCCCAATTGCCGTAGTGACGGGCAAAGGAAGGTATGGCGCTGTGAGAAGGACGTGCCAGGTAAGGGGAACGCGGACCAGACATGTTGTGGCTGTGCCTTGTTCCGGTCCTTCCCACACCCGCAAGGTCGTTGGTAGTCCTATCAGCCAACTCTCAGATCTCCAGTTGCTGTTATTAAATGCCAGATCGGTATATAATAAAACCTCCCTCGTCCACGATTTGATTGTGGATGAGGCAGCCGATCTGGCATGTATAACCGAGACCTGGGTGGGTGAGCAGGGAGGAGTTGGTCTCTCTCAGCTCTGCCCACCGGGGTACCTGGTCCAGCATCATGGTAGATCTGAGGGTCGGGGAGGTGGGGTTGCTGTCGTCTATAAGAGTTCCATCTCACTCACCAAGCACCATGTTCATTCAGTTACTGGCCTGGAGTGTTTACACCTTGTGTTGGGCCAGAGGGACAGGCTGGGAATCCTTTTGGTGTACCGCCCACCTTGCTGCCCAATGGCTTCCCTAACTGAGCTGGCGGAAGTGGTCTCGGATATATTGTTGAGGTCCCCCAGACTAATAGTACTGGGGGATTTCAACATTCATGCCGAGACCACTTTGTCTGGCGCGGCTCAGGACTTCATGGCTTCCATGACAGCCATAGGGCTGTCTCAATATGTTAGTGGTCCAACACATGTATCGGGGCACACTCTAGACCTTGTTTTTGCTACTGAGCATGGGGAAAGTGATCTGGATGTGGGGAGTTTTACAACACTCCCTTTGTCATGGACAGACCACTGCTTGCTGAAGTTTAGACTTTCAGTAACCTCTTCCCTCTGCAAGGGTGGGGGACTTATTAAAATGGTCCGCCCCCGGAGACTAATGGATCCTGAAGGTTTTCAAAGGGCTCTGGGGGATTTTCCGGCTGATAGGACTGGCGCTCCTGCTGAAGCCCTGGTCGCTCTGTGGAATACGGAGATGACCCGGGCTGTAAACACGATCGCTCCTGCACGCCCTCTCCTGTGTAGAGCTCATACAGCTCCATGGTATACTCCGGAGCTGAG
Organism: Rhineura floridana; assembly: GCF_030035675.1. NCBI lineage: Eukaryota > Metazoa > Chordata > Lepidosauria > Squamata > Rhineuridae > Rhineura > Rhineura floridana. The sequence continues at coordinate 26,882,715 of NC_084493.1, read as the reverse complement.
AGCGATGAAGCAAGATAGGAGGAGGCTTGAGCGGAAATGGAGACGAACTCCCGACGGATACAATTATGCGCTGGTTAGTGCTTCGACTAAGCTCTATGTAGGAGCAGTGAAGGCAGCTAAAAAACATCATTTTGCTGCCACTATTAAATCATCTCTTTGCCGCCCAGCGGAGCTCTTTCGAGTTGTCCGGGGGCTTCTCCATTCAAATCCTCCGGACAGGGTGGAATCTTCGGAGGCCCGCTGTAATCAGTTTGCCGATCACTTCCAGAATAAGATCTCATGTATCCGCCGGGACCTAGACTCTCAAGTTATAGCAGTAGATCCTAGTGAGGTGTCCGGAGCACAGTCTTGTCCTGTTTTGTTGGATGAGCTTCAGTTGGTTCAACTCGAGGACGTGGACAAGGTGCTTGGACAGGTACGTGCAACCACTTCGGTACTGGATCCTTGCCCCTCCTGGCTGATAAAAACTAGCAGGAATGGAACAGGTAGCTGGGCCAAGGAAGTGATAAATGCCTCTTTACGAGAGGGAGTGGTCCCGGGCTGTCTGAAAGAGGCAGTGGTGAGACCACTCCTGAAAAAGCCTTCCTTGGACCCAGACAATTTTAACAGCTACAGGCCAGTGGCGAATGTTCCATTCCTGGGCAAGGTCTTGGAACGGGTGGTTGCTGGCCAGCTCCAGGCGCTATTGGATGAAACTGATTATCTAGATCCATTTCAATCGGGTTTTAGGCCCGGTTTTGGCACTGAGACAGCCTTGGTCGCCCTGTACGATGACCTATGTCGGGAAAGAGACAGAGGGAGTGTAACTCTGTTGATTCTCCTTGATCTCTCAGCGGCTTTTGATACCATCGACCATGGTATCCTTCTGGAGAGGCTCGCGGAGTTGGGAGTTGGAGGTACTGCTTGGCAGTGGTTCCGCTCCTACTTGGCGGGTCGTCTCCAGAAGGTAGTGCTTGGGGAACATTGCTCGACACCGCGGGCTCTCCAATATGGGGTCCCGCAGGGGTCAGTTTTGTCCCCCCTGCTTTTTAATATCTACATGAAGCCGTTGGGAGAGGTCATCAGGAGTTTTGGAGTGCGTTGTCATCAGTATGCTGATGACACGCAGCTCTACTTCTCCTTTTCATCTTCTTCAGGTGAGGCTGTCGATTTGCTGAACCGTTGCCTGGCCTCGACAATGGACTGGATGAGAGTTAACAAACTGAAGCTCAATCCAGACAAGAGTGAGATGCTGTTGGTGGACGGGTTCTCTGATCGGATGGTGGATATATACCCTGTCCTGGATGGGGTTACACTCCCCCTAAAGGACCGGGTTCGTAGTCTGGGAGTCTTTTTAGACTCTTCCCTCTCACTTGAGGCTCAAGTAGCCTCGGTGGTTAGGAATGCGTTTTACCAACTTCGGTTGGTAGCCCAGCTACGTCCCTATTTGAGTAAAGAGGACCTTACATCAGTGGTACATGCTCTGGTAACCTCACGTTTGGATTACTGTAATGCGCTTTACGTAGGGCTACCTTTGAAGACAGTTCGGAAGCTACAACTAGTGCAAAATGCGGCGGCCAGATTGCTGACAAGGACCAAGCGGTCCGAGCATATAACACCTGTTCTGGCCAGCTTGCACTGGTTGCCAATATGTTTCCGGGCTAGATTCAAAGTGTTGGTATTAACCTATAAAGCCTTATACGGTGCGGGACCACGATACCTTGCGGAACGCCTCTTCCGATATGAACCGGCCCGTGCACTACGTTCTGCTACGAAGGCCCTCCTCCGGGTTCCAACTCACAGGGAGGCCCGGAGGGTGATGACAAGATCTAGGGCCTTCTCAGTGGTGGCCCCCGAACTATGGAACAGTCTCCCTGAGGAAGTACGCCTGGCGCCGACTCTGCTTTCCTTCCGGCGCCAGGTCAAAACCTTCCTATTCTCTGAAGCATTTTAAGTTACATTGATCTAATTTTAATAATGTTTATTGTATTGTTGATTGTATTTTAATATTATTTTGTTATTCATTGTATTTTTATACTATTTTATGTTCACCGCCCAGAGAGCTATCGCTAGTCAGGCGGTATATAAAATTTAATAAATAATAATAATAATAATAAATAATAAGTGGTCTGCTAAGATCATCAGCAATTTTCAAGGAAAACGTTTGGGAACCACTGCACTAGAACACTGCACTGTAAAATTTATTCCAAGCAGCCTGCATATTTATTTATTATTATGTTTATATTCCACTTTCCTATGAGAAGCTCAAGTTAGCAAACACAGTTCTCCCCCTCCTCATTTTATCCCCGCAACAACCCTGTGAGGTAGGTTAGGCTGAGATACAGTGACTGGCCCGAGGTCACCCAGTGAGTTTCATGGCTAAGTGCCTGGTCTCCCAAGTCCTAGTCCAACACTCTAACCGCTGCACCAGGAAAGGGTGTGGCTGCCTTGCGAACATAGAGAAAGCCTGTTACATCAGGCCAAAGGCCCGTCTAGCCCAGCGTCCTGTTCTCACAGTGGCCAGCCAGATGCTCGTGGGAAGCCCACAAGCAGGACCTGAGTGCAACAGCAGTCTCCCCTCTTGTGGTTTCCAGCAACTGGTATTCAAGAGCTTACTGCCTCTGACAATGAAGGTAGAACATAGTCATATTAGGGTTAGTAGTCTTATATTAAGTGAGATCACTGGTCCCTCTATTTATTTATTTACAATCCGCACTTTCATAAAAGCATATCAAGATTATATAAAACAAAAATAAAATCAGTAAAAAAAGCATCCATGCCACCCTGGGCTCCTGCTGGGAGGAAGGGCGGGATATAAATCAAATAAATAAATAAAAACATCAATAAATGCCGACATTAAAAAAGAGAACATTTATATTGCAAAGCCCTGTCTAAGCAGTACAGTTTTCAAAAGACATTGGAAAGGAGGGAGGGACAGCTCCTGCCAAATCATTACTGGTAGGGAATTCCATAGGGCAGAGTCTGCCATGCTAAAGGCTGGCCCCTAGTAAAGGCCAACTGAACCTCAGAGGTGTGGGGAATCTACAGAAGTGCCCCATCAGAGGATCTCAGTGATCGAGGTAGAGCATAAGGAATCTGACAGTCCTTAAAGTAGACTAGTTAGCATTGCTTACACAATAACTGAACATCAGGAAAACCTGATGCTCGTGACCTGATGCTTATGACAATGGAACCAATGACCTAGAGAGGTAGTGGGCTCTCTGACACTGGAGGCATTCAAGAGGCAGCTGGACAGCCATCTGTCGAGAATGCTTTGATTTGGATTCTGGCATTGAGCAGGGGGCTGGACTTGATGGCCTCATGGGCCCCTTCCAATTCTACTATTCTATGATGCTAAGGGAAAGCCCTCCAGTTCCCATCAGCCCCAGCCAGTATGGCCAGAGGCTGGGGATGATGGGAGTTCAATATTTATTTATTACATTTATATAACGCACCATAGCCGAAGCTCTCTGGGCGGTTTACAACAATTAAAGTAGTTCAACAATGTCTGGAAGGCCACAGGTTCCCCACTAGTGGTTTACACAGACTGGGAGCAGTTCTTCAGATTTCAGATTGAAGGTCTCCTTGCCTAGAGATGCCAAGGATTTAATCTGGGACCTTGTGAATACAAAGCATATACTCTATCACTGAGCTACGTCCTCTCCACTTTATCCCAAGAGAGAATAATTGCTCTGACCCCTGCTGGATAGACTTGTATAGCTGACACCTAAAAATAGTAATAATAAATCTTAATGAAGTAGGAAAAATAACTGCTGATTCTGCAGTTGATTGAAGACTCTTTAGTATTAAAATCCCTGCTAAACTCAAAATGAGTTGGGGTAGCTTAGTTTCATGTTGTGTTATAGAGGATTGTGGAGAAGAAGGGGAATGTATGTGTGTATTTCTATAGTGGTATTTTAATACTGATTTTATAATTTAGTGTGATTTATAATCTTTCCTGTTGACAGTGAATTAACTTTGGTCTTCAGTGAATAAACTTGATCAATCAATCTAGTATTGTTATATATATATTTAGTTTCAGAAAGGAGAGACACAGACAACAACATATGCAATTTTGGGGGAAAGTATATAAAACCCATTCCAAACTGAAGGCACATTAAGACAGAGATGGAAAAGGCTGTTGCTTAGTGGCACAGCACATGCTTTGTTTCCAAAAGATCCTGGGCCCAATCCCTGGCATCCCTGCCTAAATCATTGCTTAGAAAAACCTCAACCTGATACCCCAGAAAGCTGCTACCAGTCATAGTAGACAACACTGAGCAAAATGGACACAATAGAATGGCAGATCATATCTTGAGGGGTGCTCGCTACTGTCAATGTCTTGTTTAAAAGACACTATAACCCTTGTCTTTAACACACTGCACACATGTATATATGCATTTTTCCGTTCTGGTCTAGTTTCCAGAGGGGTAGCTGTTCATGTGTTGCAGCAAAGACAACAGAAAGAATCGTCGCTTGGTGGGAGAGCATCCCCTCTGCATGCAGAAGGTCCCAAGTTCAATCTCCGGCAACTCTAGGTAGGGCTGGGAATGTCTCTTGTCTGAAACTCTGGAGAGCTGCTGCTGGTCCATGCTGAGCAAGACGGTCTGACTCAGTATACAGCAACTTCCTATGTTCCTATACACCATTTTTGAGAGACAGTATGACATAGTGGTTAGAATGCTGGACTAGGATCTGGGAGGCCAGGGTTCACATCCCCACTCAACCTTGAACTTCACTGGGTGACCTTGGGCCAGTCACAGTTTCCCAGCCTAACCTACCTCATTGGGTTGTTGCAAGAGTAAAAAGGTGGGGGAAGGAGAACCATGTATGCCACCCAGAGCTCCTTGGAGGAAAGGTGGGATATAAATGTAATAAAATAAATAGGTATCATCTTGTGGGACCTTAACGACTAACACTTAAATTAAAGGAGAAGCACTTGTAGATAATTTGTATTCATCAGATGCACAAATGGTTATCCTGAATTACAGGTCACACAAACACAATTTGGATCTTCCCACCACTGTTGTATTTGCTTGTGTCAGGAGGTCGTTTTGATGGAAGCCAGCAGTTCATAGTATGCTGAGGCAAGGGGCATTACAAAGGTTAAAAGATCTGTCAGCCAAAGCCAAGTCATCCTCATCAGCTTGGTCTTTTGAAATTATTTTGGACACAAATCGATAAAAGCTGGTGAGCATACAGATGTGAAGCTAGGGGGACTCAGAGCATCAAAGCTATTACATCCATGGTTTATAGCCGTTAAACCGCTTTGGCATCCGCTCTATAGTAAGTCCTGCTGCAATCGAGTTATCCAACTGTGCATAATCATTGTGTGCTGTTTCGATATCACCTTCTGACAACAATCCAGTTCTCATTTTACTGCATTTTATTACTGTTGCACTTTATTGTTTTCTCTTTGTCAGTGGTTTAGAAAAACTTGGTAGATAGAGCAAGGGAAGCTTTTTTTTTTAAATACCAGTTTTAACCCTTGTTCACTTTCCTCCAGCTGGAGTAGAAAATGATCAGTCTTCTTCTGCCAACATCTTGCATGATTCATTCTGAAGTTATGCATATCAGATTGGAAGTGTTATCAGTCCCCATCCCACCCAGCTGGCCACTTCTAGATGGTATACATTTAGGTACATATTTTAAAAAGGAAATGCACTTCACCAAATTATGGCCCAGTTTGGATGCAAAAGGAAACCAGTTTCCCACCATGTGAAAAACCTTGAACTTGTGTGTTCTCCTTTCCCCACCTCCCTTTTTGTGGCTGCAGGAACAGAAGCCAACTGCTTCCACTTTTAAACAAACTCCAGTTTCTCTTTATATCTGAACTGGGGGGTGGGGGTACCGGTTGTGGTTTGTTTGAACTCTGGATATGGAGAACAAGCCAGGATACAAACCATGGTTTTAGATGTAAATAGGGAACTGAAGTTGGTTGACAAGAGGAGGCTGAAACGTCTGATCACCTCCTAGCAGCCCAGCAGGAAGGTGAGGTGGTGGAAGTGTGGGAACCTGAGTAGGGCCAGCACCAGGTTTCATTGGGCCCTTGGGCACCAGCCTGCCCCAGGCCCGCAGCATCATGCCCTTCAACACCCTCTCTCGATGCAGGCAGTGCGGGGCTTAAATAGGCTCATCTGCCTCACCTACCTCCTGCGTCAGTGTGCACTCCCCATGTGCTGTGAGCACATGCCTGCCATCACCCAAGATGGCAGCGGGGGATCAATCCCCTAGGGACACCCCAGCCATCTTGGAAGATGGCAGGCATGTGCGCACAGCGTGTGTGGTGTGCACACAGACATGGGAAGTAGGTGAGGTGGTATGTGCTTATTTAATCCCATGCCACCTGTATCAGGGAGTTGTGAGTGTTGCCTGGGAGCTCCCACTCTGTGATCTGTGGCAGCATCAGGTCGCTGGGTCCTGTAACCAAATGCTGGCACAGATTGTGGAGTGGGACATCCACCCTCCCAGCCTCAGGGGCCTTTCAGGGCCCCTCAGCAAAGGCCCAACCTGGCTGCCTGCTGTCACCGGGCCTGAGCCTGAGGTTCACTGTGGCTCATGCATGTAGTGAGAAACCACGGTTTCCTGTTTCACCTGAACCAAGTCAGCATTTAAAACATGCTTGAATGTCTGACGTGACCTGGCTGTTGCTTTTCGCCTCTTTTTGCAATGTTCAGAGAAACTGCTCCCTGGTATTTTCACCATTATTCCTGTGCTTTAGCAACTGCAACGGACACTGATCTTATTCATGTTGACTGTATCAGGCGTGAATGTGGAGGAAGAGGATGAAACCAGCCTGCTGGTGAGCATGAACCAAAGTTGGAAGCAAGACAAAGCCACCTCCAGGCAGGCATGCGGTCCTGACAGGCAACCGACAGTCATGCTCCAGTCAGAACAGTATCCAAGGTTTCCCGTAGGAGGGAAAGCAAGGAGAGAGGAGGTGGACAGGTCCCAACAGACAGGAACTGGATTTGTGCCTCTGAATGATAAAGCAGTCCTACGTCAGAATAGATATGGACAACAAGACAAAACAAGCCTCTTTACCAAGCATATGCAGAAAAGCAGCTGTCAAGAGATTTGGGGCTTGATGTTTCATTCTTCCATGCTATTTGCTGGATTTCTCCCCTGGACAAAAGTGGCCTCATCACTAAAGTCTAGTGCCACCATTCTCCCTGAACTTCACATGTCAAACAAACACTGAGCTTTGCTTTCTGAGCTGCTCTTCTACAGCCGAGTGAACCACAGCTGCTCTTACACACACGCCAGCCTACCAAGCTGATGGTCTGGGAGAGGGAGCCCTCCCACTGTTTCTCAGCCAAGAGAGTTCAGCTGGCATGCAGCCCTGGCTCTCCTTCTTCCAACAAGTCTGTGGAAAGGTATAGAAGACCCAAAGGCAGCTCCCTTAAATCCCTAGAACTCCATGCTGTGGCTAAACATGCAGACCCAATGCAAGAAAAAATTAAAATGGGGATGGGGGAGAATATATAAGTAGCATTGCTAGAAAAAAAGGCACCCCCCCAAAGCACTATGATGCTTCTATGCTTGAAATGGAGACCCAGTGACTACAGGACTGGTGTAGGCTTTAGCATGGCCTGAGCTGAACGGTCCTTAAAGATGAAGACAAACCAAGGCTTACAGTCCTCCTAGGACAGTACCATTTGAGAGACCAAGTGGGGATCTCATGTTTGCATGCCCTTTGCCACCCCATGCAAATTCCTTGTGCACAGGAGACTGAGCAAACGGCAAGGCAAGATGGTCATGCCAGCTTTCCAAAGGCAGCAAGTTTGACACAGGGGACATGCAAGAACTTGTCACTCAATTCCTCTCACATGTGCACACTCCTGGTTTCTGAAGTGGTGTACCTCCTTACAGGGGTGAACCCTGTCAACTTCATCGATGGGCAAGTGGCCTGTATGTTATTTTATCCTGATCTTTCCCCAAGCAGCTCAGTGTGGCATACATGGCGGGCAGTGAGTCCTTGCCTGCTATTTTTATCCTTGCAATTTTATCTGTGGGTTTGGCATGGAGTGTGCATCACCCAGGAAGCTTCAATGCTGAGTGGGGATTTGAATGTGGGGTCTCGCCGGGCAGAAAGAAGTTAATCTCCCTCTCACATAACACCCGGGGCATCCAAAGAAGCTGATTGGTGGAAGATTTAGGATAGACAAAATGAAGTACTTCACATGTTGCACAGTTACAACTACTGAGTTTGCTGCTACAAGATGTGGTGATGGCCACTAGCTTTGATGCCTTTAAAAGGATTAAGTGAAATTCCTGGATGGTAAGGCAATCTGGTTACATATCATGACATGGCTATATGCTACCTCCAGGTTCTGATTTGATATGCAAATTGCTGAAGAACAACAAGGGCACAGAGCTATTGCCCTCATGTCCTGCCTGTGGCCTTTCCAGAAGCATCTAGCTGGCCACTGTGGGAAATGCTGGATGAGAAATAGGATGCTAGACAAGACAGGCCACTCGTCTGATATAGCATGGCTCTTCTTATGTCCAAGTTCAAGCCCACCTCAAGCAGTATGAGCTAAGACACCCTGTCTGTGGCTATTGCAAAAATAAAAAAGGGAGACAGAGAGACAGAATGTGCTCTGCAGCCCATGCAATCTCTCCAAGGGCACAAGCATTAACTGCTGGAGAAAAGCCAGCCAAGGTATAAGAAGCACATTTTAAAAGGAGAGATTTCACAGAATCATAGTAGAGTTGGAAGGGGCCTATAAGGCCATCAAGTCCAACTGCCTGCTCAATGCAGGAATCCAAATCCAAGCATTCCCGACAGCTGGCTGTCCAGCTGCCTCTTGAATGCCTCCAGTGTCGGAGAGCCCACTACCTCTATAGGTAATTGATTCCATTGTCGTATGGCTCTAACAGTTAGGAGGTTTTTCCTGATGCCCAGTCGAAATCTGGCTTCCTGCAACTTGAGCCTATTATTCCGTGTCCTGCACTCTGGGATGATTGAGAAGAGATCCCGGCCCTACTCTATTTATATACCTGAGTATTATCATCTTCTGACGTAGGTGAGTGAGGCCATGCAAAGTACTCTGGTCCCAACTGGGTACCTTATGAGGTGCCGTTTCCTGTATGAACCAGCCCAGCAGCAGAGATAGTCACTGGAGGTCCTGTATGGATGCCCCTCACTTTTTTTTAATTCATTTGTATTTAATTCATTATTAATTTGTATACCGCTTACATATCATAACAACTTCTAAGCTGTTTACAAGTAAAAATCATTATAAAATCCATACATAATTAAAATATACCATAAAAGCATTTCCCCAAAGCATTAAAAACATCCATAATTAAAATATACAATAAAGCAAGGGCTGTAGATCAGTGGTAGAGCATCTGCTATACATGCAGAAAGACCCAGGTTCAATCCCTGGCATCTCCAGGTAGGGCTGGGACAGACTCCCATCTGAAAGGCTGGAGAACCACTGCCAGTCAGTGTAGGCAACACTGAGATGTATGGACTCATTTTTTTATTGCTCCCAGCTTGTAGCGTTGCTGTTTTAATTACCTATATTAAATGCTGATTTATTAAAATGTGATTGCTTTACAATTGCTGTTTTAGGATTTGTGCAGGATGCCTTGCATACCTTTGTAGGGTGGAAAACAACAACAATTTTATCTTGATAGAGCAAAATCAGGGAAACCTCTCAGATCACTGTTACCTCTGACAGATCGTCGGATTGCATAAAGCTTCCTGTGCAACAGCTGTAGATTTCAGAGCCGTTTACTACAACCTAACGTCGTAGATGTTAGAGGTTAACAGTTTTGTGATGATTCTCAAGGAACATGTGATTATACAGCCATGAGAGCAGCTGTATACTATAGCCAGCATGGATTTTTCACATTCTGCAATGTTAAAATGAAAATACCCCACATGCCATTCTGATGCTTCCCATAAGCTCATTTCAAAACAAAACCTTACAAATAGTCCTGAACTCAGAAATGCTTGCTTAACAGCCTCTAAATTTTCATGGCAATACACAAAAGAGAAAGAATCGAGACTTCGAAGTGTAAAAAGAGAGAGCGAAAAACAGGCCCTTTTTGAGTTCTCATAATTTGTTGAAATTAATTAAAAACCAGCCATGTTCACAGAATACCTGTAATCCTGTTACTGACCTCGCCCCATACTCTGACAATCTTCTGCAGTTTAAAAGTAAAAAAAAGGGCCTGGCTGATTTTTAATTAATTTAAATTTTTTACATTGAACTCAATGATAAGGCTGGGCATACTCAGTAAGAACCAACTGTCAGTGTTCTAAAAGCCAAACTCGCAGCTGCTTAGCTTGCCTAATCAGGGGGCCACACCCATGCCAGACCTTTATTTCACTTCATGGCTTCCCCCAAAGAATCCTGGGAAGTGTAGTTTGTGAAGGGTGGTGAGAGAAGACTCCTATTCCCCTGACAGAGTGTCAGTGGCCAGACTGGTTTAACAGTCAGCCACTCTAATTGAAGCTCTGTGAGGGGAACAGGGCATCTCCTAGCAACTCTCAGCACCCTTCACTAACTACACTTCCCAGGATTCTTTGGGAGAAGCCATGACTGACTGAAGTGGAATAAAGGTCTGGTGCAGATGTGGCCAGTGACAACTTTGGTTTAAATTTGGGTGGGAGGGTACATGTGCCTGCTGTAGAATAAAAACATGGGAGAAACGCTGAAAAGCAATGATACTGGTCACAATGTTTTCCTTTTGGAAAGGGCATTCCCCTCTGCCCAGTGCCCACCCATCCAATCTCCTCTCATCCTTTTATTTTATTATTTATTATAATAATAGGAACATGGAATGTGAGAAGCATGAACCAAGGAAAGCTAGAAATTGTCAAGCAAGAAATGGAATGTACCAACATTACAATACTTGGCGTGAATGAATTAAAATGGATGGGAATGGCACTTCCGGGAAGGGTGACTTAGCCTGTGCCTGCTTTTGAGACGGGCTCCTGCCTCAAAAGAAGCTTATTCAGATATATCAGTCAGTTTTTTCTTTTTTTTTTGACTGATTAAACTTCTCCCGGGTAGGGAGAAACGAAGAGATTAACCTCAAAGCCTATTTTTGTTGGGACGACCAGATCTCATTAATTTATGGGACGAGGTCCAGCCGACGAAGGTGGGACGGATTTTCAACAGCAAGCTCTATCTGTTAAAGCGAACGTTCATCTTATCTTCTAAGAGAGAACGCACTAACAGGCAAGCACCCTTCTTTCTATATTTTTCTTTTACTTGACTTAAATTGTTGCTGTTTAAAAGAGATTTGCCAGATTGATCGGTTTTTGACATCTCACTGGGGAGCCATAACTTCTCTCTGCTACGCACTAATTAATAGCTTATCTCTGTTTTTGTTGCAAAAAGCTGTCCTGGATTTGCATTCTAAAGATATACACAGAAGAGGGATTTCTATTCCAGATTTTTATTTTGAAAAATATTATACTGTTTTGAGACTACTCTCTTTTTGGTCTATTTTATTTTGACGAATCTGTTTCTTGACGATTGCCATTAATTGTTTCGATCCTGGGAACTGCATTTTGTTTACTTAACTATTGGAGAGATAAGGCTGTCTGCTCTGTTTATACTGTGATGTCACCAAGTTTGGAGTATTAACCCAATTGTTGCTGAAATAAGAAGTGGTTTTCCTATATTTTTCTTTTAAAATGGCAATTAAGAAAGTGGCTGAAAATCTGGAAATAACTATGTTTCAGAAAATAATGGATGAGATTGAGATAACGAAAATTGAATTGAGTAAAATGAAGCAGGAGATTAAAGATATAAGGGTCCCTGTGAGAGAGGTGACCCTGGAAGGGGTCCCTGTGAGAGAGGAGACCCCGGAGATTGGAACAGGGGTCCCTGTGAGAGAGGAGACCCTGGAGACTGGAATAGGGGTCCCTGTGAGAGAGGAGATCCCGGAGATTGGAACCAACGTGGAACAGGAACAAGATTTGGAGTCTATGGACTTTAGAAATAAAATCTATTGTTTGGAACTCAATGTTATCTCTGAAGAAATTAATGAAGATTCTAGAGATAAAGTTATCAATGGCATGGATAATTTTCTGGACTGGAATGATGTGATGGAGCCCAATATAGAGAAAATCTATGGAATTAACTGCAGCCATGTGACAATGGAAAAACTTTTAAGAGATGACCCAGTGTATTTTGAAAAAAAGAACAGAGATATGATTTTACAGCAGTATTTCAGCAACCTATTCAGAATGGATGGCAAGAAAATATTTGGGATAGAGGTAATTCCCATCAGACTCTTACTATATGACTATGGCTTTGACAGCAAGATTATTATGGAATACTGATAATGGAAGATTGGATATTGAAATTACTGGACTTAACAAGACTACTGAAGATGGAAGATGGAAAATGGAACTAATAGAGATAATAGAACAATGGCTACTGAAATTACTGAACCTAACAGATTCTGATGTGATGGATTAATTGAAATGTTTATTTTGACTATGGTTATGACAATAAGATTATCATAATTAGTAATGAGATGGATTAATCGATATGCTTATCTGGAAAAAAAAAATTGATAGATATATTTCTTAAAGAATTGAAACCTCTCTTTGACTTTTTGTGGAAAGAATAAAGTAATGTTTATGAGATTTGATGATTAAGTAAGATAACTACTGGAGGAAAGTGATTTTATAATATGACTTAAGAGACAGGATTGTTATATATTATAGACTTATAACTGATTTGATCTTTGACAAATGGGAAGTCAATATTTTACTCTTTATTTTTTATTTTTGTTTTTTTTTTCTTTTTTTCTTTTTGTTTAACTATTTTTGATTTTGTTTTTTGTCTTTGAATGTTTTATGATTTTGTCTTGTATGTTTTATGAAAATCTGAATAAAAATTATTGAAAAAAAAAAAATAAAATGGATGGGAATGGGACATTTTCAATCAGGCAACTACAAAATATTTTATGCAGGAAATGAGAAATCAAGAAGAAACACGGTTGCTTTAATAGTGAGAAGTGATGTAGCAAAAGCAATTAGGAGCTACAATGCAAGGTCTGAGCGAGTGATATCAATGAGATTAAATGGGAAACCTATTAACATAACCATCATCTAAGTCTATGCTCCAACGCCAAACACAGAAGAAGAAGAATTGGAGAGATTTTACGCAGAAATACAGGAGGAAATGGATCACACACCAAAACAAGATATGATGATAATCATGGGGGACTGGAATGCAAAAGTAGGGAACAGAGAAGAACTAGGAATTGTGGGGAAAGGGGGCCTAGGAGACAGAAATGAAGCAGGAGAAAGACTGATTGAATTCTGTGAATAGTTTGTTAAGCTAAAGAAGAAAAACGAAGCAATTATAATGCCAAAATACAATTTAAATAACATCCCAGAAGAATATAAAGATCAAATAAGGAACAGATTTGAGGCTTTAAACTTAGTTGACAGAGAACCAGAAGAACTATGCAATGAAGTCAGAGACATTATCAGGAAAGAATGCAAAAAGACCATACCTCTAGTTAAAAAGAGAGAAAGACCTCAATGGATGACTGAAGAAACTCTTAAAATGGTTAAAGAGAGAAGGAAAGCAAAAGCAAAAGGAGACAGAAATACGGTCAGAACCGTAAATGCAACAACAATACAGCGACTAGTATGTAGAGACAAAGAAAACTATTACAATAGTTATTGTATAGAAATAGAAGAGGACAACAAAAAGGGAAGAACAAGAGCCCTATTCCAAAAGATTAAATGAAAGGGAAATTTAAACCAAGAGTAGGGATGTTGAATAATCAACAGGGAAACACACTGACTGACCAAGATGAAATAAAAGGAAGATGGAGCAATACACTGAAGAACTCTATAAAAGAGATGCAAGTATGACAGATTCATTCACGGAGGAACCACATGATAAAGAACCAGAAGTTTTAGAATGTGAGGTAAAAGCTGCTCTTAAAATACTTGGAAGTAGTATGGGAGATCCAGTGCCTGCAAGGGAAGAGGACCATCACCGCCCAGGGAGGGAGAGCCATCTGCCTGCTTTGCTGCTGCTGCTTGGCCAACATCTCTGCTCTCTCCTTCTTGGGCTCCTGCTCTGCACGTGGGCACCTTGCAGGACCAGGCTCCAGGTACTCAGCCAGCTGTGCCTGATACTGTTCCACCTGTCCCTTCTTTGGAGGGGATATATAAGCCAGCTGGCTGAGGGGTCTTGGGAGATCCAGTGCCTGCAAGGGAGGAGGACCATCACCGCCCAGGGAGGGAGAGCCATCTGCCTGCTTTGCTGCTGCTGCTTGGCCAACATCTCTGCTCTCTCCTTCTTGGGCTCCTGCTCTGCACGTGGGCACCTTGCAGGACCAGGCCTCAGGTACTCAGCCAGCTGTGCCTGATACTGTTCTTCTGTCCCTTCTTGGAGGAGATATATAAGCCGGCTGGCTAAGGGGGCTTGGGAGATCCAGTGCCTGCAAGGGAAGAGGACCATCACCGCCCAGGGAGGGAGAGCCATCTGCCTGCTTTGCTGCTGCTTGGCCAACATCTCTGCTCTCTCCTTCTTGGGCTCCTGCTCTGCACGTGGGCACCTTGCAGGACCAGGCTCCAGGTACTCAGCCAGCTGTGCCTGATACTGTTCCACCTGTCCCTTCTTTGGAGGGGATATATAAGCCAGCTGGCTGAGGGGGCTTGGGAGATCCAGTGCCTGCAAGGGAGGAGGACCATCACCGCCCAGGGAGGGAGAGCCATCTGCCTGCTTTGCTGCTGCTGCTTGGCCAACATCTCTGCTCTCTCCTTCTTGGGCTCCTGCTCTGCACGTGGGCACCTTGCTGGACCAGGCCTCAGGTACTCAGCCAGCTGTGCCTGATACTGTTCCATCTGTCCCTTCTTGGAGGGGATATATAAGCCGGCTGGCTGAGGGGGCTTGGGAGACCCATTGCCTGCTGTCCATCGCTTTTAGGCCCCTATTCCATCAGCTACTACGGACTGCCGGTTGCTGAAGCCCCTCGGATGCTGCTGTGCTGTCTGAATGTATGAGTGGGTTGTATGAGTGAGTGTGTGATTGTGTGTATATGCCATGAGTTTTATTATTTATTTTATTTTTATTATGTGCCTGGGCGAGAGGACAGTGTTGTGGGAGGGTGGACCAAAGGGGGCCCCTATTAGTGTAGTGACGGGTAATGGGAGGTATGGCGCTGTGAGTAGGACATGCCAGTTAAGGGGAACTCGCCCCAGACAACTGGTGGCTGTGACGTGTTCCGGTCCTCCCCACACCCACAGGATTGCTGGTAGTTCTATCAGCCAACCCTCGGATCTCCAGTTGCTGCTTTTCAATGCCAGATCAGTAAATAATAAAACCTCCCTCATCCATGACCTAATTGTGGATGAGGCGGCCGATCTGGCATGTATTACCGAGACATGGGTGAGCGATCTGGGAGGTATTAATCTCTCCCAGTTGTGCCCACCTGGGTATTCGGTTCAGCATCTGGGTAGATCCGAGGGTCGGGGAGGGGGAATCGCTGTGGTCTATAGAAGTTCCATCCCTCTTGTTAGGCACCCTATCCAGGTGGCTAATGGTCTAGAGTGTCTACACATAACGTTGGGTCAGCGAGACAGACTGGGAATACTGTTGGTGTACCGTCCACCCTGCTGCCCAACAGACTCCCTAACTGAGCTGACAGAGGTGGTCTCGGATCTATTGTTGCGTTCCCCCAAACTTTTGGTATTGGGGGATCTCAACATTCATGCTGAGGCCGCTTTATCTGGAGCAGCTCAGGACTTCATGACCTCCATGACAGCCATGGGGCTGTCTCAATTTGCTACTGGCCCTACGCATGTGTTGGGGCACACTCTGGACTTGATTTTTGCCTCTGGATTAGGGGATGGTGATCTGAGAGTGAGGAATTTTACATCTATTCCTTTGTCATGGTCAGATCACCGCCTATTAAGGTTTAGACTCACATTGTCTTCTCCCCTCTGCAAGGGTGGAGGACCAATTAAGATGGTCCGTCCCCGGAGACTAATGAATCCTGAGGGTTTTCTGATGGCTCTAGGGAATTTTCCGGCTGATAGAATTGACGGTCCTGTCGAAACCCTGGCCACGCTGTGGAATACAGAAATGGCCCGGGCAGTTGACACGATCGCCCCGGTGCGCCCTCTCCATTGCAGAGCTCAATTGGCTCCCTGGTTTACCCCGGAGCTAAGAGTGATGAAGCAAGAAAGGAGATGGCTTGAGTGCAAATGGAGGCGAACTCCTGACGGCTGTAATCATGCACTTGTGAGGGTCTCTACCAAACTCTATGTGAAGGCAGTGAGAGCAGCAAAGAAGCAATACTTTGCTGTCTCTATTCAGTCATCTCTTAACCACCCAGCGGAACTTTATAAAGTTGTCCGGGGACTTTTACACTCTGGTCCCCAGGACGCAATAACACCATCAATTGCCCGCTGTAATGAGTTTGCGCGACACTTTCGTGATAAGATCATGAACATCCGCCGGGACCTTGACTCCATTATTGTAGCAGTTGATCCTAATGAGGTGTCCAGAGCACAGTCTTGTCCTGTTTTACTGGATGAGTTTCAGTTGGTACAGCTCGAGGATGTGGACAAGGTGCTTGGACAGGTGCGGGCGACCACTTCTGCTCTGGATCCTTGCCCCTCATGGCTAATAAAAGCTAGCAGGAATGGAACAGCCGGCTGGGCCAAGGAGGTGATTAATGCCTCTTTACGAGAGGGAGTGGTCCCACCCTGCCTGAAACAGGCGGTGGTGAGACCGCTCCTAAAAAAACCCTCCTTGGACCCTGATAATTTGGACAACTATAGGCCGGTAGCAAATGTTCCATTCCTGGGCAAGGTCCTAGAGCGTGTGGTTGCTCGCCAACTCCAGGCTCTCTTGGATGAAACTGATTATCTGGACCCATTTCAATCGGGCTTTCGGCCGGGGTTTGGTACAGAAATGGCCTTGGTCGCCCTGTATGATGACCTCTGTCGGGAGAAAGACAGAGGGAGTGTAACTCTGTTGGTTCTCCTTGATCTCTCAGCGGCGTTTGATACCATCGACCATAGTATCCTTCTGGAGCGACTTACGGATTTAGGAGTGGGAGGCACTGCTTGGCGGTGGCTCTGCTCCTATCTCGGGAATCGTCTCCAGAAGGTGATGCTGGGGGAACATTACTCGAGTCCCTGGGTACTCCAATATGGAGTCCCGCAGGGGTCAGTTCTGTCCCCCATGCTTTTCAATATCTATATGAAGCCGCTGGGTGAGGTCATCAGGAGTTTTGGAGTGCGTTTCCAGCAATATGCTGATGATACGCAGCTCTACTACTCCTTTTCATCTTCGTCAGGTGAGGCTGTTGATGTACTAGACCGCTGCCTGGCCGCGATAATGGGCTGGATGAGAGCTAATAAACTGAAACTCAATCCTAACAAGACTGAGATGCTGTTGGTGGGAGGGCCCTCTGCCCAGATGGTTGATGTTCGACCTGCCCTAGATGGGGTTACACTCCCCCTAAAGGAGCAGGTACGTAGTTTGGGGGTCTTATTAGACCCGCTCCTGTCACTTGAGGCTCAGGTAGCCTCGGTGGCACGGAATGCATTCTACCAGCTTCGGCTGATAGCCCAACTACGACCCTATCTGGACAGGGAGAATCTCGCCTCAGTTATCCATGCTATGGTAACCTCTAGATTGGACTACTGTAATGCACTCTACGTGGGGCTACCTATGAAGACGGTTCGGAAACTTCAGCTAGTGCAAAATGCTGCGGACAGAGTTCTCACTGGGACAAAGAAATTTGACCATATAACATCTGTCCTGGCGCAGCTGCACTGGCTACCGATATGTTTCCGGGCCAGATTCAAAGTGTTGGTTCTTACCTATAAAGCCCTAAATGGCATCGGACCGCAATACCTGGTGGAGCGCCTCTCTCGCTATGTACCTACCCGTTCACTACGCTCAACGTCAAAGGCCCTTCTCCGGGTCCCAACTCATAAAGAGGCCCGGAGATAAACAACTAGATCTAGGGCCTTCTCGGTGGTGGCCCCCGAACTATGGAATGCCCTCCCAGACGAGATACGCCTGGCGCCTTCTTTGTTATCTTTTCGGCGCCAGGTAAAAACCTACCTTTTAGCCCAGGCTTTTTAAACATTTTAAATTTAATTTTAAACCTAATATGGATTTTAATTTATAAACTCAATGGCAATTCTATTTTGGATTTTTATCATGTTTAATGTTTTTATAATTGTATTATATTTTTTACACTTGCTCATATTTTAATTGTGATTTTATTTGTTGTACACCGCCCTGAGAGCTTTCTGCTATAGGGCGGTCTAGAAATGTAATTAAATAAATAAAAATAAATAAAGAAACAAATCACCAGGAACAGATGCCATACCAATAAAGTTGCTACAAGCTACTGAGACTGAATCTGTCCAAAGTTTGACAAATATTTGTCAAGAAATATGGAAAACTAAACAATGGCCCACAGACTGGAAGCGTTCAATATATATCCCAATTGCAAAGAAAGGGGATCCCAGGGAATGCAGTAATTATCAAACTATTGCCTTAATATCCCATGCAAGTAAAGTAATGCCAAGATTCTACAACAAAGGCTCTTGCCATATATGGAGCCAGGAATGCCAGGCGTCCAAGCTGGATTTAGAAAGGGAAGAGGCACCAGAGATCATATCGCAAACATACGCTGGATAATGGAAAGGAGCAAGGAATTTCAGAAGAAAATTGCCATGTACTTTATAGATTACGCAGCCTTTCCCAACCGGTGTGCCTCCAGATGTTGTTGGACCACAACTCCCATCAGCCTCAGCCATTGGCAATGCTGGCTGAGGCTGATCGGAGTTGTGGTCCAACATCTGGAGGCACACTGGTTGGGAAAGGCTGGATTACAGCAAAGCCTTTGACTGTGGATCATGAAAAACTGTGGAATGCTTTAAAAGAAATGGGGGTGCCACAGCATCTGATTGTCTTGATGAGTAACCTATACTCTGGACAAGAGGCTACTGTAAGGACAGAATATGGAGAAACCGATTGGTTCCCAATCGGAAAGTGTGTGAGACAGGGGTGTATTTTATCACCCTATCTGTTTAATCTGTATGCAGAACATATCATACAAAAAGCAGGACTGGACCAAGATGAAGGAGATGTGATAATTGGAGGAAGAAATATCAATAATTTAAGATATGCAGACAATACCATACTATTAGCAGAAACCAGTAATGATTTGAAAGGAATGCTGATGAAAGTTAAAGAGGAAAGCAGAAAAGCAGGACTACAGCTCAACATCAAAAAGACGAAAGTAATGACAACAGAAGATTTATGTAACTTTAAGGTTGACAATGAGGACACTGA
The DNA here is from genome assembly GCF_030035675.1 of Rhineura floridana. Lineage (NCBI taxonomy): Eukaryota > Metazoa > Chordata > Lepidosauria > Squamata > Rhineuridae > Rhineura > Rhineura floridana. The sequence goes on along the minus strand of NC_084493.1, from coordinate 26,863,408 downwards.
ACTTGTCAAGGATTATCAATGACTCAGCACAGTCATTAACCAAAATGGAGACAACAGTCAAGAAATCAGAAGAAGGCTAGGACTGGGGAGGGCAGCTGTGAGAGAACTAGAAAAGGTCCTCAAATGCAATGATGTATCACTGAACACCAAAGTCAGGATCATTCAGACCATGGTATTCCCGATCTCTATGTATGGATGTGAAAGTTGGACAGTGAAAAAAGTGGATAAGAGAAAAATCAACTCATTTGAAATGTGGTGTTAGAGGAGAGCTTTGCGGACACCATGGAGTGCGAAAAAGACAAATAATTGGGTGTTAGAACAAATTAAACCAGAACTGTCACTAGAAGCTAAAATGGTGAAACTGAGATCATCATACTTTGGACACATAATGAGAAGACCTGATTCACTAGAAAAGACAGTAATGCTGGGGAAAACAGAAGGGAGTAGAAAAAGAGGAAGGCCAAAAAAGAGATGGATTGATTCCATAAAGGAAGCCACAGACCTGAACTTACAAGATCTGAACAGGGTGGTTCATGACAGATGCTCTTGGAGGTCACTGATTCATAGGGTCGCCATAAGTCGTAATTGACTTGAAGGCACATAACAACAAACATGATTGCACAGAAATAAATCCCACTGAACTCAAAAAGTACGCAAATGATCAAACCCACCCTCCCTTTCTCCTCCCTCCTATTCCTCTTGCCCCTCCCTCTCCATCTCCCTCCCCTTCCCAATCCCCTCCCCCTCCTCCCCAAGGTCAGTTTTATCTCTCTTAAGCATGATTGCATGGCAGTAAATCCCACTAAACTCAATAAGCATGCAAATAATCAGGCCTGCCTTTCCCCTCCTTACGTCTCCTCTCCCCTTCCCCATGGTCAGTTTTACCTATCCTATGATAGGTAAATGATCAAACCTTCCCTTCCCTCCTCCTTCCTCCCATCACCTCCCTTTTGCCCCTTCCCTCCCACTTCCTTTGCCCCTCCCCTTCCAATCCCCTCCTACCCCTTCCCCCTACCCCTCCTTCCACCCACTCTCCCCTCCCTTTCTCCTTCTCTCTCCTCTCCCCTCCCCCATGGTCAGTTTTACCTATCCTAACCATGATCGCATGGGAATAAATCCCACTGAACTCAAAAAGCATGCAAATGATCAGACCTGCCTTTCCTCTCCTTCCCCTCTGTTCTCCCTTCCTCCTCCCCTGCCCACTCCAGCCTTCCCTTCCTCCTCCCCTGCCCACTCCAGCCTTCCCTTCCTTCCCCCCATCAATTTTACCTCTCCTTAGCATGATTGCACAGGAGTAAATCCCACTGAACTCAATAAACCTGCAAATGATCAAACACGCCCTTCCCTCTCCCTCCGGCCTGCTCCCATACCCCTCCTCCCATCTGGCCTCCCCCCCAATCCTCTGAGGTCAGTTTTACCTATCCTAAGCATGATTGCAGGGGAGTAAATGCTATTTAACTCATGCAAATGATCAACCTCACCCCTTCTCCCTCTTGCCCCTTCCCTCCACCTTCCTTTGCCCCTCCCTCCTCCTCCCCATCCCCTTCCAATCTCCTCCCCCCCGGTCAGTTTTACCTATCTTAAGCATGATTGCATGGGAGTAAATACCATTGAACTCAATAAGCATGCAAGTGAACAGACCTGCTTTTCCCCTCTCCTCTCCCTTCCTCCTCCCCTGCCCACTCCAGCCTTCCCTCCCTTCCCCCCATCAGTTTTACCTCTCCTTAGCATGATTGCACAGGAGTAAATCCCACTGAACTCAATAAACCTGCAAATGATCAAACATGCCCTCCCCCCCTGGCCTGCTCCCATACTCCTCCTCCCGTCTGGCCTTCCTCCCCCCCCTCTCCCCCCAATCCTCTGAGGTCAGTTTTACCTATCCTGATTGCAGGGGAGTAAATGCCATTTAACTCAGTAAGCATGCAAATGATCAATCCATTCTCACCAAACTTGCACAGGATCCCATTTTTTACCTCCAGAGAAATTCACTAATAGGCAAAAAAACCTTGCGGTTTAAGGATATAGCTATAGCCCACAGATATTTCTATCAAACTTTTAAAAGCAGGGAAATTGGGCAGCTATAGTGAATGCACCAGGAAGCAGGAGACCTGACCTCCTCTCTGAGATATTGCGCTGCCTTACAGATTTGTCAAAATTCAAACACAATTTGGGTTGGTCTTTCACAGTCCAATCCACTTGCTGTGTAGCTTGGAAGAGTTTGGTAACATGTGCCTCTGAGCATATGGTGAGTGGTGGCAACACCTGCAATCAGTCCGAAACAAGGTATGTGCTGTGCTGATCTTGTTTTATTTATTTTATTTTATTTATTTATTATTTGATTTATATCCCACCCTTCTCCCAGCAGGAGCTCAGAGCGGCAAACAAAAGCACCAAAACACTCCAAAACATCACAAAAACAGACTTTAAAATACATTAAAACAAAACATCTTTAAGAACATTTTTTTAAAAAAAGCTTTCAAGAAATCTTTTTTAAAAAGTTTAAAAACATATTGTTTTTTAAAAAAGTTTAAAAACATACTAAAAAGCAATTCCAACACAGATGCAGACTGGGATAAGGTCTCAAGTTAAAAGGCTTGTTGAAGAAGGAAGGTCTTCAGTAGGTGCCGAAAAGATAACAGAGATGGCACCTGTCTAATATTTAAGGTTTTATTTAATTGTTTTAGCAGGGAGGAAGCAACAATACTAAGATACAGTTAATATAGTTCAGATAGTCACTTTAAAAATGTTTGATTTACTTTGCAATTCTAGTGAAGTTTCCTATAGCAAATCATTTTCTTTTGCTTCTGTTTCTGTGAATATGTGAACCATAGCAACATTTTGCAAAATATACACTAAAAAACTCCAAAAACAATTGTGGAATAATAGCACTCACTATTCTGCAGAATAGTCTCCAATGGACATCAGGAGTGTCTCAGTTTACGCAAGATAAAACAGTGGGAGGTGAAATATATTCTAGAAAAATTCTAGGTGCGCTTCATGTTTTTAATTGACCATGCCCACCTTTCCTTAAGTGAAGTGGTTTAAGCATAGCAGGCTGAAAACATGCATCTTGGGCAGGCCAAGTTTGTTTTCCAACAGTTAGAGTCATTGCTTAAGTAGCAAAGTAATCAGTCTGATTTTACATTTCACTGCAGTTGCAGTTTCAACTGTTAATGTACCCAAAATAGAAATAGAACATAACTTCCAATTTGAAACACAAAAGGCTGTCTTCACCATCATATGATACCGACCAACAAAAAAGCTTTGAAATTAATAAAAATAAATTTGACATAGGTTTCTAAGATGAATAATGAGGGAAATAAAATTTGCTAGATTAGATTCTCTGTAGAAACAATACTAACACAGGCAAGAAGCAAAGCAAGAACACCAACAAACATACAACAATGTAATTCTCCATCTTTGGAGATGGCAGGTGTTGCCACCACTCACCATAGAGGCACATGTTACCAAATTCTTCCAAGCTACACAGCAAGTGGATTGGACTGTGAAAGACCAACCCAAACTGTGTTTGCATTTTGACAACTTTGTAGGGCAGTACAATATCTCAGAGAGGAGGTCAGGTCTCCTGCTCCCCTGGTACATTCACTATAGCTGCCCAATTTCCCTGCATTTTGAAGTTGATAGAAATATCTGTGGGCTATAGGTACATTCTTAAGCTGCAAGGTTTTTTATATATGTGTACATACATATGTAAATAAAGATCAACACCTACCCGCCAGTGAGCACAGGAGAGACCACTCTCACAAATGGAGGATCAAAGGGAAAGTTATCCTAAAAACAAAAGGGGTAAATCCAAAGTAAAAAACTTTGTAAAATTTGATTCGTTGCTGCAAACAGGTATTTTGATAGGTCATTCTGGAATTCTAGGAAACTTTTTGCAAATTTACTTTTTAAATCATAGATAAAAAACTTCTCATCCAAGGTTGTACAGACAGTTAGCTAAACATTCTTCCAGAGAAGGAGGAGCAATACTGAAATTTGCTTTGGATTTACAAACCGATTAAAATTTCCTCTTTTTTTTTGTTTTTTTTACACACTGGAGTTTTTTGTTTTGTTTTTTGCTTACCTTAAAAGAGAAGTTGAGCAAAATATATTCTACACCTTCTTTTTCTTTTAAGACTTGAAGATCGCTATGTAATGGACTATCAGGATCAACCCTAGCAATTGTGATGAGGAAGAGAAAAAGTAGCAAAGACTGAGTCATTCCGTTCCGAATGGTTATCACAGCTTTCGCAAATAACTAGGCAATACCACGTTAGGTGAAGTATTTTCTTCAAAATGCAAAGTCAGCTGTTTGCAGAAAAGTGGTTAGCCTGCAGTGAAGGGCCCTAAAGGATATGCTGGCTGCAGGAAAGTGCTGGTTTGGAGGGCAGAATCAAAGTTGTCAGGCAATGGGAATATTCCGGAAAGTCAGCTGCGTGCTTAGGAGTCGGAGAATCAGAATTACATATCCTAAGAATCTCCTGTTTCATACGAGGCCGTGTCCCTCTCTATACACATACAAGAATATATCTTTTAAATTAAAAAACAGTTTTAACTTGTGCATTCTTAAAAATGGATATTAATTAAATGGTTTAAAAAACATATTTCTTTATGTTTTGGTATGTATTTTGTAAACTGCTTTTGGAATGTTTCTCTCTTGAGGAGGGGGTTATAAAGCTGTTAAAGAAAAATAAAGAGTAGTTAAGGGGAGGCAGAGAGAAGAGGAGATGTAATGATCATAGCTTCCCTATATAGCTTAGTTCTTTTCATATGAATAAAAACAAGTAAGGTTTTGGATGATACACACCTGTGTCACAAGCAGAACTGATTTAGAAAAGGCATCTCTCTTTTACTCTACTCATTGCCTCTTCTGCAATAGCACCTGCCACCAGCAGACGTATTAAAAAATAAGTCTTTAAAGTGCTTATTTTTTTTAAAAAAGAGATGCATTGGCTAATCAAGTGATCTAGCCAATCAGCCCTGCAAAAAGGTAGCAGTCCTAAACAGTTGTTTATGTTTAGGACTGCAGCATAATATTCAGCATTCCTTGGAGCAGACATCTGAATTGCCATCATTATCATCTTGTGTAATATCACCCATAGCTCCATCAACACATCAATAGCAAAACCACTGATTTGGGGCAATGTTGAGGTGTAGAAAAGTAAACTTACTTTAGAAGCTTTACATGCCATTCATACAGGCTGTCGTTTACAAGTTCCACCGAATAAATCCCTGTGGAAAATGGAAATGAAAAACGTTTATATTGTTACTAGAAAAATAACAACACACACCCATGTTTGTGATCTAAAACTCCAGAAGCTTGAATGCAAAAAGATACTGAGTTCTGCACAAGCAGAGACCCCTTCACTTCAGGGAGCTATTTGGATGAAAGTAGAACTCCACCTGTATATCAAAGTACTCACTTTCCTTTGTATCCAAGGGTCAAATTATAATTTAAGAATATATATTATTGGTCTTGCTCCTACATGGTGCTCCCATTCTGATACTGACCCAGTCAACACATAATTAGCTTCAGAAAACCTATAGCATCTGTTCTCATACTATTCATTGGGCCCCGAATTGTATGTTCAGAGGTATATGTGTGTCTAGAAAGCCTCCTGCAGCTTCTCCACTGCAGGATAGGATGCACATGACTTGGAAAAGTGGGGGTTCAACTCTATCCTCACCATTCTTCCACAAACCCTTCTCAATCTGATGTGGCAAAAACTCACATCAGGGACACATACACCCCGCTGCAGCAAGAAAGAGCAGCTGGGGGAGAATGTTGCCAGGGAAAAGCATTCATTCTATTTGTACCTCATACCTTCAGTCAGGACCAGCACCAGAGGGCGGCCAGGTTGGGCCCTGGCCAAGGGCCCCTCTTTAGGGTGGGAGGGTGGTGCTCCCATTCCATGTTCTGCAGCAGCGTCAGGTCCTGCAACCTGACCCTGCCGTGGATCACAGAGAGGAAGCTCCCAGGAGACAGCCTGCCCACATGCCCCACCTATCTCTCCCATCAGTGTGAATGCCATGTGCGCTGTGCGCACATGCCTGCCATGACTCAAGATGGCGGCGGGAGCTTCCCTAAGGGGCTGATGCCCCCACTGCCTTCTTGGTTAATGGCAGGCATGAGAGCTACATGCGCATGTCATTCATACGACATAAGAGGCAGGTGGGGTGCGCAGGCAGGCATATTAGCCCTGCACCGCTTGTATCAGGGACATGTGTTGGGCTACGGTGCTGTGTGCCCGGGGACAGGCTTGTGCCTGAGGGCCCAGTCATGCCTGGTGCCAGCCCTGCCTTTAGTTAAAAAAAATGGCAGCAGTTACAGACCTATTCAAGGATCACACCTTCCTCCAGCTGATCTGAACAGCAGACTCATCAGCTGAGATTCCCAGGGCAGCATCTGCTGCTGAACCAGGCAAATAAGCATAGTGAAAAGCCTGAAGAACGTATTTTTAAAATAAACAAAGTCCAGTGGCTTTTAAAATGCCACACATATTTTCAGAAGGGAAGATAAACCAAGGAAAAAGGATAAGAAAAACCCTTTCAGCTAATGGACAAACTATCACATTTGGCCAATTTAAGGAGTCTTTCCAACTCCAAAACATCGAAGCGCCGGTGCTAGATGAAGAAGAAAGCCCTGAAGGAATGCTTCCAAGAGGCAACTCTCCTGGTTTGTTTTAAAGTCTCACAAATAAGAAAAGAAGTGGGGTCCTGCTGCAAAACTGGAAACAATCCCTCAAGAAATGGGTTGAGGGCACACATTGCAATGATGCTGTTACATCTGAGCAGGTCTCTGCCTGCTCAAGCAAAGCACTGTTGGGCTTCCTTATAGAAAAGCAGGCCACAAGTACACAGAAACAAAAGACAAAGTTGTGATTCGAGAACAGGGCTTGTAGTTCTTGCCAAGACCCTGCCGATACTTAAGAAGCAGTTTTAGATCACAGATTCTATTCGCTTGAGTAGAACATATTACGCTTGAGGGTGAGGAAAAGAGGTGTAGGAAGGGAAGCTCTTGCTGTAAAGTCATGTTTTCCATAGCAACAGATTAAGGAAGAAAGGAAACAAAGTTCCAAAGCCATCAGCTGGTTTAAAGATTATTAAAATTTAAAAAGACCTTGTCTATATAAGATTGCACTGGTTCATTTGAATCCCGCCCTTCTCAGTGTCTACAGCAGACCTCCCTGGAAAGGCATGGGATGCCACTAAAGGGGGAGGAAGATCAGGCCAGGCAGCCCAAGCACCAATCCATCCATACAATGGCCAACTATGCAGAGGGTCAGCAGACAAGTCCCTTATTTGAGGGTTCTCTTCCTGGGCCTCCAGTCTTTGGGACTTGCAAGAATATTTGTGTCTACCTTCTAGTACCGAAGAGAGGTTAGCCTGGCAGACAAAACACACTCGCCCAGGCTCTACAGTAGGGATGGGGAATCAGTGGCTCTCCAGATGTTGCTGGACTCCAATTCCCATCAGTCCCACCTGGTGACATCTGTTGGGTGACAGGTTCCCCTTTGCTGCTCTAGAGGGAAGAGCAGTTCTGTGGTCAAAGTAGGAATACGGACCAGAAAGCTTAGTGGGAGGAGGTGGGATGCAGGAGCTCTAACATGCCTATATCTGTGGATTTTTAAAGAAGCTAGTGATTCCCCTAAAAACAAACACCCATTTTGTGCATCTTTCATGCTTGTCTGGATAAACCTCCAGAGCCAGCTGTTCAAGTCAGACAGCAGCCTAATGATCCAGCAGCTGGATACTGTCAGAATGTGCAACTGATGGAATCTCCACCCTCAATACACTGGTTCAAATGGTGTCTTTGCCAAGAGCAATCACAACACTACCTTTCCTCCTCAGGATTACTACTATGCATCAAGAGCTCATATCTATAGATAGCAAACACCCTGGAATTGATTAATATGTAAAGCATCCATTCTTTCTAGCAATGCAAGATTAATCTCCAGACTTGAAAACTTGCAATTAAATTTAAATCAGATGGGATAAACGGGGACAGTAACTTTCCACCTTGTTCAGGCAGGAGTGGACAGACCTGTGGGATCTACTTCTTGGTTTTAACTAGAACCGCCAAGATCCATCAATTATAACCACGTGCAAAAACAGAGCAAGCGTGCAAAGCCTGATGCAAAGTCATTACTTGTGGGGTAAGCCGATTACCTCCTGCATCCCATTATACACTGAGATCGCAATCCTGCCGCACAAAAATCCACCTGGTTTTCTCCCAGGCTTTCTTCATTTCAGCAGACTAATTTAGAGGTGGGGGAAGAGCTGAGCTCTTTTGCGGTTGCTACTGTTGCCTTAAAAAAAGCTTTTGTGTTGTTGCTGTTGCTATTTGGGAGCAAAAAGGGCTCTTGCCAATCTACTGAAAATCATCCAGCATATCTGGATGTACCTTTTCCCTGTCCCATATATAAAGTAAAACCAAATCAAAACTTTTTGCTGCCCTAGGTGTTTTGCTCATGCATCCACACCATCCTCAGTTTCCCAGGGAATGCCTGTTCATTCAACCATATGAGCCCTTTTCAGCTTGGGTCATACAGGGTAGAAGGGCTGGATGCGTTTCAAGCTTTCAGGTGCCAGACCAATAAAGCACTTGAGATCTTCCAGCCCTGCCTAGAATGTTCTCACCAGTCACAGACAGCAGCACACCAGGCTTACTTTCCCATAAAACATGTCTTACCCCTTTTAATACAAGATTTTGAACACTGGCCTAATTTTAATGAGTCGTTCTGTTTCTAACACACACACCCGAACATGGAAGGACAATCCCTTAAAGCAAATGCCGTTATATAAATTCTGGCCACTCTCTTTTCTTTCCTTTCCCACCCCACTGCAATTTCATAGCTCTTGTTACGAAAAATTTAATACAAATGTAAGAATATAATCTAAGAAATTAAAGCCACCGACAAACTCAAATCATATTTCCAAGAGTAAGAATTTTTAAATGTATATAATTAATTTAAATTACATCTTTTGTCATTATCCATTAAGAAAGCTCAATGCTCAATTGAATAAATCCAGTTATTACTCTACAACAGCCTCTCCTCTTTCCACCTCTTGAGTAGTTTTCATTTTCCAGTTAACTCCAGCTACTCTATTCAGGAGCCACTCATTTTCAAACTCTCTGGTACAACAGCAAGAGCCAAGGACAGTTTTTGACTGGTAATCCTCTGGGAACTTGCCATATTTGTGCAGCTGCAAGGACACACACAAACACTCACTTAAATGTACACACTTCTGCCAGCACCAAATGTCTGGTTTTCTGCGCAGCATAAAACCCTACAACCACCACTGAGGCCCTTAGATATAGCCTGACCTTGTGGAAAAATCACTACTTAAAAAAACCCTTAAAACTCAATATGGAGATAGTCCATACAATACTATGTCCTTTATTCCTCTACTGTGCTACTTCAGGCACTGAACTATACACAGAATGAAGAGGACAGTCAGATAATTGGTTGTCTGTGCTGATCTATAGGAGAAAAGCTATGTGTACTTGTTTACCAAACAAACATGCAATTTCCTCTCAATAGAACACAGGGTAAAAACACTGGATTGTTCAGCCTTCATACAAACATAGAATATCATTAGTTTGGAAGGATCATGCTATGCTCTTTGGATAAGACTTTAGCTCTCAGAGTTTACAATGCTCTGCCCAAGGGAGACAGCAGTGGCAGAATATGTCAGCCTCCCCAACCCCCATACACCCCCATTTGCTATTGGGCCAAGTTCAAGGTTCTAGTTCTGGTGTACAAAGCCATATACATCTTGGGAGTAGGATATCCAAAAGACCGTCTTACCCCTTATATACCCAGTCGATCACTGCACTCTGCAGATGAGGGCCTCCTGCAGATACCATCTTATCAGGAGGTCCGTTCTGCACAACATAGGAAACGGACCTTTAGTGTGGCGGCACCTACCCTGTGGAATTCCCTCCCCATAAATATTAGGCAGGTGCCATCTCTATTATCTTTTCGGTGCCTATTGAAGACTTTCCTCTTTCAACAAGCCTTTTAAGTTGAGACCTATCCCAGTCTGCATCTGTGTTGGAATTGCTTTTTAATATGTTTTTTTTAATTTTTTCCCCCTAAACAATATGTTTTTAACCCTTTTTATTTAAGATGTTTTAAAAGTTTTTTTAAAAAACGTTTTTAAAGTTGTTTTGTTTTAATACATTTGTTTTAATGTATTTTAAGGTCTGTTTTTATGATGTTTCAAAGTGTTTTAGTGCTTTTGTTTGCCACTCCGGGCTCCTGCTGGGAGGAAGGGTGGTGATTAACGGAATCCTTATAGGGATCCAGAGCAAGCTTGAGTGAAGTTCTGTTTGTTGCTTTCAAAACTGTCTTATCTGTATATGTATATGTATGTATAGATAAGACAGTTTTGAAAGCAACAAACAGAACTTCACTCAAGCTTGCTCTGGAACCCTATAAGGATTCTGTTAATCACCTAAAATATACATACGAATGAAATTGTGATTAACCAAACGGAGTAACTCTGTTTGGTTAATCACAATTTCGTTTGTATATATATGAATAAACGTAATTGTGATTAACCAAACAGAGGTTTTTATTATATTAACAAAACGTTTCAGCTTCCGCCTTCATCAGCTGCCAACATACAAATGCTGTTACCAAGGTGGCAGTTATAGAGCTTTGAGGATGGAATGCTCAGAGGGGCTTCATTTGCAGAAGCTAAGTAGTGGTGGTACTGTCCTCCAGGTTCAGGCCATGTGGTGCCAATGTGTCCAGAGAGTAAATACAAACGTTCTCCCTTTCGGTCAATGCTGCTGGATCTGCTGGGATCTCTATCGCTGTAATGGAAAAGTCCAGCAGGCTGTGACCCTCGATGTTAAAATGCTTTGCAACTGGTTGCTCCACTTTTTTGTCAAAATTGCTGACTTGTGGTTCCTGAAGCGCATGTGTAGGTCAGTTGTGGTCTTTCCTACGTATTGGATATGACATCCTGGTCTTTTGCACTCGATGATGTAAACTATATTGCATGACCTGCAGGTGATGTTCTGTTTGATGTAATATGTCCTGCCTGTCCTAGTGCTTGTAAAAGTGGCTGTCTCCCTGAGGTACACACAGGTGACACAGCGTTTGGAGCGACAAGGATGAGACCCAGGATTGGTGATAGGTGGCTTAAGCACAGCTCTCACCAACAGTCTGTGTATATATATGTATATATGTATATATATATATATATATACGTATATATGTATATATGTATATATATGTGTATGTATGTATATATATGTGTATGTATATATGTATATATGGAGAGAGAGAGAGAGAGAGAGAGAGAGAGAGAGAGAGAGATCTATATACATATATGTATACACACACACACATAAATAAGCAAGCAAGTTAGGGAGAGCTGCCTACAAAAATCTACAACTACCATAAGAGGTAGAGGAAATCAGATGGTTGTTTAGCCTGCAGAATATACAGTTCACACCAGGAACATAACACAGGAACTTTCTGCTTAAATGGCAGATGAAATTCTCAGCTGAGATTAGATTAACAACAACAACAAAAAGCCAGAGGTTTTCTCCTAAAATGCATTTTAAAAGATCAGGACATTTGTATATGGTTTACTGAGAAATATCAGAGATTACACTGTTCAGATAAAGCCTGGGGTCTCCAGCACCATCTTTTCTTGTGGTACGAAGCTGGATTGAGTTCTGACAGGGATTTCTGTGACTGGTGAATAGACGGTGCAATTTGGGGGTATTCATGTTTTACTTGTTTCACACAGATATCCAAGTGCTTGATAAAACAGTTCTTTTTAAGTATGAATGTTTAACTGGGTGCAAGAGAGGAATAGCTCAGAAGCTGAACACTTTGACAGTGCAGACACTGGCAAAGAAAGCAAAATGAACCACTCAATCAGTTTCAGATTTTGACACATTTACAGTGCAAATCTGTGCATGTCTACTCAGAAGCAAGTCCCAGAGAGTTCAACGCATGTATAATATACACCAAACACAGCCAATGTGGTGCACTACAGATGATCTGGACTTCAACACCTATCAGCCCTGCCCAGCATGGTCAACAGTAGAGGATGATGGGACCTGTAGTCCAAAACATCTGGAAGGCACCACAATGGCCATCCCTGCTATACACTATATAGTTATACCATAGTTATTTATACCATAAAGTCTTTATCATCCTAGCCCAGAGCACAAGAAAATGTCATGATTTTGCTCATAAAAGATGCAGACTACTTACCTGACTTGTAACTCTGCGACCTATATATATCCCTGAGTTCTTTCATAAGTCGATCTGAAGCCTGGACAGACCCAGAGACGGCACCCTGAAAAGCAATGAAGGGTAGTTTGATTCTGTAAAGCTTTTGAAGAATAGTATCCGGGGCCATTAAAATAGCTTTAAAAAAAAAAAAGACTACCTGTGATAAATATTGCAAATATTTCATCTATCTATCTATATATACCATTAGCAGGAGAGTAAGTTCATAAACAGTAAGCATGAAGGGACTGCAATCTTGCAACTTTCAGACCTGCACTCCCAATACGGCTATGAGTAGTTTGCTGAAAAGAACATACATAAAAGTACTAGTGTGGATGAATGACTGCTCAAAAGGCAGAACATTTCAGAACTAGACTTTACAGCAAGCACAGTATTTGTGGGGTGGGGGTGTCACAGGGAGCACCTCTGTTCTTAAATTTGTTTTAGATGTTTTATTGTTTGCAAATGTCTTGAACAGTTTTCAAATGGTTTAAATATGCTTTTGTTTTATTTTTATTGTGTTTTTTTAAATGACAGAAGTGCTTAGCACCCTGGCCTCTCTCAGGAGGAAGGGCGGGATATAAATTTAATAAAATAATTTTTTTTAAATGGCAGGGGAAAAGCAACAGACTGAGAGATTCCTTAATATTTTCCCTGACACTCCCTTTTCCTCTGTATCCTCTTTTCCCAGCTGATTTTTCTCATTTGACAAGGAAAACTGGGAGGCGCACTTTGGAGGGGTGGGGAAAAAGACTAAGGTCAGGGAGGAGAAGTTAGAGGAAAAAACTCAAGCGATGGGCCCAGCCCCCCCCCACATTTCTGCCACTTCTTCCTTGCAAGTGCCCCCAGATCAAAAAAGGACATCAGAACATCATTGACCTAACTTAGTTGTAGCTCTTCACAATGCTGCCTATTGCCCAACCTGTGCACTCTTTTTGGTTTTAAAATCAGATCATTCTCATTCTATGCAAATGGGCAGATCTAGGTTTTACATTATGTCTAGTACGACCTAGAGCTGGACAAATAATATTTTAACAATTTGCCAAAGAGTTAAGGAATGCTCTCAAGAGTGAACTGATCTGGCTGAAAGAACGACATTTCTTCAGCAGAAGTAACACGGATTTTTTGTTAGTTTCAAATACAGTAGAGCTCCACTTTTTGGCGGCCCGCTTTTCAGCATTCCACTAATACGGCGGTTTTCAATTAGAGTAAGGCCCCACTCATACGGTGCTTGTTCCGCTTTTATGGGGGTTTTCGGCATGACGTGCTCAGCAGCTGAGTGTCAGGCACCATTTTATTGACGGAGCTCTGCTTTTTGGCGGGGGTCTGGAATGTAACCCGCCGTATGAGTGGGGCCTTACTGTACACATTTCTTATTCTACTTTAATTTCCCATGAAGTTTCACTATACAGCGATGAAAGATGCATAAGTGACAAATGTAAAGACTACCATGAATCCAGTGTGTGTTTGTTATGTAAACATAACTGATAGTAAGTTATATTGGTATTTCATAAAGGTATTTATGTTCACAACTTTATTCTTCTTTCTAATTCCTGTTACATTTCCTTTGTTACAACTAATGTACTTCCAATTATCTGAACCACTATCTGACTGTTTGCTCATCAAAATGTATCAAACATATTGTACTGAGCATTAGGGAAATATGTTCAGTACCCATAACAAGGACGTTTTCATCAGCTGCGAGAGTTCGTGTTTATTTAAATCAAGTTACATGCAAACATTTTCTCCATTAGCCCCATGAGTCAAGGTGCTCTGGAGCGTTAGTAGGCTGCCTTATATCAAGTCAGATCATTGGTTCATTGAGCTCACTGTCTCCACTGAAATCTCCACTGGAGAACCACTGTCAGTCAGACCAGGCTCTTTCTCAGCCCTACTTGGAATTGACGAGGCTCTTCAGCACAGATTTCCCGCATTTTTCTGATTCTTTTAAAAAGAAAACTGGGTTCCCCAGAGATTGAACCCATGACCATCTGCATGTAAAGCAGGTGCTGTACCATGAAGCCACCCACGGGCTTTTGGTTAGGGTTTTATTTAATTTTGAAACTGATATTATGCCCTCTTGCCTCCCCGCAGCCCATAAGGATGCTGCTGTATAACAAGATGCTTCATCTTCTGAAGATGAGCATTTTGAAGGCACATGACTTAACACAGCAAATTGCTTTAGAATCAAGTTGTTTTGCCAAGCTTTTAACACAGAAGTTGCTCTTCTTTTTATTTTCCTCCGGGCTGCAGAAAATGAAATGCTTAGGCTTCCTCCCAAATATAATACCCACTTACATTTAGGTGGTCTTGCCTTTGATTCTTTCGGATTTTTTCCAGGATTGCCAGGTTCTCTTTTTCAATGCCATCATCCTCAGATTTCTTCCCATCGACAGGCTCTTCCTCCTTCATATCATAATGATCCAGATCGATGTCCTACAAGACAAAATTAGCACACTACTTAAGAAGAATAGCAGCACCAAGAACAGCAAAATGCAGGTGCCTTAACATCTTGCCTCAGTCAGGGTTTCTTATACGGGGAGGCAAATCCACCTGCAAGGGCAAAAAAAAAAGTTGTGTGTGTCTTATTGGCAAAATGCTTATAAAAACAGTTGAGACTTAAAGCCTGGTTCCCCCACCGTCCATGTGTGTTGTTGGGACAGCTGAAAGGGAAGCACAAATCCTGATTTACTATGAGCCCAGTTATCTCAGGATGGAGATAAAACAGATGCAGAGAGAAGAATGCATCAGAGCTAAAGGAAGAATTGATGCAGGGTATGTGACAAATACACACAGTGCACTTTCTTTGGGGGGGGCGGCGCACAGAAGATTTATCAAAGTTTAGGAGGGCAGATCTTGGTACCATTTCAATTTGTTTCTTATGGTTTTTGTTCATCTTTCCCTGGACAGATTAAAGAGTGACAAAAACAGGAACAAGAGAAAGTTCAAACACAACACACATACTTCACCCATGTCTTCTTCCTCCTCTTCTTCCGATGTAACCTCTTCAATCGTTCCATTCTAGAATAAATACAAAATCAATTTCTCTGTTACGCTGTTTTTGGTAAAAAAAAGAAAAAAGTGTGCTGCTAGCCAAGAGGCTCAATTCAGGAATTGAGTGTGAATCTCACTTCTGCTATGAACCCACTAGATGATGGCCATAGGCAAGGCATGCTAGCTTGAGCTTCCCATCTGCAATATAGAGATAATACTCACAAACCTTTAAGGGTGTTTGTTAAGAGTTACAAGATAATGCACATGAAGTGCTTTGAACATCCAAAAGCCTTATATGAATGCTAAGTAGCACTCTTAACAATAGGAACTGAGCTAATGAATAATGAGGCACACACAAAAATGTAAACATAAGCATGCATGGACTGCACTTTGATGATGAACTGTCAGTTTTGGCTCAAAACAGAGAAGTAATCTGGTGGACAGAGACTAGTTTCTCAATGTGGCAGCACTAGGAAGCTGGACCATTGGTCTCACCTGAAGGGTGATTTTCCTATGAGGATGGACATCACAACGGGTTTCAGCTCCACCTATTGTGCGAAGGCAAGAACGTCTTTGAAGTCAAGACTAGGGGCGTCAGGCCCCTCCCACTCTCCAGTTCATTCGCAGCGAGTCTCAGGATAAAGATCTAAAAATACAATAACAAGGCCAACTGGCCTGGCAGCAGGAAAATAACACAATAGTACCATGCATAGTAACATGACTGCAACATAGCTGTATAACAGAACTAGAAGTCTTGACTTCACTCTTGAATTTAAATATAATAGCGTAACAGTAATATATAACACATTAGAAAATATATAATCCTCCAACTGGGAGGGTCGTGATGTCCGTCCTCATAGGAAAATCACCCTTCAGGTGAGACCAATGGTCCATTTTCCCTATGAGTCCGGCCATCACAACGGGATGTACCACAGCAGCCCATACAGGGAGGGACGACCCACGTGTTAATCCTCATTAAGAACCTGTTGTAACACTCGTCTGCCAAAGGATGCGTCAGCAGAGGCATAGCGATCAATTTTATAATGCCTTATAAACGAGTGTGGGGTAGACCAGACTGCGGCCCTACAAATATCGGCAACAGGAGCATTAGTGGCAAAAGCAGCCGAAGTGGCAGCTGACCTGGTAGAATGAGCCGTTATACGAGCTGGAACTGACAGCTTCAGAGACTCATATGCTAAAGTAATACATGCCCTTAACCAACGGGATAAAGTAGGATTGGAAACTTTATGCCCCACAGACCTTGGATGAAAGGATACAAACAGAGACTCCGTTCGTCGAATCTCTTGGGTCCTGGACAGGTAGGTCTTGAGAGCCCTCCGGACATCTAACGAATGCCAAGCCTTTTCAAGAGGATGGGTAGGATTCGGGCAAAAGGAAGGCAACACAATGTCCTGGTTGCAATGAAAAACTGAATCGACCTTGGGACGAAAGGAAGGATCAGTCTTCAGCACAACAGAGTCCTTATGGAAGACGCAGAGGTGTCGAGCAGAAGACAATGCGCCCAACTCCGAAACGCGTCTGGCAGATGTGATTGCGATCAGAAACAGGACATTGAAGGACAGTATACGTAGGGGCACAGTCCTGATGGGTTCAAATGGAGGGCGTTGCAAAGCCTGCAGAACTTTCGGCAAACTCCATGAGGGGAACCGATGGACAACAGCCGGAGAGCGTAGGGCGACTCCCCTCAAAAAACGTTTGATGAACGGATGTGAGGAAATATGATCTCCAGGAGAGGACACTGAGAGAATGGATGACAGAGTCGACGCATGTCGACGTAGAGTGTTGGGTCGAAGTCCCATCATAAAGCCACTATGGAGAAATTGGAGCACCTGATGCACATTGGCCTGGGATGGATCGTGGTGGTGGGACTGACACCACTTGGAGAAAGCCACCCAGGTATGTTGATAAATGCGAGTGGTAGATGGTCTTCTCGAGGCCAAAATAATATCAATCACAGCGTCAGACAGTCCAGCTGACCTCAAATGTCTCCGTTCAAACGCCACGCTGTTAAATTGAGCCAAGTAGGGTCCTGGTGCAGTACTGGACCCTGGGATAGGAGGTCTGGCGTTACTGGAAGTGTCCAAGGATCCATCATTGACATTGCCAGAAGATCTGAGAACCACGGTCGGCGTGGCCAAAATGGTGCTATCAGAACCAGCTGTGCCCTTTTGGTTCGTGCCTTCCTCAAGGTTTTGGCTAACAATGGTATGGGAGGAAAGGCGTACAATAGACCGTCTGGCCACAGTGTTGTCAAGAGCATCCACTGCTTCTGCTGTTGAGTCCAGGTATCGTGCAAAGTACCTGGGAAGCTGGCAATTGTGACTGGAAGCAAACAGGTCGACTGAGAGGGCGCCGAACCGACACTGGAGACGATGGAAAATGTCTGGATGAAGTTTCCATTCTCCCGGAAAGACCTGTTGTCTGCTGAGCCAGTCTGCTGTCACATTCCAAATCCCTCTGAGGTGCTCTGCTTTCAGGGATTGTAGATGTTGTTCTGCCCAGACAAAGATGAGGGAGGCTAAGTCCTGCAGAGGACGAGACCTGGTGCCCCCGTCTGTTCAAATGTGATTTTACACATGTGTTGTCTGTTCGAATGAGCACATGATGCAAAGGGAACAGAGACTGAAAATGACATAGAGCTAAGTGGACAGCCTTTAGTTCCAGCCAGTTGATGCTTTGAGATTGCTCTGCGTTGGACCAAACCCCTTGAACGTACTGGGAGTTGCAGTGGGCTCCCCAACCTATGAGGCTGGCGTCTGTGGTTACGACGGTTCTGCGGGGTTCTCTGAACGACGTGCCCTTGGAGAGGTGTTGAACCTTGGTCCACCAGCGGAAAGAGAGGTGCAGAGCGGGGCTCAAACGAACCTTGCGATGGTTGGAGCTGGCAATGTCTTTTTGAAAAGGCAACAGGGTCCACTGAAGGGGCCGAGTGTGGGCTCGAGCCCAGGGCACAATGTGGATTGTGGAGATAAACATCCCGAGCGCTCTGGCGAGAAGCATGACGTCTGCGGATGTTTGT
Organism: Rhineura floridana; assembly: GCF_030035675.1. Taxonomy (NCBI): domain Eukaryota; kingdom Metazoa; phylum Chordata; class Lepidosauria; order Squamata; family Rhineuridae; genus Rhineura; species Rhineura floridana. The sequence goes on along the minus strand of NC_084493.1, from coordinate 26,845,108 downwards.
TGCATCAGGGACCTTGCAATGCTTGTGATGGCAGTGATGCGATCTGGAGCCAGGAAGACCATTGCCTGCAGGGTGTCCAACATTGCCCCAAGATGTAGTAGGCGTTGGGTTGGTTGGAGATGGCTTTTGTCGAAGTTGACAAGCCAGCCGTAGGTCTGCAAAACATTGAGGGTGATCATTAAATGATGCTGAGCCAGCTCTTCAGACTTGGACCGTATTAGCAGATCATCCAAATATGGATAGATATGAACCCCTTGGGTCCGAAGGTAGGCCACTAGGATGAGTAGCACTTTGGTAAACACTCTTGGAGCAGAGGAGAGGCCAAATGGCATCGCTCTGTATTGAAAGTGTTGTTGGCCAAAGGCAAACCGAAGAAACTTTCTGTGGGCTATGCAAATGGGCACATGGAGATACGCTTCCTTAAGGTCGATAGAAGCCAGGAAGTCTCCTTCATGCAGACTCTCGGTAATGGAATGGAGAGATTCCATTTTGAACCTGCGATATGTTACAAAACTGTTGACAAACTTAAGGTCCAATACCGCCCTCCAAGATAAATCTCGTTTTGGCACAGCAAATAGGAGGGAGTACACCCCTTCCGACCTCTCAGTTGTGGGAACTGGCTCTATCGCCGCTATGTCCAGGAGGTGATGTATAGCTGTCTGCATGATGTTGTGCCTGGCTGGTGCCCTTGGGCAAGGAGACGGGTGGAATCTGTCTGAAGGGGTTGCCCAGAACTCTATGGTATAGCCATGAGTGAAAAGGTCCCTGATCCAGGAGACCGTAGTAAGGCGCAGCCATCGATCTCCAAAATTAAGTAATCTGCCGCCTATGGGGAGGACGTTAATACTACTTGAGTAGGCGGGGGCCTCCCTTATATGAGGACGATGAGTTGCCTCTGCGCCCTTGGTACTGACCTCTGCCTTGGGAGCGTCGGTTCCAGGAGCCCCTGAATGCGTTGGGGTCATAGGGTCTGAAGTCGCGGCCTCGTCCTCCTGGCCACGTTCCTCGAAAGGACTGGTTGGAACGAAAGGAGGAAAATCGCCTGAAGGGCCTGTGGTCGATGTTCTTGACTGTGGCCAGAACCGGTTTGTGGGCATCTTTTGGATCAACCAGAACTGCCTTTAGAGCTTCCTCGCCGAAGAGTAGAGATCCGGAGTAGGGAGCCTTGGACAGGTTCAGTCTGGCCGCCGAATCAGCTTGCCAGTGGCGAAGCCAGAGGGTGCGACGAGCGACTATTTGAGTTGTCATGGCTCGTGCCCCTAATTGGGTGGCATCCAAAGTGGCATCGGCCACAAAAGCTGCTGTCTTACGTAATTTCAATAGTGCTCTTTTGAAGGTGACAGGATCAGGGTTAGCATCCTCTAGAAGGTCATCCATCCACATCATAGATGCTCTGGAGAAGATGGAGGCTGAAGCGGAGGCACGCATGGCTAGGGCAGTGGCCTCGTGATTCTTGCGGAGGGCGAAGTCTATTCGTCGCTCCGTAGTATCTTTTAGGTGGGATTCCCCTTCCCTGGGCAAAAGAGATCGTGAAACGAGGCGAGCGATTGGTTCATCTATGCCAGGGACATCTAACTTGGTGGCAAAGTCTGGGGCTAGGGTGTAAAGTCTGTCAGCCAGGTTCTTGAAGCGTCGAGCTTTGAGTGGGTGGGCCCATTCTTCGGAGGCTAATTTGGCAATTGGGTCCGGCACCGGGATGTAGTGTTCAGTAGGTGCAGGAGATTTGAGGACCTTGGCCCCTTTGATAGCTGGGGCGGACGAAGTTGAAGGCGCAGTCTGGAGACCAAGGGTATGAAGTACCCTACGTGCTAGCGGTTGATAATCTGAGGTATTGAACAAGCGATACGATGTATCCTCCTCATGATCTGAATAGTCGCTCCAGTCGTCTCCTTCAACATGGTCAGTGAAAATTGACTCCTCCGCATACGAGGCTTCGTCCGTACATCTGCCTTTGGCTACATCAAAGGGATCTGGTGAGCAGGAAGGATGAGCTTCATGGAACGGACGTTGGTCCATGTTGAGTGGAGGTATGGCAGGAACTTGTGGTAGTGACTGCATTCGTGTGAAAAAAGCCAGCATGGCTTGGAGTTGGGAGAGGAAATCAGGAGACAGCTGCAGACCAGATGTGGGAGATGTATGTGCCTGGTGAACTATTGGAACAGATGTCTGAGGCGGTAAGCCAGAGGTAGGTTCGTTAGGCGAACAGTGAGCGGGAAAGCCCACAAACTCTTCCTCGACAGAGGCAGTAGCAGGAGAATGTAAAATATCACTTATGTGTGTCTGTGCTGTGGTGGTGGTTGGCACAGAGACATAACGAGGGCGCTTTGGTTTACTATGGCTGGAAAGATGTTTTGTCTTAGCCAGTGCTTTGGCATGTCTGGTCTTAGACGTGTTAGGATGTTGTGGCTTGGCTGATTGTGGCATGTCTGGCTGATCTGGCACCATGTGTGTTGATGGTGACATGCCTGGCTGTTCTGTCATCTTATATTAACCTGGGTGCAGTACACTGCCACGGAGGGGGCAGGATGTAAAGACCCGAACTGGCACAGCGTACTACCACGGAGGGGGTAGGATACACTGGCAGATGGCGAAATGCACTGCCGCAGAGGGGGCAGAATGCACTGAGGTATCAGCGTTAATATAATATAGGCTGTTTTAGAGTTGGCACACTCAGATTAGTGCTGTAGGCTGGGTGTTTTTTTTTTGGCTTGTTCACGGCCCCAGAGGGAGCAGGATATACAATGTAAATCAGATTTAATACAAGTCAGCCACTGATATTAAAGCTCCAGCCTTGATAATGTAATCCAGCCACTAGGATTAAAGCTCCAGCCTTGATAATACAATCCAGCCCACTAGGATTGGAGCTCCAGCCTTGATAATATAATTCAGCCACTATGATTACAGCCACAGTAAATGTGTGTAAATCAGCCGTGTATAAATTTGTCAGCAGCACATATACACAAACGTACGGATAGATAGCCTGCAGGGGAGGTATCCGATAATAAGGGGAACAAAAAGGGCGGGAAATTCAAAATCAAAAAGAAAAAATGGCGCCCGGAAAAAAAAAAGAGCGGGAAAAAATGGCGGAGAGGGAAGAAGCAATGGTGGCCGTCGGAAGCGAACTGGGGGAGGGCTGCCCAGCACGGACTCGCCGAAAACCGCAGTAGCGGCTCTAGAAAATCCCCGGAAGGAAACAGGTAGGGGAAAAATGGCAGCCGCCGCAGAGAGAGCCGCCGTCGCGGTCTGTAAAGCCCTTCGCAGTGGGAAGTAAGCCACGTAGCGAGGGTGATCTGAGGCAAAGGGGTAACGGCGGGAGCCGCAGCTGCAAGCTCCCGCTGAGATCGGATAAGCTGCAGCCGCGGCAACAGATCGGGGGGGGGAGGGAGGGTCAAAAGCGATCAAAAGCGATCAAAAAAGAGAAACCGCAGCCGCGGTCTGAGGGAGCCCCCAGGCTACGGATACAACGGAGCGGGGGGGGGGCTTGAAACTGCCAAAACGAAGAGAGCCGCAGCCGCGGTCTCAGAGGGAGCCCCCAGTCAAGGAAATAAAATAAATTGAATAGCTCTGAGGAAAGGGCGAAGAAAGCCGCAGCTGCGGTCTCTGAGGGGACCCTCAGTAGGCTAAACACAAAACGGAAAAAAGGCTTTAAAGACAAATACACAAACAAATACGAGACTTAGCTAAATGCTATGTGAAATTCCAATCTTGTTCGTACGAAGGCAAGAATGAACTGGGGAGTGGGAGGGGCCTGACGCCCCTAGTCTTGACTTCAAAGACATTCTTGCCTTCGCACGATAGGTGGAGCTGAAACCCGTTGTGATGGCCGGACTCATAGGGAAAATAGCACCTCTAGCTTTTTTAAGACCAGAGGAGAGAGAAAGCATCTTGCCCTGTTTTCCTCCCTCACATGCAAGAAACAGCCCCTTCAGTTATGTGACTGAGCAACAGAACCTAGAAGTTCTTTGTAAGGGTACCCTGCTTTGTTCTCTCACTAGCAAACATAATATGCTCATCCCAAACAATAAGAACTGCTGCTTACCATAACAAAAATAACCACTTGCTCTGCATAGCAATGACTTGTGAATTAATCACCTCTACACACCACAAAAAAAGTAATGTTGCACTCATGTGTCTGCTCAGGGCTGTGGAGTCGGTACGCCAAACCTTCAACTCCAACTCCTCTATTTTTCTACCGTCTGACTCCGACTCCACCCAAAATTGCTTCCAACTCCACAGCCCTGGAAAGGGCTATAAATGTCTTTTTAAATTGGAAGCTCTCATAGGAGCATTTTTATCGCTGCCTGAATATGCACTGATCTTGGCATCACAGCATTTGTCTTCATCTGGGTCCTGTGTCATACACTGACACACAAAATGTTTTCCATCTTAAGTTATGGTGAAATGCTCAACTACAGCTGACTTCATGGGAAGCTTCTTTGACATTTTGAATTTATATTTTAAAAAAATTTGACAATCAACATTTACTTTGAAGCCGGAGTCGGAACATTTCTACTGACTCCGACTCCACCCAAATTTGCTTCCGACTCCAACTCCACAGCCCTGTGCTTAGCAACACGAGGTTCAACAGCTTGTGCTCAACAGCCCAAACACAAAGTGGGTCCATTAGCATGTGTGGGTAAGAGGATCATTAGGATTTACCTGGCCTGCTGGCAATGGCTGATCTAACATTTCAACATCTGGATGCTGAGGAAGATTGTATAATCTGCAGAGGTCGCATATCAATCGTTTCAGTTGTTGGAGAAGCTACAAAACAAGTTTAAGGGTGTGTGATTGGCTTGTTTTTGTGTTTTATTTTAAATAAAGTTTATCAAGCTGCATCCTGAATAAGCCCCACTTGTTTTCTTGAACCTACAACAAACAGGATATCTACCTCTTAAACAAATGCCTATAATCAACCCATTTTGCTGCTGCTCCTGCTGGGAGGAAGGGCGGGATATATTAATAAATAAATAAATAAATAAATGTACAGACTAAGCCATTAAGGTTATAGGTTGTTAGTCTTAGATTTTCTGGTACTTAAATTAACAAAGCGGCAGCTTTCATCTTGTACAAATCCAATTGTTCTGAGAGGGCATGCAGGACATCCCTCTTGACATGGTAGTACCACTTGGAGAAACTGCCCAGTTGAAAACACATACTTCTTCCTGATGTATTAACTTTCCATATACAGTAGGGCCCCGCGTTCTGGCGTTCCGCTGATGCCGGCGGCTTTCAATCAGGGCAAATTCCCCATTTTAAAGCAGATTTTGCCGTTTTGCGGCATTTTGCAGCATTTTCACACGACGCAACCCATTAAAGTCAATGGGTTCCACTTTACGGTGATTTCCGCTTTTTACGGCGGGGGCCTGGTCCCTAACCCGCCGTATAAGCGGGGCCCTACTGTACACAGATTGAGGGGTTTTTTTACAAGAATCATTTATCCTGCAACCTTACAAAATAAATATTTCCAAGGCAGCCTACAGTAATGAAAACAATAACGAAAACAGCAAACAAAAACAATAAATATCAAAACATCATAAAGTAAATAAGCATAGAAAGTTTTTAAAAACAGAATCACCTAGCAGAGTGACAATAAAGTTGAGCCATCAAAGGTCTTGTGGAACAAGGTTTTCACAGCATGACACAAGACAGAGAGATGGAATTTGACAAGTCTCCCTGGGGAGGGACTTCCGTAACTGTAGTGCCATCACTGACAAGGCCCTACCCCTGGTACCTGCCGATCTGACCTTACTAATGGTAGGCCGGAAGGATGTCTGAAGCAGATCTTAGGGGAGTGCATAAGTTTATATAGGTGCAAGGGCTCTTCAGAAGCCCTGAACAGCCATGGACCAGGCTGACATGAAGATGTTTCACACAAGAAATCCCAAAATGCACTCCAAGGGGGTACTAGCCTGTCAGTGGACTATCACATTCCTCACTTGTTTCTCTGAAGCACTGGGATGCTGGAGAGAGAACTGATAATGTTAAGGAAGATTGGGCGTGCAGGGTTTAGATCAACTCTACCTTGAATTCATTGACCCAGGTATTTATCAGACCAGAACATTCTTCAAGAATGATATTTTGGGAAGCGGAGAGGGGGAATTTGCAATACGGTCATGAAAAGGGAAAGCAGACAGCACCTGGCTATTATTATCAATGCTGCAAAACCAGGCTAAAGGAAGTCTTGCCTGGGTACTAAAGTCCCAACTGTACTAGCTGGCACTATCCAGAAGCTTCCCAAGTTCCTCTTTCCCCCTTCACAATCACAAGGGCTCAACACCTGCTAATTTTCATCCATATCAGGGATGGAGAAGCTGCAGCCCTCCAGATGGCCATGCTGGCTGGGGCTGATGGATGGGAGTTCGGAGGCCAAGAACATCAGGAAGGTCGCAGGTTCCCCATCCTTTGGAGTGCTACGGTCCGAGAGGGAAAGGGCCTCAGACTCAGCAGCAGAGCACGTGCTTTGCATGCAAAAAGGTTCCAGGTTCAATCCCCAGGTAGGAGCTGAGGACGACTTCTGCCTGGAACCTTGGAGAGCCACTTTCAATATAGACAAGATTGAACTAGGATGGCCAATGGTCTGATGCTGTGTAAGGCAACTTCCTGGTCACACTTCCCTGGGCTCCCAGGTTATGACTCTTGTTTTTCTGCCTTGCAAGCATGCAAACACATGTAATGCAATAGGGTGGGCTTGACTTATACCAAAACCAAGCTGCACATGTAGAGACTGCCCACAAAAACGTAAGGCAGTTGACCTTAACAGCCAGCTGAAGTATCACCAAAAGATTCAACAGGAGCCTCAACTGCACCACAATAGCTAGAATCATTAGCTGTATGCTTTTTTTAAAAAAAACTAGTTTGTTTACTGTAATCATGTTAAAAAAAACTCTGGGTCTGACAGAATATTTGGCCCCAGGAACAAGTTTTCTCTCCAGTCCACTGTTCTCTGTGACTTGACTCCTTTGCAGATGCCATCTGGACCCACCTGCTTTGCAAGCCCCTGGGAGTGGAATCCCTTGCTTGCTCCAGCCCTCTGCTGTCTGGATCAGGCATTCTACTCTGCAGAGTTTTTTGCCTTGGGTTGGCAATTATGTTTCCTTCCAGCCTTATGAAAATTGCTACTTTTACACACACAGCAAAAGCAGCTATTAATTTTGGCTTTGATTGCCTTTTCTTTCACTACACACAAAATACAGGATTTTAGCAAGCATAAGGACAAGTGGGGGGTGGGAAATGACAGGGACAACCCAAGACAGACTTTCGTCTGCCAACAACTTCTTGTAACCTGAGCTCTTCACCTATAGTAGTACAGATCAACAACAGCTGGGAATAACATGGTGACCTGTGACCACCTGTGGATCCCAAACATTACATTAGTGTTTTGCTTCTTGACACTCTGCTCAGAGCTCACAGGATACGATTTTTAGCCTGCAAAATGCTGTTTCCCTTTCAATACCTCTCCCTTCAGAGGAAGGCTAAGGGAAGGTAGCTTCAGCATGAAGGTGGCAAGGGATTCTTTATGATGGTTAAAGCTGCAACCGTAAGCATGTTTACTAGATACTTACATCCCACTGTACTCAGTATGTTTTACTGCCAGGTTCTTTTTAAGATTGGACCATTAAACATTAATGCAGATTTAGTGGCAACCAGAAGGCCTCATGTCGAGTTTGGTTTTTTCATGAAGTGTCACTGTTTTTCCAAGCACCCAGTGGCTTCCTTTTAAAATAGCAATGGGCAAGTTTCTACCCCTCATTTTTACTGGGGAGAAATAATGACTAGTTACGGTTAATGCTTAGACCACCAATACAAGGTGTTGACTGGCAACAGTCTGGCCTCCTCCAACCCACATGGCGCCCTCAGTAGATTTTAACTATAGCATAGGATTCTCACAGGCAAATTAACCAAATTCAAGGATGTGAAATGCAGCAGACCAAGAGGGGAGAATTATAGCGTCTGGATTTCTAGGTCAAGGCAGGGCATCTATCAACATCTGCATGGAAGAATAACATGCTTGACTTGTAGAAGTGGGATTAACAGAGGCTACAATTTGAGACAATGGCTCAGCTGGCAGAAGTAGGTTGCATCCTTCCCTGCCCAGCAGCCTCAGATAACCAGGAAATGTGACTGTATTGTGGGATGCTATTAAGCGGCAGATCAAAGAATCATAGAATCTTAAAGAGTTGGAAGGGGCCTATAAGGCCATCGAGGCCAACCCCCTGCTCCATACAGGAATCCAAATTAAAGCCACAGACTAGGAAACAAGCATGGACTAGCTCATCTGGATGCAGAAGGCAGACTCATGGGTAGAAACAAACAGTGTCTCTTACCCCTTTTCAGAACAAACTGCCTCGCAGGCAGCCATGGAAGAGGCAGAACTAGTATCAGTTTAACAAGGTGAATCTGGGATCTCTGACTTGTTTTCTGCAAATGCAGCTGAAACAGCAAAGCCCAACAGAATGAGCCTAGGCCAGACTCCCCGATTACTGCAATCGATTCTTAATCAAAACATGCAACAGAAAAGCCGAAACTGGTTCCTTAAGCAGATGCCCCAACATCTAATTTTTAGAATAGTCTACACGCCCCTCCCCATCATTAACTCAATACCACATTCAGACACAGCACAATACATACTGGTCTAAAAGTTGTTGCATTCTTTAGTAGCTCAGATTTAAAATGCAACATGAAGCAGTTACAAACTGGAACACGTTTATGAGAAGCCCACAACCTGACGCACTTCTTCTGCAGCCCTACAAGTCAAAACACAGCCAGTTGCAGTACTGCAATAAGAAAAGCGGGGACAGTGCTCATTTTAATGTTGGCACTACATGTTAAAAGGTGCTGGTGCAGTATTTGGAAATTATTTATTGACAGGAATGCATGAAAAATTCCTCCTGTTTTTTCTTACACAGACAGACAGTTTTGATCTTCTTTATAACATCCCTGCCACCCCTCACCCACTGCCAGAAACACACTTCACATTCATCTGTTGTCCAAGTTTAGTGGCTTCAATTCGTGGCAGTTTGCTTTCTGCAACTGCTAAAGCATCTGTGGAAGTTATCCTCGTGTATTCTGCTCTGGCTAAACAGCTGAAACAAACTGAAAAGGACGTTAATTCTGGATTCAGTCTAATCTTTGTAGATGGCCAACTGAAGAAAGAGTTTCACTTGCTAAATTGCAAGCAGTATTTATTTGGGCATGATTTAAAAAAACACCACCACCACCAAACAATAAAATAGTTGTAGGATTTTAACACAATGCCCAATTTTATAACCAAAAGCCAGATTAAGGGAAGGGAGACAAATGACCTCTTACCAAAGTATTGCTCTTTTTAATATCCTCTAAACGCTCCAACACTGAAGTCAAGTTGGGGTCATCTGATTCCACAAACCATATTGGCGATGAAGAGGGGTAAGACTCCTGTTTTTAAAAAAGAAATATATATTATGCCTGAAGTGCACATTCATATTTCAAAGCTTTGGGGGAATTGCATTTGTTAAAAGGTCTTTAGCACATTGTTGAATGTTGGATTGTTGAAAGTCAGCGATCCAGGGTAGACCATGGACCACTTGAAAATTGCTGAGGGTCTTGGCAGATCACTTTTTCTGCCTGTTGCAGCAATTGTACGTCCATAGAATTCAAAATGTAATACACTAAGCTATAAGAAATAAAAGCAGCAACAAAAATACAATTAAAAATCAACGTGATGGATGTGCCTCCTCCCATCTTCAACCACAAATCCACAAACACATCAATGAAGCTTGTGGACACTGGTGGTCCATGGTCCACAATTTGGGAATGCCTAGTGTAGACAACTGTTTTCCAAAGCAGGAAGCAGGCCTCACTATGGATATTTAATTGCCAGAGGAGAATAAGCACCAACTCTTCAACTACCAGCCTAGTCTTCTGGTCTTTTCCTTCATTCTTTGATGGTGCAACCAGTTTGTTCTCAGAGAAGCTCACTGACAACCTTGCAAATTATCCTCACAAATTATGTTCACAGGGGTCACTAGCCCAGAAAAAAAATTGCTTGCCTATATATAGTCTAGTCATTTGCAGCCAAAAACAGAAGGTGAATGTTCCTGCCTGGTCAGCAGGAAGCAGTCCTTGTTTGGCAGATTCGAGATGGGCGGCTCATCCCCAGATCAATTTGCCTTTCAAGCATACTAGCAAATACCACAAGCCTCATGATCCCAGCAGTAAATGGATACTCCGTGCATCATTATCCTTTCCACAAAGAGTAAGGACTGGGTAAACAGTCTTCCCTGCAGCCGCATTTTAGCCTTGCAACAATCCTGTTAGGCTAATCGTGCCTGGCCTGAGGTAACACAGGAACATAGGAAGCTGCCTTATATTGACAGACCATTAGTCCATCCAGCTCTGTACCATCTTCACTGACTGACAGCGGCTCTCCAGGATTTCAGGCAGGAGGCTCCCCCAGCCCTAGAAACCGGGGATCAAACTTGGGATCTTCTGCATGCAAGGCAGGTGCTCTGCCACTGAGCTACGGCCATTCCCCAAGCTAACCTAGCAAGGCTTCAGAACACAGTGAGGATTCCAACTTGGGTCCCCCCAGTTCTAGTCTGATTTTGTATCCAGTATACCACATTGGCCTTGCCTCTGGCCTGATTTGCATGTAATGCCAAGCCAAACTATGGTTTAGCAAGAATGAGTAAGCATGCAGGTACCCAGGATAAAAATGTGGCTGCTCTGTTCCTGCTCTGATCCTGCTGCTGCACAGCCCAGAGATGGGCCATGGTTTGCTCTAGTGCTATGCGCAAACCCTGGTCTTGTAAGGTCTCGCCCTCAGCAAGCAACAACCTGTAACCAAGGTTTGTTCTTTGTTTTACTGCTTGTGGTTTGCCGGGAGCAAGACACCATGAGACTGGGTTTGCATGTGACACTAACCCAAACCATGGCTCAGTTTTGGGTAGTATGGCAGTAGCAGGATCAGAGGAGGAATGAAGCAGCTGCAATTTTCACTCTGGGTGCCTGTATACTTGCTCATTCTCGCTAAACCATGGCCTGACTTAGCATTATGCACGAACATGGTCTCTGTGTCAAAGTGAGCCCTCTGCCACCTCTTACTTGCTTCAAGGTGAGGCTTTCCCCCTATGGTAGGAGGGGGGAGGGACTGGAAGAGAAAGCAGGGTAGCAGCAGGGATAGGGCATGAACCCCAGGTTGAATCAGATCCAGCTTGAAGGTGGCTGACCCCAGCTTGAAATATGACTAGGCTTTTTGTGCAGGGAGTGTTTGCAATTTGAGCTCCTCTCATTCAAATCTCACCCTATCCCAAGCACAGATGAGTGGCTATTTACAAGTCTATGCTCAGAAACTGCACTAAGAAATGGCACAGGCATGATGAATCCCAGAGCAATGTAGTGGAAAGTGCTGGGTTTGGATGATAGAAGCTCACCAGAGGGCTTTGGGCAAAACACTATTCACCAAGCCTAACAGGGTTGTTTTAAGGTAACACAGAACAGAAAATGCCTTATAGGAATAATTAATATCACACTTCTTTCCATTTCAGACAAACCTTTCAGGCATAATTAGCTCCCTCTTGTTCTTTCCTTGGGATCCCCAATGCCGACTAAAATACTCTCCATACATAAACATGCACTAAAGAGAGAGAATGTGTTGGAGGAGAATTCATACTTGCACCACTAATTACTCCAAGAAGTAATTATGTTAAAAACGAACAGGTTAAGAATGGCTAAAATGACATTGAACTAGCAAAGGAACTCAAAAAGCACCCAAATTCAAATCAGAAACATATGTCATCTCACACACAAACACACTCTTCTTAAAGGAGATGCCAGGGGTAATGATAAAAGAAAAGATCTATTGCAAACCTAAAAATCAGATTTTTCTTTTTTAAAAAAAAATCAAAGCAGCTTGGCTTTATGCCATCTTATGCAGACACTCCAGGCTGATCCTCATTTATACTGCAACCCTTGAGGCTTGTTTGCTAGTCTATGGACAGGGGAGAGACAAAGGCATCCCGCAACATGAGAAAGCTTAGGGCCAAACCAGACCCAACACATCAATGGGATGAATGTAATTAATGAACATGGTTTTTAAACATGTTAAGTAGCAGGGAAATGGGGCCACAGCAACACTGGGACTGCAGAGGATGAGGAAGGAGAATCCAACCCTTCCACCACCCCTTGCCACAGTCCCAGCAAAAATAATTGCTCCTCTGAAATTGCTCTTGGGAAGTTTCCCTCCCTATGCAAATAACTCCAAGGCAACTACTTTGTCAGGATCTGGATGTGTGTGTGAAACTCACCCGTCCAATTCTCTGTGACCTCAATACTGCTCAGGCCCCGAACCCCTGCAGCTGAAATCTGCATTTTTTAAAATTAAAAAACCCATGAATCTTACATGCATTCAAGCAATCAGCATCATGTCTAGTTTGGCCTTTGGTCAACCACTAACGCATCTTTATAGCTAGATTTGGAAGACTTGCCAACAGGGACACAAAGCAATCGCCTTCAGGTAAATAAAAGATGTGCTAACTGGAACAGGCCAAAGAGATTATTCTCACTGCTTATAATCTTCAAAGGCAGACCCACAGCAAACTTAATGCAGCAGCCTAGAGATTAGCCTGCCCATCTGTCTAAGAGGAGTCATAGTTGGTGCACCCGCATCAACTGGTGATTAGTGCTGCAACATAATGCTGTAGTGATAGAACAAGCACCTATTAACAGACTTTCCCTTCCAAGCAGTTCTTAACATTTGTAGGAGCTTTGTCTAGACATTATACACAGTAATTCTGTGGTCACTTGGTTCTGTGGCCAGCAGTACCCAGCCCTCTAAGCCTTTCTTGCTCATCTACTTCCTTCATGCTCACAAGTTCACAGAATCGCTTACCCCAGACCCACTTTCTCTCCTCCTCTCTTCAGCCACATGCCTCTACCTCCCACTAGGTTCCCCATGCCAGGTCCCTACTTTTCACCCTATGGCCCCTATTCTATTCTTCTTCATTCCACGGTCTGTTAGAAGACCTTCATGGTATGTATTTTCCCCCTCAACACAGCCGTTCCTGACCATAAATTGTGAGGTTACGTCAGAATCCCTCTCCCCTCTTTACCCCCTTTTCCTCAAGCCTTGTTCTTATCCATCAAGTCTCTCCTCAGGTTTCTGCACCCTTCCCTTTAGCCACCTTACCTCTGTACCTTAGCTTCTGAGACGTATTAGTTCTTAGCCAGCCACACATGACTTATGCCTGACTCTAGGGCCTGTGTGACTTTCTAATCTCATTTAAAGTGACAACTTCCCCTTTCCTCACAGAAGCTAAACTGCAAACATTCCCAAAAACTTTGTTCCTCAGGCAACTGGAGTGTTTATTAGCATTCCATGCCAGGCTTTGTCACCTGAAGCACAAAGTGACATATATTTACAGCAGTATATGGTAACCAGTCTTCTCATCTCCTTAGCTCACTCTATCAGGGATTTCTATGTGACATTTGTTGAACCTTGACTCCTTTTCAAGCACTGGAGGGCCATAGTGCAGTGGCAGAACACATGTTTTACAGGCAGAAGGTTCTAGGGTCAATCCCTGGCATCCCCCTTTTAAAAAGAGTCAGCAGTTGGTGGGAAAGACCTCTGCCTGAGGCTCTGGAGAACGTGGATAAGTAGACTGACCTGGTACAAGCCAATCGTATGCACAGAAACACCATTTTCTTGACTTCAGAAGTTTTATATTAACTGTGTATCCTAAACAAAATACATATGAGAATAAATTATGGACAAGCACACACACACACAAAACCCCACCCCCTGCTTCATTAGCAAACTTGCTTTTTTCCCTCTTGCTACCATATGCACGAAATGATTCCCCAGATCAACATCTGCCAAGTTTCTTAGCTGTCTCAGGTCTAGTTGTCACAAACAGCAGATGGATGTAGTAAATCTGCTTCTGGGATATGGTATATCAGATTGCAGGTAGGGGGCCCAAACGATCAAATGCTCCGCACAGGAGGCTAAATAGATCAGGAAGAAAGGTTTTAGCCTTCTTCCAATCATACCAGTTTACTATATGCAAGTAAATGTTTGTACGGAGGAACGTCTGATCTCATGAGGCTGCACCTGTACAGTGCAGTCACAAGTGCCACCTCATCTGCTGTTAACCAGAACTACACCCCAGCTGAAGACAATACAAAAGGAGTCCATGTTTGTTCTACAGATCTAGCACAGGCTAAGACAAACATCTCTAATGGGCAGCAATTCTGCACACCTTTAGATCAAAGAGTTCCCGGCTGCATTTTCTCCTACTACTGGATTTTTGCTACTGACCCTCAAAAGGAAGCATACATTGCCACCATTAATACTGTTTCACACAAGTTCTCAATCTCTGTTGTCCTCCATCCTGCACGTTTCTCCAACCCTTAAGCCTATGATACTGTACCACTACACTAGTGCAGCCTACGGCCATACTACCCTAAACATGCCCGATCTCGTATGAACTCGGAAACTAAGCAGGGTCAGGCCTAGTTAGTACTTGGATGGGAGACCGCCTGGGAATACCGGGTGCCGTAGGCTTAGAGGAGGGCAATGGTAAACCACCTCTGAATACCTCTTACCATGAAAATCCTATGACTATATCCAAAAAAGATTCATAGGGTCGCCATAAGTCAATCAACTTGAAGGCCTATAACAATGACAAACACTAGCGCAACACCAGCAAGGCTTAGCACACATCTATACTTTTTTTTCATCCTATGCACCTGTGCTTGCATCATTCTTATTTATTAAATTTAAATTCCTCCCAGAAGGAGCCCAGGGCAGCAAACAAAAACTCTTTAAAATATCTAAAACAATTCTCGTCAAGTGGGCTGCTCTTCGCAAGAGTAAGGAGGGTCTGCAGTTTTCAGAATGGGAACACAGATTCATTGTAAAAACACTGGCTCACCCAAAAAGAGAGAGAGAAAAGACTATTTTTTTCCTCATGCAACTCCCTCCTACAAGCAGGGAGTTTTTGCCAAGGGTTGCTCCAAGCTTTGTTGTTTATATCAGCAACAGATGGGCCATGTTGCTTGGCACCAGTTTTGATTTTTGCGAGACTCCTGCAATGATTTTGGATGTTTGCTATTTGTTAAGATACGTTTAAGGAAGTAGGGACTGTTTAGGGTACTTGACAAATTAGGGCTATGACTGGAAAGTACATGCAGGTCTGGGTATGGTCAGTGCCGGGATGGCAAGCCACTGGGAACCCTATGTAAACTGCCTTTATTAACATTGTGGAAGAAAGGCAGGATAAAATTATTTTTATTATCCACCAAGCATTGTTAATGCCTTCCTCTGGGGACAGAGAGTCCTCTACTTTTAATACCTGTTTACTCATTGTACAGCTTCAATGAGATCCAGAAGCCTCAGTCAAAAAAACAAGCTGACAATCCTTTGGATTCTCCAGTGCACACAGGTAGTTTAGTTAGGATGCAGAAAATATCTCCCCCTCCTGCCACCCAATATAGCTAAAAATGCCAATATCCATGTTATGAGGGAGGGGCAAAAATAATCTAAAGGATTTGGTGGCTTTTACCAATGGCTTCATGTTTCTGCAAGGAAATCACAGCAATTCCATGTTGTATATTCCCACCCCATTCCTGTGATTGTGAATTGTTTTAAACTGTTTTTAATATTGAATTTTAAATTGTTGTGACCTACCCTCACACGTGGTGAAGGGTGGGTAAGAAATAATAATAATAATAATAATAATAATAATAATAAACAACTAATAATAATACCATCACCACCGACAACACTCATCCGATCTACAAGTCATCAGGTCTTTAGATTCATGCAAGCGCTCTCCAGGAGTCTTTATTTAGAAGACTTATATCCCACCTTTTGGCTGTGCAACCATGATGCAGGTCACTCTGGACCAGTAAAAACTCAGGTGACCAGCTGCTGCTGATCATTATGCCCCCACATGCCTTCCTGACCACTAAAAATACAGAGTGTGAAAATTATACCCTGTGGCATAAAATGATTCTAACCGCCTATGACAAGCTGGCACAGCCATTTTCAATTATCCAGTGTACTGATGGCTTCATCTGTTTATTGCGTAAGAGCCACATACAAATACAATTCTGTGTTGCAGGGACAGTCGTTCCAGGCTGAACAGACAATTCCCTCTTGAAGTAGCATGGGCTAAAGTACATCTCGTTTGCTGTAAACAGTACAGCACCTCTGTACCAAAGATACGCTGACATTGCTGAGGAAGCTCTAAGAAATTGTTTCAGTCAGCTTTTCCCAAAGTAGGGCAGGTGCCCAATATGGTGCTTGAGTTCTAGTGCACATGCCCCTTGGGGAGCAGGGGAGGAACAAAAAATGTCTCAGGCTATTGCTATCCTCTCACCGCCTTGAAAGCCCCACGGGACTCACAGAGCATCACGCTGTTCAGTGTGGCTGCCAGACAGTTAAAGCTTTTTAGCATAATAAACACATGTACAGTGTGAGTACACCTACCTAATCATAAATCCCACTGACTCAGGAAAAAACCTGACTGGAGTTCAATGTGTTTAAAACCACAGTCCAAGTCAGATAAAAGATTAATGGCCATTTAAAATCAGGAGGCTGAATTTATATTAGTAATAGTCAACTATACTGCATACCTCTTCAGTGTGTTTCAGATGTGCTTTTTGCACTGTTCTCTTGATCAAATTGGGAGAGCTGGCATTATTGCCAATGGTCAAAAGTCTTGGAGCACAACAAGGGAGATCCCGGGTCAAATGCCCATCCAATCACAAATCTCACTGAGTGGCCTTGGGCCAGTCACTAACCTACCCCCACAGAGTTGGTGAGGTTCAAATGAGGGGAACCCACCCTGAGCTTCTTGAGAGTAAAGGCAAGATAAAAGAAACATTGCTTCTGTAAGTCATGTAGCAGCACCACACCAGTCTCCCCTGCTATATTCCTCCAAATTCCCTGCAAACCCTCATTGAGCAACACTTTCTTCCATGCCAGCTTCTGCACTTCATTAATTAATATTAGGAACGGCTCTCCAAAAAAGACAGACACTCTTCACTAGTTTCAAGGTTCAGGGTGCGAGGAAGGCTGCATTTAGTCAAAGGGACACGGCTGCGGAGAGAAAGAGGGTTTCATCTGAAACACCTCCTTCAATGATGTTTCCAGCAGACCTGAGAAGAGTGCAGCTCCATCTAAAGCATGTTTCCTCTCTAGAGCTCCACTCAGTTCAGTGGGACTCACAGTCCCAAGTTAAGTGTGCAGAGAATTGCAGCTTTTTTAAAACGGGTGGTACATACGGAGTATTTATAAGGCTGTAGCAAAGTGTTAACTTGTCAGCTCTCTCACTCCTGGATTAGCAGGGAAAGAAAAAAAGAAAGCTACTCCGTCACATACATATTTGTCTTTCCCCTGCCTGTTTTTGACACCATATTACACACACTCTCACACACAAAACCTCTTAAAGGAAGAAAAATTACATTTCTAAAGTAATTCTACAGCAAATCTAGAAGCCGCATGTGACATGTCAAGCATGTATTATGGTCCAACTGATGCTTGCTGAAAGCTCCTGGCTTTGCTGCCTGGCTTTGCTGCCAGGGTTTTAGTGAGAACCTAGTAGACTGCAATTCAAGGATGGATGCAATATGGATGTATGAGTATTGGGAGTAAGTACTGTACTACAGCTTTTGAAATAAAGGCCAATCTTGCATTATATTTAAAGTTCACCTTTTGCTCTCTGTGTAAGATGAGAAGGCCAAGGACAGCTCCAAAGAGGGAGATACAACATCTTCAGTTTGAGTACATAAGAGCAGTATTAACTAGCAAATGCCCAAATATGGTGGAGGTTCCCATAGGTCCCAAGGTGCAAACATAAGCAGCCTGGGAAAGCCTTGTGATTAAGAGCAGCACAGTGTCTATATACTGACATAAAATCCTACATACAGGTGCCTTATGAAATAATAACAGTTTTCCCCAATCTGGTGCCCTCCAGATGTTTTAGACTACAATTCCCATCATTCTTGACCATAGCCATGCTGGCAGGGGGTTATGGGAGTTCAAACACATCTGGAACATACCAGGTTGGGGAAGGCTGATATAAAGGATCTCAACCATTTAGGATCCAATAGAGACCTCTCTCCTAAACAAAAAAAGGTAAAGGTAAAGGTGTCCCCGCACTTGTAGTGTGAGTCGTTTCTGACTCTTAGGGTGACGTCTTGCGACGTTTACTAGGCAGACCGTATATATGGGGTGGGATTGCCAGTTCCTTCCCCGGCCTTTCTTTACCTCCCACCATATGCTGGGTACTCATTTTACCGACCACAGATGGATGGAAGGCTGAGTGGACCTCGACCCCTTTTTACTCCTAAACAAAGAGAAGCACATTTTGTGCATTCCTACAACAGAGATGGTTGATATTCAGTCTGCAGAGCAGTGTGGCATGGCTAGAATTTCCATGTTTGTATAGAACAATCCTGTATTTTTTCTATCTGAAATAAGTCAGTTTGGTTCATCACGTCACATTAAAACAGCACTGAGCCAAGCGGAGCATTAGTTCTACAAAACTATAGTCACAACACACTGTAAGCAAATAGTCTCCTTTTTAGTTTTTCCTACACAACAACAGTTGAAAGAGGCCACCACTATCAGCACATCTGCTCCTTCCCACCCTGGGCAAATTTGGTTAGAAAGGCACAGGAGAAATGAATGGCTGCTGGAGCTGGCTTACTCATCTTTCATCAACTAAGCATGATCTGTCAAGGAAACCCAGAGTCATACACAACCATTTTGACAAATATGCAACCTGATCCTATCTCTGTTTAATCAGAAGCAAACTCCACTGAGTTCAGCAAGGCTCACTCTGACGTGTGCGTAGGACTGCAGGCTCAAAAGCCTTTCCACTTTACTGTCAGAATTCATTTCTGTCTAGAATGTTTACAATACCAAACACCAACTTTGCAGGAAGCCATGACACAAATGTACAAGCCTGCAAAAAGAGATATTTCAGGCCATAGCTAGGTGTCAAAGAGCTGCTTGATCACTAGGTGTGGCAAGCTGTTAGCCAACATTGTTATTTGCCTGGCAGAAAAAGCTAAGGCATTCAGTATTCAGTAAGAAGGTTGTACTAGTGGCTAACATGTTCAGCTCCTGTAATTCTAGTACTAGTTGCTGGCTTTTAAGTCTCTTGGTGTTTGGACCCTGTGTACCTTAGAGAGCAATCTTCAAACATTTCAGAACTTTGACTACAACCTGCAACAGAGACCCCATTTTTAAACCTCTTTTCACCATGGATGCCTATCACCCTGGTTTTCTGTCTTGGGTGATCAGGGGACAGGATGGCATCTGTACCCTTAATAGTTGCGCAAGAGAAGATAGCATTGTGGTAATGCAGCTTGTTGTGCAGGGGCAAGATGTGCTGTGCCTGTTGAGAGATGGGTGTAACTTAATGGCCAAGAGACTTAAGCTATGAATGTCCCTGGTTCAAGTTTCAGGCTGTCATGAACTGACTAGGAGGCCTTAAGAAAGTTATTCTCTGCCTGCCCTATAGGGATAGTAATACAGCTCTACCTTACAGGGTCATTGTAAAGAT
Organism: Rhineura floridana; assembly: GCF_030035675.1. Taxonomy (NCBI): domain Eukaryota; kingdom Metazoa; phylum Chordata; class Lepidosauria; order Squamata; family Rhineuridae; genus Rhineura; species Rhineura floridana. The sequence goes on along the minus strand of NC_084493.1, from coordinate 26,825,552 downwards.
TATATGAAACAGTTTTAACACCTGAAGGTTTTCAAAATACGAAGCAGTACTATTAAAGGTACATAAAACTCATCCTGCTTTTTCTTCTTTTAAAAGAACAAAGACGATAGTGGCAATACTACTGCTGTGACCCACAATAGGTTGGGGGGGCAACCTACTCAGGGATCCCAGCCCATTGGCTGAAGAGTGATAATCTAAGGCAGGAGTGGGGAACCTGTGACCCCAGACCACTGGCACAACTGGCTTGGGCTGATGAGGGTTGGAGGCCAACATCTGGAGGCCACAGGCTGCCCTTTCCTGATCCAAGGATTAGGCTCCCTCTTAAGACTGCCCAAGCAAGCCCTCTTAACACTAAGTTTGGACAACATGGCCACAAGCATTCTTGGCAGATATTGCTGCCCACACCCAGTCTAAGGCTGCAATCCAATACATCCTTACTTGGGAGTAACCCATTCAACCCAGTGGAGCTTACTTCTGAGTAGACAGGTATTGGATTGCAGCCTTAGTCTTTGAAATGTTCTTTAAGGTTAGTAATGTTTTATAGAAACTGTATCCAAGTTATAGTAATTTCTAACGTTTTAAGAAAAAATAGTTAACATGATGAAAAGGAGAGGCCTGTTTTTGTAATTAGCATCAAATATCAAATCTGTTTATCATTAAAGCATCTTTTTGTTTTTCTAATAGGCTGCAATCCTAACCATGTCTACTCAGAATTAAGGCCCACTTAATCAAATGGGGCTTACTTCCTGGTAAGCGAGATTAGGGTTGCAGCATTAACAATGTATTTATTTATTTATTATTTAAAATATTTCTATCCCGCCCTTCTACCTATAATAGGGCACTCAGGGTGGCTTACAAAAATAAAATCAGACACGTACATAATAAAATTGTAAACAATAAAATCACAAAAACATTAAAATAAATTAAAATACAATTAAAATACATAAAATACAATATATACATATACACATATATACATATAGGGAGTGGTACTAAAGGGGACTACAAGGGTAAAATTTAATGTAGAAGGCATAAAATCATAAAATCAGTGTCAGGCTCTACCTTCAGTCCCTCCCAAAGGCTGTCCAAAACAAGATCGTTTTCAGAAGTCTCCGGAAAACCATCAGGGAGGGAGCAGAGAGGATTACTTGGGGTAGGGTGTTCCAAAGCTTGGGGGCCACAGCTGAAAAAGCTCTCTCCTGAGAGCCTGTCAGTCTAACATCTTTCACTCCAGGCACGCGGATGTCAGGCCCAGGATGCGACTCAGGAACCGGACCAGAGGTTGTAGTTAATTCGTGTTTTATTAGAGTAATGTCCAACAAAGACTGCGCTTTCTCATGAAGCAATACAGGGATACAGGTCCTGCGACATTGGGAGAAAGTTGACAGAGCAAGGGGCTGCTTCCCGCCTGTTCTTTAAGAAGGGGCTAAACGGGCGCGCAACCTTTCGCTCCTCCTTAACTCCCCCTCAGGTACTGCCAGCCTTCCCCCCCTTCTCTCCTGTCTTTTCAACCGTCTGCGTGTGCGTGGTGAGGGGGGAGGCATCACCTCCTCCTCTTCTGAAGTGTCCGATTCCCCTATGGGTGATAAAGGAGAGGCTGAGGGTAAACCATCTCTCCGCCTTTCTGCTGTGATCAGCCCTCCCTCTTGCTCTGAGCTGCGGAGAAGGGAGGGCCTGGGAATGTCTGGGGGGCATTCTAAAACTTCAAGGCTCTCAGGCTCCCCGTTGCTAGGCGACCCTATCTCTGGCATGTCCTCTGTTTCGGCTTCGCTCCACAGAGGGTAAGTTCCTCCCTCCTCCCTCTGCCAGCCATTTGAATCCTCTTCTGACAACCCCCCCAGGAGCCCAGCTCATCCTCCCGACAGCGGAGGAGACCAGAGGCAGATGATCTTAAATCCCGGGCAGGTACATATGGGTGTAAGCGGTCCCTCAGGTACATTGGTCCAAGGCTGTTTAGGGCTTTAAAGGTCAGAACCAGCACTTTGAATTGGGCCCGGAAGCAAATTGGGAGCCAGTGGAGTCAATAGAGCACGGGGGTGATATGCTCCCTGTGCTGTGCTCCAGTTAACATTCTGGCTGCTGCATTTTGAACTAACTGTAATTTCCGAAGCATTTTCAAAGGCAGCCCCACATAGAATGCATTACAGTAATCAAGCCTCAATGTCACCAATGCATGTGTCACTGTGGTCCAAGTCAACTGCCTCCAGGAACGGATGCAGCTGGTAGACCTGTTTGAGTTGGCCGAAAACACTCCTGGCTACCGCAGCCACCTGATATTCAAGCAGCAGGGCAGGATCCAGGAGGACTCCCAAACTGCAGACCTGCTCCTTCAAGGGGAGTGCAACCCCATTAAAATACTGAAGCATTTTTTTTTACTGGACTGTTCAAGGACCCACTCCTAGGGAATGCTTTTCTTACCATAGTGGAATTTTCTCTTCATGCATCTCAAATATGCAGGCGACTCCCATGATTGGACCTGGCAATGCAGTACCCTCCTTGGCTCTAGACCACAGCTTAGCATAGACCCGTAAGCGATAAAGCACCTACTCTGTAATCTCATAGAACCTGATGTGGCTTACATATGACTGAGTGGCACAACAAATGCTTTGCATGCAGAAGGTTCCAAGTTCAGTCACTGGAATCTCCAGTTTAAAAGGATCTCAGTTGCAAGCAATGAGACCTGCCGCTAGTTAGGGTAGACAATACTGTGTTAGGGGAACAAACAGGAAGCCGGCTTATATCATGTCAGTCTATGGCCTCCAGATTCCTCATCTGCAGGGTTCCCACATTCTTCTCTTGTGCCTTTTGTGATAGCAACACAGAAACCAAACAGCTGCAGTTTTTCCTAACAGAGAATTTCATTTTAAAAGGCACAAAGTGTGTGCAGGTATATTATTCCCCCCCCCTCCAACCCTTCTATGGCTGTCTTGATAATCCAACAAAGGATTTGATACTTATGAAACTAGGAAAAGATGACAGGGAGATTCAGCAACTGAAAAAGCATCTCTGTTATATTTTGGGCACCTACTGAAGACCTTCTTCTTTCAACAAGGCTTTTAAGTTGAGACCTTATCCCAGTCTGCACTGGAACTGCTTTTTAATTTATGTTTTTAAACCTTTTCTTTTCTTTTTAAAAAGATTTGTAAAGCTTTAAAAAAAAGTTTTATTTTAATGTATTTTAAAGTCTGTTTTTATGATGTTTTAAAGTGTTTTAAGTGCTTTTGGTTGCCACCCTGGGCTCTTACTTGGAGGAAGGGCAGAATATAAATCAAATAATAAATAAATAAATAAATTTTAAATCTTTCACATTACAAAAGGAGTAAAAGGAGAGGAGCAATTGTAATTTTGTTACAGAATTAGTGAAATGAATGTGTGGTTGGTTTTATGTGATCAGGCACTTAAATTCCATGGTGTAACTCTACAGTATGTAGCATATAGTTTTGATGATGTCATCAAGATGGCCACCATCAAAAGTCACAAAATAATGGCTCTCTCTGTAAATAATGGACAGATTTTAATTTATAATGTCTCAATTTGTAGGTATTTCACAGAACTATACATTTGGTCCTTACAATTTTAACTCAAAAGTCAATAACTTTTATAGATATTTGAGTATTTATAATATCAATCCTATATACTAGTTTTGGGTGTTACACAGGTAATAAAGGTAGAACAAAAAAATCCTACTGGATTTTTGTGTGTGTGTGGTTAAATTGCGTATTTAATACCTAATAGGTAAGTATTTTCATAGGTGAAGTTTAATAGGTGACAGGTTTATGCTGATAATAATAATAATAAAACTTTATTTTTACCCCGCCCTTTTCCAATAGAACTGAGAGCGGCTTACAACTAAAAACAACATCAATTAAAACATACAGAGTATATTATTAAAAAAGAATTAAACTATAAGGGAAAATTAAAAACTATAAGATAAAAGTTAAAACAGCGAACAATTTAAAATAATAAAATCATATAATATGATCACCAAGCCTATAAAACATTAATCCTGGTCATTCTCTGTCCCAAATGCCCGCTGAAATAAATCAGTCTTTACTTGTCGTCGAAAAGACGGCAAGGAGGGAGCTGATCGTACCTCACTCAGGAGGGAGTTCCACAACCTAGGGGCGGCCACCGAAAAGGCCCTATCTCGTGTCCGCGTCAAATGTGCTTGCAAAGGTATAGGGAGCACAAGAAGGGCCTCACCTAAAGATCTCAAGTCCCGGGCAGGTTCATGTAGGGAGGAATATGTAATATAATTGCAGTGTTATCAGCTGTATAAAAAGTCATTCACTATTGTTTATTGGAATGGTTAGTTGTTACTGTCACATACATACCGTAACTTACACACTGCATATCCATCCTAAAAGGTTTTAGTGAATATGGTCACTATCATCATCACCATCATCATCTTCATTATCATAGTGCGAGAGGTCTGGTCCAATGTGAGAATCATTATCACACAGGTCATCATTTCCTCCACACTCACACATCTGTACATGGTAGGTTGCTGGCTAAGCATTTGCAGGGCGGACTGCATCTGTTCTTTACACATGAACATCTGATCAACTGCAGAAATGAATCTGGTGCGCATGGCATGCCACAGAGAATGAGAGATGTCTATCCATGCTCCATCCATATACAACAGGAGATGGACTTGTTGGGTGTGCTTGGTCATCTTGGCTCCAAATCATAGCTTGGTAGTTCACCCTCTTTATTGCAGATATAAAAGATAAGAGTAGTTATCCTGGTTCTTGGCTGATGGTCCTGGCAATTGAATGCTTCCAATTTATCAAATACTATATCTGGGACTGAGTCTTGTGTTCCTAGTGAGTTTAAAGCAAGAAGGGTGTCTTCGGTTGCTGCAGTGAATGCTTTCCAGTATGAAATTTTACCTTTCCCTGACAAAGTACCTGTGCAATCAGATCCGGACAAGAAGAGGAATACAGGCAATGCAGAAGCTTTCAAAGGGCCTAGTGACTGAAATATACACACAAGTGACACAAATGTAGTTTGTTCTTCTTGATCGGATCCCATATATTTGAGGTACTAGTTTCTGAGATGAATCTGTGTTTTGAAATCTTCATACAATCTGGTACCGAGAACAAGCCATCGCCTAACATCCTTTGCAATTTTTTTCACTGAAAACTGTCTTGGTTGTAATGTTGCTGGCCCCAATGGTATCCCCTGCCATGCCTGATGTCTCTTCAGATATTTAGTCAAGTATTGGTGCTGTTAAAAAAAAACCTACCAAGTCTCCTGCAACCTTCAAAGCTCTATTCTGCTCAAGTGCTTCATCAACACCAAAGGCACAGAATGGAACTGCAGTTTTCCTAACAACCCAGTTATCTTTTTCAAATTCCTTCCATATTTCAGGATCAGACTCTTTCAAAGCATGTACTTAAGCAAAGAAAAGAAGACTGTACACGTGGTCAATAAGAATCAAATTGATTATATAATTGGTAACAGAAGATGGAGAAATTCCATACTTTCTGCAAAAACAAGACCAGGAGCAGATTGCACTACAGATCATGAACTGGTCGTATCGAAAATCAGAGTAAAGCTAAAGAAGAACGACAAGCAATCATAATGCCAAAATACGATTTAAATAACATCCCAGAGGAATATAAAGATCAAATAAGGAGCAGATTTGAGGCTTTAAACTTAGTTGACAGAAAACCAGAAGAACTATGAAGTGAAGTCAGAGACATGATCAGGGAAGAATGCAAAAAGACAATACCTCTTGTTAAAAAGAGAGAAATACCTCAATGTATGACTGAAGAAACTCTTAAAATGGTTAAAGAGAGAAGGAAAGCAAAAGCAAGAGGAGATAGAAAAGGTCAGAACCCTAAATGCATCAATACAGCGACTAGTACGTAGAGGACAAAGAGAACTATTACAATAGTTATTGTATAGAAATAGAAGAGGACAACAAAAAGGGAAGAACTATTCCAAAAGGTTAGAGAAATGAAAGGGAAATTTAAACCAAGAGTAGGGATGTTGAATAATCAACAGGGGAACACACTGACTGCCCAAGATAAAATAAAAGGAAGATGGAAGCAATACACTGAAGAACTCTATAAAAGAGATGACAGGATGACAGATTCATTCATGGAGGATCCGTATGATGAAGAACCAGAAATTTTAGAATGTGAGGTGAAAGCTGCTCTTAAAATACTTGGAAGAATACAAATCACCAGGAACAGATGGCATACCAATAGAGTTGCTACAAGGTTGTTGTTGTTATGTGCCTCCAAGTCGACTACAACTTATGGCAACCCTATGAATCAGCAACCTCCAAGAACATCTGTCATGAACCAACCCTGTTCAGATCTTGTAAGTTCAGGTTTGTGGCTTTCTTTATGGAATCAATCCATCTTTTGTCTGGCCTTCCTCTTTTTCTAAAGGTAAAGGTGTTCCCGCACTTGTAGTGCGAGTCGTTTCCGACTCTTAGGGTGACGTCTTGCGACGTTTACTAGGCACACCATATATATGGGGTGGGATTGCCAGTTCCGTCCCTGGCCTTTCTTTACCCCCCAGCATATGCCGGGTACTCATTTTACCGACCACGGATGGATGGAAGGCTGAGTGGACCTCAACCCCTTTTACCAGAGATTCTACTTCCTCCTTCCGTTGGAATCGAACTCCGGCCGTGAGTAGAGCTTCGGCTGCATTACCCGCTTTTTCTACTCCCTTGTTTTTCCAAGCATTATTATCTTTTCTAATGAATCATGTCTTCTCATTATGTGTCCAAAGTATGATAACCTCAGTTTCATCATTTTAGCTTCTAGTGAAAGTTCTGGTCTAATTTGTTCTAACACCCAATTATTTGTCTTTTATTTGTCTTTTTCGCAGTCCACGGCATCCGCAAAGCTCTCTTCCAACACCACATTTCAAATGAGTTGATTTTTCTCTTATCCACTTTTTTCACTGTCCAACTTTCACATCCATACAGTCGAGGTCTTCCAAAAAAAATTCACTCCAATCCTACTTTACGGTGCTGAGATTTGGGGTTATGCAAAGATCCCTTCCTTAGAGAAGCAACAAAATGCTTTTGCCCGTAAGATCCTAGCCCTCCCTAAAGGGACCCCATCTGCCCTTTTAAGATCGGAACTAGGACTATATTCCCTAACAGTGTTAGCTCACGTAGCCCTCGCCTCCTTTTGACTTAGATTAGCTGGCATGGATGATTCAAGGTTACCTAAAAAATGCTATCTAGAACAACTTCGTAACCCTGATCCAAACAATTGGCTTACTAGGACTAAATCTATTTTAGCCTTTTACGGGATTAGTATTGAAACTGCCCCCTCATATGTTTCCTCTAGAGCTAGAGCACGACTCAGGGATAGAATTCTTTTTTATGCCTCGAGGTGGGATTTGGCATACGCCTCCCAGTCCTCCTTCTCGCATTGGTTTCCAATGTATAAAACAGCATTCTCTCTGGAGCCCTATTTTTCTTTTTTAAAATCACCATGGCTGAGATCCGTTTTTACTGCCCTTCGTTTTCAGACCATGCCCTCAGCGTATCTGGAAGGGAGATATAGCCAGACTCCTATACACCTCCGATGCTGCCCATGCAACTCAGGTGAAGTGGAGGATATCTCTCACTATTTCTTGTTCTGTACCCTTTATAAAGACCCTCGGGCCAAGTTCCTATCCCCCATTAATCTTAAGAATAGGACCCCTCTGGAACAAGTTTGCATTTTACTAGTGGGAAATGACCCTTTTATAATGCATCAAGTTGCTCTTTTTGGTCATGCGGCTGCCAAAATTAGAGCTAAACTTTTCAGATAGCTTCTTTTATTTTCCAATTTTATAACGGCTTTTTAAGTCACCCATAGTTTTACACTGATGTAATTATAGCTATGCATTCACTTATTCGATACCCTTTATGTGATTTTAACAAGTGGTGTAAATTCTGTAAATGTTTGTTTTCTTAATCTATGTTTTGTATGTATTTGCGGTGGCTCATGAGCTGTAAGCAATAAAGAACTTACTTACTTACATCCATACATAGAGATCGGGAATACCATGGTCTGAATGATCCTGACTTTAGTGTTCAGTAATACATCTTTACATTGGAGGACCTTTTCTAGTTCTCTCACAGCTGCCCTCTCCAGTCCTAGCCTTCGTCTGATTTCTTGACTATTGTCTCCATTTTGGTTAATGACTGTGCCAGGGTACTGATAATCCCTGACAAGTTCAATGTCCTCATTTTCAACTGTAGTTACATAAATCTTCTGTTGTCATTACTTTTGTCTTTTTGACGTTCAGCTGTAGTCCTGCCTTTGTGCTTTCCTCTTTAACTTTCATCAGCATTCGTTTCAAATCATTACTGGTTTCTGCTAGTAGTATGGTATTGTCTGCATATCTTAAACTATTGATATTTCTCCCTCCAATTTTCACACCTCCTTCATCTTGGTCCAATCCCACTTTCCGTATGATATGTTCTGCGTATAGATTAAATAAATAGGGTGATAAAATACACCCGTCTCACACCCTTTCCAATGGGGAACTAGAAAAGGTCCTCAAATGCAAAGATGTATCACTGAACACTAAAGTCAGGATCATTCAGACCATGGTATTCCCGATCTCTATGTATGGATGTGAAAGTTGGACAGTGAAAAAAGTGGATAAGAGAAAAATCCACTCATTTGAAATGTGGTGCTGGAGGAGAGCTTTGCACATTCCATGGCCTGCGAAAAAGACAAATAATTGGGTGTTAGAACAAATTAAATCAGAACTATCACTAGAAGCTAAAAATGATGAAACTGAGGTTATCATACTTTGGACACATAATGAGAAGACAGGATTCACTAGGAAAAACAATAATGCTGGGAAAAACAGAAGGGAGTAGAAATAGAGGAAGACCAAACAAGAGATGGATTGATTCCATAAAGGAAGCCACAGACCTGAACTTACAAGAACTGAACAGGGTGGTCCATGACAGATGGTCTTAGAGGTTGCTGATTCATAGGGTCGCCATAAGTCATAATCGACTTGAAGGCACATAACAACAACAACAAACTTCAACAAGGTAGTACGTAATCATCCCAGAGTAATTAAGTAGATATACTGCACAGGAATACCCAATTATTGCTTCTAGAGATGAAATGTGCACATTCCAGTCACAACTTCTAATAGACCATATTACTTGCAACAAACACTCCACCGTTGCCATGTACTCTTGCATAATTTTAAATGTTGGGTTTGTTTGTCCTTGGAACTCATCAAATTAAAAATTTACCAGAGAGATTGCATTTCCCTCCGATGACCTCACAGATGAAAATGGAAACGTCAGTCAAAAAGTAACCAGTTAAAAACAATTAAAATTAAGACAGCCCCGAGGGTTCTAGGATGGAGCTGCTGCTCAGATCGCCATCTTGAAAGGTCCTGTAGTGGTTAACAGATCTTCAATATTGCTGCCTTTGGTAAAATCAAATTTACCTTGTAGGGTTTCAACCTTCTTATGAATTTCTTTGCATGGATGCCTCTGAAAGAATATTTCTAGGTAGCAGTCATACAGTGCAATAAACATACATGTGTGAGCTTTTACAGCACATCGAAGGTGTTTCCCCATGATGTGATACACAGTGCTCTCCCTCTACCAACCAAACATCCCACTTTGGGGGGACACTTATTATTTTGTATTTTCTGAATTACCTTTAAGCTGACCTTAAAAATTAAAATCCATCCATTCTCTACAGAGACTTTTGATGGCGGCCATCTTGATGGTGTCATCAAAGCTATACGCCATATACCGTAGAGTTACACCATGGAATTTATATACCTACTGGCAGTTTCTGATCAAATAAAACCAACCACACATTCATTTCGCTAATTCTGCCATGGGGCATGATTTTTCTACATATGCTCCTGAACTATAACCTTACACACCACATCTGTAGAACTTTTTCCCCAAGTGTGGTCAGACAGGCTCCACTGCTTCAAGCGGGTCTTGAAAACTTGTTTGCTTACTGTGCTGTTTTGTAACTATTTTAATTGGACCTGAAATCTGTGATGTTTTATTGTATTATAATTTTAAAGTTCTGCTGGGCTTGATTTTATTTTTATGTATTTCACAAGCCAGACCAGTGATTCTCAAACTTTTTTGGTTCGCGGCACACTGTAAAACATATAAAAATTTGCTGCCGCACTTAATGTACAAAATTAAAAATATATTAATATATTTTAAACTATGAATAAAAATAACTATACAAATGGGTTTCTTCTCATTTTTAAAATATACTTACATAATATTCGCGGCACACCTAGTCACCTCTTGCGGCGCACCGTGTGCCGCGGCACACCGTTTGAGAATCACTGAGCTAGACCTTTATTAGACCTTTTACTTTTACTGTAAATTTAGCTTTAAATTATGTGTTTTATACATTGTTACACTATTCATGTGTCTGAGGGATATATTTGTGCACCACCTTATGAGAAAGTTTCTTTTGTTATAAAGGCGGAATCTAAATCTACAAACATTTTTAAAAAATGTTCACAGTTCTTTATGGTCCTATATTGGGTTGCCATCCCTTTTCCCCCCTGGTAGGGCTCACAGAATCATAGAATAGTAGAGTTGGAAGGGCCTATAAGGCCATCGAGTCCAACCCCCTGCTCAATACAGCAAATCCTACACCATTAAATGCTGAATAAGAAACGGAAATTCAACCCATGTAGTTTTTCTCAGGAGAGAGAGGGGAGGGGCAGTAATATGTGGATTTAACAGCAGAGTCCACTCAGGTGACCATCCTAGCCCTGTACAGTTTATCCCTCCCACCTACCCTTCTTCAACACCAGTTTCTTCTTCCTACCTGTGCAGTCCTGCTTCCTTCTGCCATCCTGGGACCAAGGCAGTATCTTTCATTACCTACACCTCTTCTTTCTCCTCCTGCCAATATATAGCTTCAGCTAATCTTGGGCCCTGTTGTCCCCTCCCGTGTCTCTTATCCTTCCCTCAAGTTGCTACATACAAGGCCATTGTGGGCTCTTGGCTACCCTGCCCTCTGGTGCCTCTCTTCCGTAAAGGCCGCTTTACTTGCCAACATGGCTCCTCCAGTCTCCCTGTCTTGAGAGCCAAATTTAGTTCCAGCCAAACTGACTTCTCATTTCCCTCAAATAAAGTTGCCTGCAAACATTCCAGCCAGCCTGCTTCATTCTCCTAGCAAGCTTCATTCTCCTAGCAAGGCATCACATCATCTTAGTAAACCAAACTCAAAGGCTTCGCAATATATGGGACCTTGGGGCCTCTTAAAAAGGCAAGCCTGAAGCAAAGTGTCTCCAATGCCCTCTTTCTGCCCAGGCCTTTCTCCTACAATTACAGCTTTAGCACACAATCCTTCACCCTTAAATACCAAAGTTTTTTTTATCTTTTGCCAAGCCCCCAAACCATCACATTAGTTTTATCCAGAGAAAGCCTCATCACAAAGATCATAGAATACTAGAGTTGGAAGGGGCCTATAAGGCCATCAAGTCCACCCCCCTGCTCAATGCAGGAATCCAAATCACATGCCCCCCCTCCCCAAATCACCTTTAACTTATAATACAATTCTTTCCTGGGATATAATAGGTAGAAGAAAGGGCCTTGCCCCAGAAATATGATTTTGCAAGTCTGCCTCAACTTTTAAAAGCCCCCCTTGTCCCAAATATATATTACTGCTTAAGAAAATTATGCAATATCTATCCATTTTTCCCACATGGTTTTGCTTTTTAAAGGAGGAGTATGTTTTCCCAGCCTCCTTGTTGCTCCCATTTAGAAGATCAAACAGCCATATTTTAAAGAGTTTAAAACAAAAAGGAAAACCCACATGCAGAATTTACATACCTCTCTAGTAGACAATTTAGTAGACTCCCTACTCCACATTCTTGATTCCTGGCTTTCAGGCTAGTATCTCCTTACCGGTGGAAAGGCAAGCCACTCAGCTCATGCCTTCTTTTAAAAGCAGACTACACGTTCAGTAATACGGGCACCCTCCTTGTTCTCTCTGGGCTCCCCCCTTTCATGGGTGGAGACAAATTACTTAATCCCATGTCAAACTAATCCGGGAGGAGCACCTTTTCACATTTCCCCCCCATTGCAACACTTTTGCTTCAGTTTTAGAAGACAAAAATCAAAGCGGAGGAATTATTTTCTTCTTCTTCTGTGGCTTTTGGTTTTTTTTCTTTTTGGTCAAAGCTCTTCAGTCCCAACAGCTCCTAAACATGAAACAAGCTGAACATCTGAGGGGGAGGGGAGCGTGTTTCCTTTCAGATCACCCTTCCAAAAACTTCAATAAGGCAAATAATATTTCCAGAGAGAAAGCAAAGAGGAAGGTGAGGGTGGAAGTGAGATACTATGCCCATTGCGCAGTTGAAGAAGAGTATGGTATCCAAAGAGAGGTTTTTAAAAATATATGAACAAAGAGATGATTGTTCAGTTTTGAAGGGGAGAACGACATTTCAGAATTTATACACAATAAAGAAACAAGCATATCCATCTGAGATCTTGATGGGAGTTACAGAGGGGGAATCTGTTTAAAAACGCAGGCTAAATACACACACAAAGCCTATCTCATAGCCATCTACTCTTCTAGGAGTAGCCCCTGTGCACTCTCCATAAATAGGACTTTTGATCTTAAGCACCCAGCCACTCTGTGTAAAATGGTCCAACTTTTTTCTACAGGCAATGGGCTCTTCTGTATGGTTCAAACTGCAACAAGAATAGAATCACCCCACCTCCCAATTCCTGGGCTCTTTCCTCCCCCAGTCTCCAAGGTTCCCTTTTCCCGACCAGCAAGGCACAAACCTCTATGTCTGTGGGGGAGCCCTTCTCAACCAGAACTCTATTTCCCAGAGTCCTCAGCCCCAAACCTGGGCCAGCTCCACTCCTCAACTCCCAGGATGTCTCCAGCTTACCCACCCCCAGCAATAACAAGCCTAGTCTGTGTTAAGGTAAGGACTCCCCAGGTTCCCTTCTCTAGGAGAGCAGGTCCCATTTGCTGGGGTAGCCATCCCCAACCCCAGGGGTAGCCAGCCCTATTGCCCAATTCCTTGGCTCCTTCCCATCTCCTACCCCCAGCAACTCTTCATCCCTCCTTCATAGCCATGAGGAAGCAGAAACAGATCCCACCCACCCTTCTGGGTGCTCCTTACCTCTCACCTTGCGGTAACTACCCCTGTTCTGAAGGACCCCAGATCCCACCTTTCTTCAACTCCTCTTTCATTCCCTACCCCAGATGTGGGGGAACTTTGGTCCTCCAGATGTTGCTGAATTACAACTCCCACCAGCCCCAGCAAGCATGGCCAGGAATGACGGGGGTTGTAGGTCAGCAACCTCTGGCGGGCCAAAGGTTCCCCACACAAGATCGAGCCTCCCAGCTCCCCAGTGGCGGTGAATTAAAAACAGAGGCCCTGCTGACCGCTCTTGCCCCCTTAACTACCCCAGAGTATTTAATCCAGAGTAACTACTCCTACTCGCCCCCTGCAGTCTTCCCCTGAGGAAGAAAGAGGCCAGTAAGTGGCGTCCGGGGTCGACACCCACCGTGATGTTGCAGTGGATGGTGAGCGGCTGAGGTGGGCAGCTCCCGCCGGCCGTGGTGGCGGGGTTGTTCGCCGTCGTCGTCGTGGTCTGAGGGGGAAGCGGCGGCGGCGAGGGGAGCAGCACGAACTGGCAGTGGAGCTCGTCGAGCTTCCAGGAGACGATGCGGAAGCGCTCGTGGTCCTTGTCGAAGATGGACTCGAGGAGCTTCAGCTCGGCCTTCAGCCCTGACACCGACATCCTGGCCTCATCTCCGGGGCCCGGCGGCCTGGGCCTGCCGCGCCGGCGCACCACCAGCAGCAGCCAGCACTGCCTTCCTTCGCCTGGCCTGACTTAGCCCAGCCCCGCTGGCTGGGGCAGATGATGACGGTGGCGGCGACGCCTGAGAGAGAAACCGCCTCGGCTTGAGCCCCCCCTTTGTAGTACCACCACAGTAGCGACTCCTCCGCTGGCTTCGCTTGCCTGAGGGGGGCCACGCGGAGCAGTGCCCGCCGCTCGTTAACACCTCCCCGTTGGCGGACTAGGCCGGGCGGCTCGGCTCCCTGCTTGCTGGGCGGGCCCCTTCCTCCGAGGCAGGGGTCAGACCCACCCACGGGGCAGGGTTTGAGACGACCCCAAACAGACAACACCCCTCTTCTCTCTCTTTCTCTCTCTCTCTCTCTCTCTGGGGGAAAGTAAAAAGAAAATGTGGGGGGGGTAGGGAATTTCGAAGAGGTACGGGAAGAAGTCGGGCTTTTTGCTTGCAATGGGGTCTCGGGCAACATGAAAAATGGGTGGCCAAAAGGAGTGTGGAAGGAAGTCGGGCTTGTTTGTTTTCTACCTGCGATGGGGTCTTTCCCTCAGTCAAAAATAAAAAGTAATAAAGAAAGAAAGAAAATGTGGGATGTTAGAACAGGAATGTGGGAATTCGTTGGGCTCTTTTCTTGCATTGGGGTCTCAGGAGAAAAAAGGGGGATTCATAGAATCGTAGAGTTGGAAGGGTTCTGTAAGGCCATCAAGTCCAATGCAGGAATCCAAGTTAAAGCATCCCCGACGGGGCTGTCCAGCTGCCTCTTGAATGCCTCCAGTGCTGGAGAGTAGGAAGAAATCAGGCTCTTCATCTGCAAAAGGGTCTTTCTCAGGCAAAAAAGAAGCAGATGGGGGTGTCAAAAGGAGTGCAAGAAGAAGCTGGGCTCTTTTCTTGCAGTGGGGTTTCTCAGGCAAAAAGGAAAAATGTATGTGTAGGGTTTTCCCCAAAGGGTTCCAGGAAAAAGCTAGTCTCTTTACTGGCTCCTTCACCACCACAGTTCGTAAGGGGTGGGTGGGAAGAGAGTCCCCATAACTTCTTGTGACAGCCCACCTGTGCCTGACCTGGCAGTAACACCCATTGTATTGAATGGTGCTTATTTCCTAACCACCCTTCATCAGAAGATTTCAGGATGATGTTCCAAAAAAGTGCAAAAACAATTTGCCTGGCATATAGATACTGTAATCCGTGAGCTTCATTTAGGTGGCCTGCGGTGTGCCTGGAATTGCAGTTGAGGACTGCAGACGGCACATCCATCGCATTAAAATTCATCTTGAGCTCTAATTGTATTTTAATCGCTTCTTTAATTATGCTGCATTTTATTAGATTACAATTTGAATTCTACGGAAATACAATATATAAGAAATAAAAGGAGCAAGAAAAATCCAATTAAAAATCATATAGCATCTGGCACAGCCCATTGCAATTGCTACAATGGGTAGGAAAATAATTAAGTGGTCTGCCAAGACCCTCGGCAATTTTCAAGTGGTCCATGGGAAAAAAAGTTTGGGAACCACTGACTTAGATCATCTGGGAATATTCTACACGTGGCACTGCACCACTCTACAGAATGTGAGTGGCTGGTAACCAAAAACAGGCATTTTCTGTTGTGCTTGTACTGTGGAATGCCCTTCCCTCTGCCATCTGTGAAGCAGCAACCCTCAGCGGCTTCAGACATCTTGTAAAGACATCTCTTTTCGCCCAGGCTTTCCCTGACCTGTAAGATCGGACTTGTTTTACTTGTTTGAATCTTTGGATTTTATACTGTTTTACTTGTTTGAATCTTTGGATTTTATGTATACAGTACTATATATTTGCATGTGTTTTTATATTGCTGTTTAACTGGTTTTAGGTTGTGCTTTTGTTTTAATGATTGTTTACTTTTGTTTGTATTGTGTAATCTGTTTGTTTTTGTTTTAGGTTTTTATTATTAGACTAAGCAGTTTCCCAACCCCCTACCCGCCAGTAACATAACAGATCGCACAGTGATTAAAGACATGCTTGTCTCCTTTTCTCCCCGCTCTTTCTGCAGGATACCAGTGCAGTAAACAAAGATAGTCCAAGAGAGCACAACAGTCCAAAAGTGGTCCAGAGGAGTAGTTTCAATGATATGTTGTTGGTGTTTTAGACTGTATGCCGCTGAGAGATTTTTGAAATATTTGGCTGTATATAAATTTATTTAAATAAATAAATAATGGGATTTTAGAGCCTTATAACCCTGATCCCGTGCATGCAAACTGGGAAATAAATCTCATTGTGTTGAATGGCACTTTCTGTTGGGGAAAGTGTATTGGAGATTGAGGGGAAGGGCCATGATTCAGTGGTATGGCACACATAACGTTGCCTGCTCTCCAAGTAGGGGTGGAAAGTTTCCTGTCTGAAACCTTGGAGAGCTGCTGCCAGTTAGACTGAGCTAGATGGACCTATGGTCTGACTCTGAATAAAGCAGCGTCCTACATTCCTAACCTTGCAGTCTAATCCCCAGGCATGTTTACGAAGAAGGATGTTCTGCTGAAGTTAGTGAAATTAACTGACTCAGTCCTGACCAAACCAGTTTAAATAGGATTCCAACCTTCTTACCACCCACCATCATTATCTATACACATAGTGTTTTACAAACTACAGGAATATCCCGCATTAACATACGCAATGGGACCGGAGTGTGTATGTAAAGTGAAAATGTACTTAAAGTGAAGCACCACTTTTTTTCCACTTATCGATGCATGTACTTGCACTGCAATCGTCATGTACGGGCATAACTGATGTAAATAACGCATTTATAACTAAAATAAACATAAAATAAACCCTTTATGAAAAAGGGTAAGCTTACCTTTAAAGTCAGCTGGCAGATGCGAAATGTATGAACGAAAATTTACATGTAGGAAGGATGAAGGAGAGGGCATATCTTCTATTTCATAAGTCGACTCATCAAGGGCTAGACGCTTTCTTGCTGGCGATTTGGATGGACTACCTGAAGTAGGAGTAGGGCTTGTGGCTGATGTCGATGCTAGAGATGGACTTTCAATGGATGTTGATGGTCTGGGTGATTGACTGGGTGCTGCTGCTGGCCTTTTACGAAAGTAGGTGTCTAAGGAGGTTTGAACTGTAGCTCTTTTCCCTGTAGATTTCTTTGTAACAGGCATAAGCCCCCAAAATGATAGCATTGACTTTGGAACTTCTTTCAAAGTCCCTATCATGCTTTTCAAAAAGAGCCATGGCGCTATCAAGATGACAGAAAGCTTCCAAGAGAATTTTTGAAGTTAGGCCTTCAGGCTGTTTCATGGTCTCATCCTCATCCCGCACATTTTCTTCTCTCTTCAAGTTCCAGAAGATCTTTATTGCTGAGAGGTTCAGCAACATCTTCTGGCTCCACTTCCAGCTCTAACTGCCTTGCCATCTCTACAATATTTTCAGTAACATTAGCTACAGGATCTTCAAAGCCTTCGACATCATCAACAAACTGGGCATAATTTTTTCCAGGCCCCTTTCATTGTTGTTTCCTTGATGTCATTCCAAGCATCTCATAGTTTTGATGCAATCCAAGATGTAGCTTTTCCTGAATTTCTTTAGGACTTCTTGCTCTGTCCCCTCTTCATTGTCTATTGCTGCAATACACTTACTGAAGGTTCTTTTCAAGTAGTTCAACTTGAAGGTGGCTATGACACATTGATCCATAGGCTGCATGAGTGAGGTGGTATTCGGTGGTAGGAATTCCACTCGAATGTTAGGGTTCAGTTCATCTAACGTTCAAGGGTGGCCAGGAGCATTGTCTACAAGGAGCAAAATGTTAAAAGGGATATTGTTGTCCTTGCAATAGGCTTTCACCTCTGGTACAAAGCATGTGTCAAACCAATCTTCGAAAACGGCTGCAGTCACCCATGCTTTTCTATTAGACCTCCAATGCACTGGAAGTCTAGTTTTAACATAGTTCTTCAAAGCGCTAGGGTTTTCCCAACGATAAATTAGCATAGGCTTTAGCTTTAAGGTACCAGAGGCATTGCCACCTAACAGAAGGGTTATTCTATCTTTGGCTGCCTTGTAGCCTGGCATTGTTTTCTCCTCTCTTGCTATGAATGTTCTTGCAGGCATCTTTTTCCAGAACAGCCCAGTCTCATCCACATTAAAAATTTGTTCCTTGGAGTAGCTTCCCTCTTCAATAATTTTGGCAAGGTCATGTGGATAGCTTTCTGCAGCAGCTGCCTCTCCTTGCACTTTGATGTTATGTAGGTTAGACCTCTTCTTAAACCTATCAAACCATCCATGGCTTGCAACAAATTCGGCATCCTTCACTGCCTCACCTTTCTTAGACTTCAGGTCATTGCATAGGCTTAAGGCCTTACTTTGAATCATTGCCTGGCTTACAGGAACCTGGCGTGCAGTCTGATTGTCTATCCAAACTATTAAGAGTCTCTCCATGTCTGCAACAAGGCTATCCCTTTTTCTAAATTTTGTTGTGTTCACTGGCGTAGCACTCTTCTGCAAGAATTTTTTCTTTGCTCTTCATGACCGTGTTAACTATAGCTCGAGTGAAGCCTAGCCTTTGGCCTATCTCAACTTGAGAAACACCTTCTTCAGACGGTTTATCATTTTAAGCTTCATATCTAAGGTGATAGATTTACGAATTTTCTTTGTATCTGCCATTGTTTACTGTATGTAATACTGTACAGTACTGTACTACAGTACCTGTACTGTATTGAAGGCAAGGGAAATGCACACCCCACACACCAATGCACCCCACACACACACACACACAAGCCAGCAGTGGCAAAAGCCAGAACTAATGATAGGCAGAGAGAGAAAAGTATTCAATTAAAGCAGGAAAGGAAGATGGGACAATGGAGAGGTATAAAATGGGACAATGGAGAGGTATAAAATGAAATTGGGGGATCTAAATATTTTTTTAATTTTTTTATCACAATCAATTAAAGCAGGAAAGGAAGATGGGACAGTGGGGGACAACGGAGAGCTATAAAATGGGACAATGGAGAGGTATAAAATGAAATCGGGAATCTAAAGAATTTTTTTATTTTTTTTATCACAATTAAAGCAGGAAAGGAAAATGGGACAATGGAGAGGTATAAAATGAAATCGGGGATCTACAGTACTGTAAAGAGCATGAGGTCCCCCCCCCACACACACACACACACTGCCGCTGCTGACCTAGGACTGGGCAGGCAGAGCTCCGATCACAGTACAGTGTACTGTAGTTAAGAATTTAAACAATTTAAAGAATATTTACTGAAAACGAGGATGAAGCAGACCAGACGAGAAAGGACAGTCACTCAGAGTCGCTCTAAACGCTGCGGGAGACGACACTTCACAACACACGTGGCACGTGGAACGCAAGTTCGGGTGTCCCGTCAGTGTCCGTTATTGCGAAGCGCGCGTATGTTAAGTGGGGTATGGTGGAGTTGGAGAATGTCTGTTATAGCAAGTGTCCGTTAAACGAGTGTCTGTTATTTGGGGTATTCCTGTACAGCAAAGCAGGCCCCTGCCCCTTACAAACTATAATTCAACACAAGGTAGAAAACAGATGAAGGGGACGGAAATGGTGCCAGGAGTATAGAGAGGTGCTGAGGGTTGTTAGGAGACTCCTATTCCTCTCACAGAGCTACAGTTCCTAAAGTTCCCTGGGAAGAGGGAATGATTATTAAACCACTAGCTTTGAGAGGGGAATATGGGTCTCTAGCAGCTCTCCGCACCCTTAATCTACAGTTTCAGATTTGTTTGGGGAAGCCACGACTATTGAAAGTGGTACAACACTGCTTCAAATGTATAGCGCAGTCTCATGGAACTAAGTGGCACTGCTGCTGGGTAAACACATACAGGCTTGGCCTACATGCACACTTGCTTAGAAGTGTAAGGATGGAAAGATCTGTCAGTTTCAATTCTCTCAGGTTCTTATTTTTCCAATCTTGAATTCAGTTCTCCACATTTCTGCAGCACTTTGTTTTTTAAAAAAATCCTCATGAAAATTATTTAGCATTTTAGTGCAAATTTCTAATAAACACCTGTCTGCAGTTTGCAAGCAATTTCTCCTAATATAATGCATATGTGTATGTTATTTTCACCAATACATTTATGCACACTTTCCCCTAATATATGAATTTTGGTAAACATTGGAGAATTGCATTGCAAAATTTGGAGAAGTGCATATTTCAATGAATGGCTGTGTTTCAGTTCTCATATTGTTTTGGAAAGTGCAAATTTGACAGATTTGGCCTAAACTTGAACTGAATCGAATTTCTTCCCCATCCCTACTTAGAAGCAGGTTCAATTGCCACCAATGGATGGCCGAGAAGGTGAAAAGTTCATTAAAATAATGGGTATATTTCATTTTGCTATGGTAGCCTAATCCTAAATATATGTACTCAAAGTAAGCCCTGTTGAGTTTAATGCAACTCTAGTAATAAGAAGACTGTGAACCTAAGTGGTGTTAAGCCTGCTTCACATCCTATTTCTTAAACGTGCACACAAGATGTGTGTACAATTGCCACTGAGCTCAAATTGCCACACCTTCCCAACGTACATATACATGGTAGTGAACATGTATTAATAGCAATGCAGTGTATATAGTAGCTGCCCTTACTTGGAAGTACGTTCTGTTGAAATGAGCAGGACAATTCCAAATAGATGCACTTAGGATCAAGGTGAAACTTTTAATCCCACTGCTCCTTGAAAAAAAAAACCCATTTACTTCTATGGGACTTTGCTCCAAATGGGCATCCTTAAGCTAGCAACCTTCATCAGAGTATCTGAAGCTATATCAGTCCCATGGGGGATGAGAGTGCAGCACAAATGTGATGTTAATCTTTCATTAGATCAATACTGCTTCTCCCCCCCCCCTCCAGCAGCTGGATGCTCCAATAAAAGCTGTTATCTTATTTGCTCGGTTACAAAGAATCATTATTTTGGCCTCAGACCGGGTTTGCAAGAGGTGGAATGGTCCAAAGTCTGTAAGAATAATTACATGCAGCCTGATCCTATGTATATTTATTCAGAAATAAAGCACTGATTGCAGTGGGAATTGTCTCCCCATGCTAAGGATGCATAGTATCCATGGCTTGGGAGTCAGACACCTAAGGGAATACATACTTCCATATTAACTTGCCCGTATGTTGTGATTATCTGCCAATGTGTTCCTTTGGGTACCCTCACTATTAGAGATGAGATAGGTGGCAACCATTAAGAGGGCTTTCCACCAGTGGTATAGCGTCTGTCAGAGTTTTGTTCGGTATTATAAAAATACACACAGAAATAGGAACTAATTTGGTTGGTCCTATTTCTTAGCAGAGATATAAAAATACAAGCAGCAGAGTGAGAATTTAAACCAAGCCCACCTTTCTCTATATAAATAACAACAGACACAATCCTTTTACGTAAAAGATAAAACATTTACTCACAAATTCTTCATATGTTCAGAAACATAGGCTCTAGCTTAGAAGAAAGAAAATAGGAGTCTCAGTTCTTTAGTGGTTTAGTATTGATGTCCTCAGAGAGAGCATCTGTGCCATGCGGCCTCTCTCAATGGTGGATAGATCAGCAAAAGAGAATATTCAAAAATCTCCCAGGACAAAGGAGGAGGAAGTCAGGTAAGTAACCCCCACCCATTAGGAAGTTACATCATGGTAAGACAGGTACATGGGATATTCCCCAAATATCCCTTAAAGTGACCATGCAACATTTGCCTATTCCAACAACTTTCTCTCTGCGGAAGTCCACCTGCTGTTTATTTTGCTATCTGTTTGGCAGTAACGTAACTAGCATTTCATGTGCCCTGTGCAAGGTTTTATTTTTGGGCCCCTTAATTTTTTTTGGGGGGGGGATAATAATAAAACAAATACGATATAACAATTGTTTATAAATAATTTTCATTTCAGCAAATCCACTTCAGGGCCCCCTTCGTCCTGGGCCCTGTGCCTGTGCACCTGTTGCACCTGCCTAGTTACGGCACTGCTGTTTGGTGTCAGGCAACCCCTTTTTAATCTCCCAGACCTTTGGAGACTGCATATGCACTGCACATTTAAACCACATGACTCCTCCCCCATGAATCCTGGGAACTGTAGTTTGCTAAGGGTGCTTGAGAACTGTGGCTCTATTGGGGTAAACTACAGTTCCCAGGATTCTTTTTTTTTACAATAATTTTTTATTCAAATTTTCATAAAACAAACAAAACAAAATCAAAAACATAACACAATAAAAATAAAAAAATTTGACTTCCGACTTGTCACAGATCAGCTATAAATATATAATATATATCAAACCTGTCCCTTAATACATACAAAAACACTTTTCTCCATAGTCTATCTTAATTAATCGTCAAATCCCATTATCATCATTTCATTTTTATCTTTCAACAAAAAGTCTAAGAGAGGCTTCCATTCCTTAAGAAATGTATCTGTCGACTTTTCTCTAAGTAAACATGTCAATTTATCCATCTCTACTAAGTCCATTAATTTCAATAGCCATTCTTCCATTGTTGGTGTTGATTCCATTTTCCACTTTTGTGCATATAATAATCTTGCTGCCATAATCATATATAATATTATTCTTCCATATTTCTTTTCTATTTGTTTATCCATAAAACCCAATAAAATATTCTGGTTTTGACTGTATATTTATCTTTAGAATTTTTTGCATCATCCTACCTATCTGTGCCCAAAATAATTTTGCCTGTTTACACAACCACCACATATGATAAAATGATCCTTCTTGTTGTTTACATTTCCAACAAACATTAGAAACATTACTATACATTTTTGACAACTTTTCTGGAGTCATGTACCAACGATACATCATTTTATAGAAATTTTCTTTAAGATTATAGCATAATGTAAATCTCAAGCCTTTTTTCCACATATTTTCCCATTGATCCATTTGTATATTATAACTAAAGTTTTTTGCCCACTTTACCTTACACTCTTTTACTTGTTCTTCTTCCATATCCATTTTCAACAAGAGTTTATACATTTTCGCAATTATATTTTCATCATTTGTACACAAACCTATTTCAAAATCAGATTTACTTACCGTATATTACGGCGTATAAGATGACTTTTTAACCCAGGAAAATCTTCACAAAAGTTGGGGGTCCTCTTATACGCCGGGTGTCGTCTTATACGCCAGAATATAGTACCGTATTTCTCCTGCTTGCAGCCTGGCCCGGCGTCCCCTCCCCTGAGGGGAATCCCCATTGCTCCTTGCAAAATGGCAGCCAAGGTGGGGAGCAGCAGCAGCAGCAGCAGCCTCCCCGCGTCCTTCTCCTCCGTGGCAGCCTCGCCTGTGCCGCCTCCCACCGCTGCTGCTGCTGCTCCTCCACCCGCGGCTGCTCAGGCGAGCGACGGGGCTGCGGCTGCTCCTCCTCGGGCGGCCAACGGCGGGCCGCTTTCGCTGCTCTCACCGCTGCAGGCCGCGCCGGCACCTCCGCTGACGCACAACCACCGGGCAGCGGCAGCAGCAGCAGCGGCAGCAGCGGCGGCAGCAGCAGCGGCGGCAGCAGCAGCGGCGGCAGCAGCAGCGGCGGCAGCAGCAGCGGCGGCAGCAGCAGCGGCGGCAGCAGCAGCGGCGGCAGCAGCAGCGGCGGCAGCAGCAGCGGCGGCAGCAGCAGCAGCAGCCTCCCCGCGTCCTTCTCCTCCGTGGTGGCCTCGCCTGCGCCGCCTCCCGCCGCTGCTGCTGCTCCTCCGCCCGCGGCTGCTCAGGTGAGCGACTGGGCCGCGGCGGCGGCGGCTGCTCCTCCTCGGGCGGCCAACGGGGCCGCTTTTGGTGCTCTCGCCACTGCAGGCCGCGCCGGCGCCTCCACTGATGCACAACCACCGGGAGGCGGCAGCAGCAGCAGCAGCGGGAGGCGGCGGAGGCGGGAACCCGCTGCCGACAGCTGCCCATGCGGCCTCCTCCTCGGCGCCCTCCGCCGCCACCGCCGCCTCCGGCCTGCTGGCACCGCGGGAGCCGGCCTACAATTGGCAGGCGACGAAGCCGATGGTGCAGGAGCGCTTCGCCTTCCTCTTCAAGAACGAGGTGCTCAGCGACATCCACTTCTTGGTGGGCAAATGTCGGTGCGGGCTATGGGGCGAGGGGGCGCTGGCCACGCAGGGAAGAAAGGGGAGAGGGACGCTGGCTTTTTAAACGGGGATCAGGGTCTTTCTTGCGGCTGGGGGCGGGTTGCTATGGGGGCAAGCGGGTTGAAGAGTTGTGGCTGTGGTTGGGGGGCTGTTATTCTGGCGTATAAGATGACTTTTTAACCCAGGAAAATCTTCTCAAAAGTTGGGGGTTGTCTTATACGCCCAGTCGTCTTATACGCCGGAGTATACGGTATTTCAAACCCATACATTTTCTTATCCATTTTATATCTCTCTAACAATTGTAAATAGGCAAACCATTGAGAACTATATCCTTCCCTTATCAGTTGTTCTCTCTCTTTCATTATATATTCTCCATGTACATTTTCTAAAAGTTCTTGATAAGTTAACCATTTCTCTTTTCCAGCCATTTCTCTTCTATAAAATGCTTCTTGACTTGAGACACATAATGGTATTTTCGAGTAAAACCTTGGTTTATATCTATTCCATATCTTCAACAGAGGACGTCTTATAAAATGATTATTAAAATCCACATTAACTTTTACTTTATCATACCATAGATATCCATGCCATCCCCACTTCAGATTATGGCCCTCCAAATCCAATAGTCTTTTATTCCTCAATAATAACCATTCCTTTATCCAGACTAAACAACAGGCAGCATAATAAAGTCTCAAATTTGGTAATCCCAGTCCTCCTCTTTCTTTGGCATCTTGTAATAATTTAAATTTAACTCTTGGTTTTTTTCCCTGCCAAACAAATTTAGAAATATCTTTTTGCCATTGTTTAAAAGGTAAATCAGAGGATATTACAGGTATTGTTTGAAACAAAAACATCATTCTCGGCAATACATTCATTTTTATCACGGATATTCTGCCCATTAATGACAATTGTAATTTATCCCATTTTAACAAGTCTTTCTTAATCTCTGTCCATAGTTTTTCATAATTGTTATGAAACAACTTTGAATTTTTATTTGTCATAATAATACCTAAATATTTCAACTTTTCCTCTATTTTAAAATCTGTCTTGTCCATCAACTCTTTTTGTTCCCTTGAAGATAAAATTTTCACCAACATCTTTGTTTTTTGATTGTTGATCTTAAATCGTGCTAACGGTCCAAATTCTTTTAATTTGTCCATCAATACATTAATTCCTTCCAAAGGGTTTTCTAATACGATTATCAAATCATCAGCAAATGCTCTCAATTTGTATTCCTCTTTTTTTATCTTTATTCCCGAGATCCTTTTATCTTGCCTTATATCTCTAAGCAGCACTTCCAAGACCAAGATAAATAAAAGAGGTGATAATGGACATCCCTGTCTTGTACCCTTTTGTATTTCACATGAGTCCGTTAACCCCCCATTAACAATTATCTGTGCCCTCTGAGATGTATAAATAGATCTAATCCATTTTATAAAATTATCTCCAAAATCCATTTGTTCCAAGACCTTAAACAAAAATTTCCAATTCAAATTGTCAAATGCTTTCTCAGCAT
This sequence comes from Rhineura floridana, assembly GCF_030035675.1. Lineage (NCBI taxonomy): Eukaryota > Metazoa > Chordata > Lepidosauria > Squamata > Rhineuridae > Rhineura > Rhineura floridana. Next base: position 26,800,176 of record NC_084493.1, on the reverse strand, counting down.
CTAAAAAGATCAAAGCTGCTTGTTTATCATTTCGTTGTTCTAAGTATTCCAACACATTCAAAACATTCCTGACATTGTCACGTAATTGTCTTTTAGGTCCCCGCTTGATCTTCCTGAATAAATTGTTGCAATATTATTTTCATTCTTTCTGCCAAAATCGTTGTAAAAATTTTATAGTCATTATTCAATAAAGATATCGGCCGATAATTTTTTGTTTTGGTTAGGTCCTGCTCCTCTTTAGGTATTAATGTTATATTGGTATTTTTCCATCTGTCCGGTATCTTCCCCTCTTGCAAAATAGAATTCATTGTATACTGTAAAGGTAATAAGAGTTCCTCCTCCAAACATTTGTAATACACTGCTGATAGTCCATCCGGTCCTAGCGCCTTTCCTAATTTAATTTTACTTATAGCTTCAGATATTTCTCTTGATGTAATAGGACCATTAATAACTTGTCTCTGAAAATCTGTAATTTTAGGCAAATTCTGTTTAAATATATACTCTTCTATTTTTTCAGATGGAATTTCCTGACACTTGTACAAAGTTGAATAATATTGATGAAAAACCCTTTGGATTTTTACATTGTCTGTCAACATCTCATCTCCTTCTTGTATCTTTAAAATAAGATTTTTTTGTCGTTCTTTTCTTAATTTATATGCTAACCATTTCCCCGGTTTATTTGCAAATTCAAAAGTCCTTTGTTTAGCAAAATTTAATTTCCTTTCAATTTCTCTAACTGTCAACATTGACACTTGTTTCTGTAACATTTTAATTTGATTTATAATAGAAACTTTAGTTGGATTCTTTTTCAATTCTTCCTCTTTTTGTTTTATTTCTTCCAAGATTAATTGCATTTTCTGTTGTTTCTTCTTTTTTAATTCAGAATTACATTTAATAAAATATCCCCTCATAAATGCTTTACTTGTATCCCAAACAATATTTTCATCTGTTCCTTTATATAAATTGTGTTCAAAAAACTCTTTTAATTTCTTCTTACGTTCTTGCACTATTTTATCATTCTGTAATAAAGATTCATTTAGTCTCCATCTAAATCCAAGATTTTTTTTTTTGAAAGTCAATATCACTGGATTGTGATCCGAAAAGGTTTTTGGTAATATATCCATTTTGGAAATGTCTTTCACTAGGTTTTTAGACATCCAAATCATATCAATCCTCGAGAATGTTTTATGTCTTTCTGAAAAATAAGTAAATTCCTTTGCATTGTCATTTATATATCTCCAAGCATCCACCAATTCTAGATTTTCCATCAATTCAAAACAAATCTTCGGTAATTTACCCTGTGTTTCTTTAATATTTTTCTCAGAAAGTCTGTCCATTTTTGGTAAAATTACTCCATTCCAATCACCCATAACACACCTATGATCATATGAAAACTCTGACAATTTTTCCATAAGTCATGTGTAAAACCTTGTTTTATCTTCATTGGGGGCATAAATGCCCACTATCAAAATTTTTGTACCCTGTAAAGTAATTTCAACCCCCACAAATCTACCACTATCGTCCAATAATATCAATTTAGGAAACAATTGTGGATTAATATAAAGAACAACACCATTATTTTTTTTTTGATCCAGCCGAAATAAATTCTTCACCCAAATTTTTACAAATCAAATATTTGGAATCTTTCTTCTTGATATGAGTTTCTTGTAAACAAATTATATCCAATTTTATTTTTTTCAAATAATGAAACACTTTCTTTCTCTTCTGCGACGTATTGGCTCCATTTATATTCCAAGTTAGATATTTGTAATCCATCTTTAAGCATATATTTTAAAAAGTACCTGATGCTCCCTTTAATCCATCATCTTCCTTTCCCTCCTCTTCATGTTCCTGTTGACTTTGTTTCTCAGGAATTATATCCATGTCTTTGAATTTATCTTCTTCCATGTCTTTTGATGCTTTTCTCAGAAAGTCCCTTGCTTTTTGAACAGTATTCAATCAATATTTTTGTTGTCTGAATGTAAAAATCACTCCTTCTGGAACATCCCACCTAAATTGAATTTTACATTGTTTAAGTTTTTCTGTAAAGAAAGCATATTCTTTTCTCTTGCGTAAAAGTCTAATAGGGATTTCTTTCATCACCAGTATTTCCTTGCCATCAATTTTAAAGATATTATTGAAGTGTTGTTGTAATACCATATCTCTGGTTCTCTTTTTTACAAAATGCACAAGCACATCTCATGGGATTTTTTTCATTGTTGCATATCTTGAATTAATTCTATAAACTTTATCTATTTCAAATTCCATCAGATCTTCATTCCAATCCAAAAATTTTACCAGAGCATTAACCATTTTATCTCTGATATCTTCACTTGTTTCTTCAGGAATTGCACGAAATCTCAAACAATATTCTTTATCTCACAATTCCATCACAGCGATATGGTCCAAATTTTTTTCCAATTCCAGATTTAATATATCTGTTCTATTCTCCAAGATTTGCACCTTTCCTTTAACATTTTTTACCTCCTGTGTTACTTGCCCAATTGTGCCTTTAATCTCATCCAATTCTGTTTTGATATAATCTTTTGTATCTTTCAATTCCATCTTCATTTTATCAAATTCATCTTTAATTTCTTGTCTATCCTGTTTCATCTCTTGTTTGAGATCTTGTTTAAGATCATTAATCCCATCCATTATTTTCTGGAACATGTCTGGGGAGACAGCCCCTTCCTGTGCATCAGTTGAACCTCTTCACTCCAGGGCCTTAGCTGCTTTCCTAGTTGTCATTCTTGAAAAAAAAACCTTTAGTTTCTGCTATTAACCAATGTTCCCAAACCTAGAGGCAGTCTGTTTCTTTTTTCTCCCCAACAACAAAAGAGTTAATATTCCAGGCCTGTTAATATGATCTAGCCAGCAACAGTTCTTATCTTCTGCACGTCCAGGAATGCAAAACAAGTTTGGTTCACAGCGTCCAGCCGTCAGTAACATACACGAACAGCAGATTTGTCCAAAGAGAATAGTCCAAAAAAAAGAAAAAAAATAGTCCCAGATATATTTCCTTCAAATAATCAAATCATCTTATTGGATAAGTTGCCTCTCATCCGTTGTAATCTTTATAATTCCAAATTCAAGCCAGCTTTTTGTCATTAAGCTAAAAATTAAGTTCTTTAAATTTTCTTTCTTCTTTACTTTTATATAAAAGGAAAAAAGTGTGACTCACCCAGGTTTCTCAATTGCTGATTCGTAGACAAGTCTCTTTTACTGTAGTAATTTAAACCAAATGATAAGATTTAGACAGGAGACTCGCTCATTATAGAACATTTTTAAGAAAAAAAATGTATCGCTTTTTTTCAGCACAGCTTGCTGGAAGTCCTGACTTCGTCTTCCGCTGCTAGATAAGCCTTCTTATCTCAGGGGATTCCTGATCAATTCCAGCTATCTACAGCTCAACGAAGTTTCGTGGATAATCTCTTCGGTTCACCTTTGTCTTGGAGAACATTTACGCCAGTCAAAAATTCCTCTTGACTGGTTTTTAACTGAAAAAAGCTTCCTCTGAGACAGAGCTCACTCAGGCAACACCAGCAGAGCACTCACTTCCGGGAATTCCCAGTTCCCAGGATTCTTGAGGGGAAGTCATGGGCTTTAAACATGCCTTAAATGTGCTTTTAATGTATGGTGTGTAATCAGCCTAAGTATTTTTGTTGCTGTTTTACCATTCTTTCGTATTGTGTGCTGTGTTATTAGCCCTTTTTGTATTCTGTTTGTAATGAGACTCCTCTGTAGGGTTTCACATTCACATGTTCTAGAAGTCTTGTGAATTAGGATCTTTAGACATTGGCAATAGTGTGTCTTGGCAGATTTACCCTGTAACTTACACTCACACAGGTTTTAAACATGGGGATATTTATTGAGCATATACACACAGAATCTTAACACTTCAATGGCGAATAGCTCAGTAACAGTACATATGCATTGACATCAGTGGGGATAGCTCAGTAACAATATGTGTGAGGGAATTAGCTAAATAAACCTAATTATAACTAAATTCACATACATACTCAAAATACACACACACAAAGGAGCAAGCACACAAGACATAAGGGGAGATGGGGGGGAGTTGAGTTCAGCACAACTGAGGAAGGCACACTAGCCTGCCCTTTCTCTCTGGACTCACTTTGCAGACTAGGCCTCAGTCATGCTCAGCAGGGCAGGCAAGACCAGAATATGGCTTCTGAAACAGTCACACAGTGTCAAAGATAGAGGGAGCAGATGTGGAGGCTACAATTTGTAGGGAAAGGACCTCCAGGAGACAGGATAGAGAGCAAGATACACCTTTCCCAGCCCTGAAAGGCAATCTAGAAATAGAACTGGAGCATGTTGAGACTCCTGGGTCATGCAGGGAAACAGCAAATGCAGCAGGCAGGTCCTGAAATGGTTTCTTGGATCTCTGCTTTGGCTAGCAAAGGTCCAGAGCAAAGCAGTAAAAGTAGTGGAGCCCTGAAAAGGGCTTTTGAAGCAACTTCAGCAAGCAGGGACCTCTGTTTCAGCAGGCAGTGGTCCAGAAAATGAAGGAAAAGCAGGGAAGAGCCAGACCTGTCGGTTCTGGCTGGCTAAGTGATTCAGCAGGCGCTTTCAGGTAGAGTGATATTCAGCAGAGTGGGCGACCAAGACCCAGAACCCAGAACAATGATTCAGCAGGTGATTTCACAGTGGGACTGTGCAACCAGAAACCAGAACATGGCACTAGGAGTCCAGTTTTTATACCTTTCTGGACAAAAGCCTCCAAGGAGAATGCAGAATAGATTGGATCAGGCAGGTATCCTTAATTTCAGTACCTATGATGAGTGGTATGGTCAGGGAAATGGGCTTTTCTTTTGTGAAGACAGGTAGTGGCATTCACCTTTTAGGTAGCTTGATAAGATTTGAACAATGGGCTCCTCTCTTGAGGGCCAAGCTTTTACAATTGCTTTTGGGATTGCATTGATTGGATTGCCAAAGGTTATGTCCTGTGCGTATGACTGGTAACATCCTCTCGGTTGAAACAATAGACTTAACTTTTTCAGCTATTTTTTCCATCGTGTCTCGAGCAGCTTTTTTGCAAAACGAACCAAACTGAAGCCATTTTACAAATCATATAGGCCATGTTGGGGTGGAGTGTCTTTCAGGTTTATAGGCTCGCAGCCAGCCTGCCAATAGCCCTAGATTCAATGTTGAAGAGTGGTACAGATTTTTTAAAAAATAATAATAGGTAAGTTGTAAATCCCATTGAGTTCATGAATAAGTTATGGCTAAACATCCTCATGATCGCAAAGTCTGTGAGTATATTGGTAAGAAAATAAGTACACACCAGAAAGTGTCTTGCAGCTCCTTAAAGCACAGGTGGGGAACTGCCAGGCTAAGGGCCAAATCCAGCCCTTGGAGGATTCCTATCTGACCGCGCTTCCTTAGCCTCACCTCCTCCTTAGTCATCAGCCTCCATGCTGGTTGTGGAGGGAAGGGCTTTTCTTCCCAGTCAACATGGACATTTAGCAAATTGCAGGTGCAGGGACTTAATCTGGATTGGGGCCCTGATTTGAGGAGACAGGGGGCTTTAACCCTTTGCCCTCCACCTTGGTTCCTATCTGGACTGGACACCTGCAATTTGCGTGGGAGGAAAGCTCCCATTTGCTCTCCAATACAAACTACAGGTGTGGATTCCCCCCAATCTGGATAGGACCACTGGGGAGGGTGGGAGAGACTCGGGGGGGGGGAGAGACAGCTAAAGTTCACTGCCCTCCCGCCATCCCAGAGCCTGCAGTTTGCATTTGAGAAGAAGAAACAACTTCCTTAAAGATTAAAACATATGCAGTGCTATCCTATGGATGTTAAGAGAGAGAAGGGGATAATGGGGATGCCATGGTTTTAGGTTGCTATTTGTTACAGAAAAACAAAATTGGCCAGTCTTATTTATGGATCCCATTCACCAAGTCTAATTTGATCTTTTCTAGTGGCCATTGCACAGAATCATGTGGTGGTATTTATCTATTTATCAAATAAATACATCTGATCCTTCCCTGCAGGGGTGGTGGACAGATTAAGATGGTCTGACCCTGGAGCCGAATGGAATCCACAAGATTCCTGAATGCCCTGGGGGAGTTCCCAGAGCAGGTGACCCTGTTGAAGCCCTTCTCACAATGTGGAACAGCGAGTCGTGTTGGGCTCTTGACACAGTTGCCCCTGAGCGCCCTCTCCAGCATTGTGGAGCCCGGTTTGCACCTTGGTATACCAGTGAGCTAAGGGCAATGAAACAGACTGGATGATGGCTAGAGCGCAAGTGGCGAAAGACGTGCTGTGAGGCTGATCAGGCATGAGTAAAACATCATAACCATGCCTACTGTGTGGCAGTGAGGGCAGCAAAGAAGGCCCACTCTCTGCCTCCTTTGCATCTTCAAGTAGCCGTCCAGTGGAGCTTTTCCATATTGTCAGGGGTCTGTTGACATCAACTCTAGGAAATGGAGTTTTAGACCCTTCGGAGGCCCACTGTGGATTGTTTGGAAGGCACTTTGAGGGTAAAGTTGCTTGCCTCTGTAGAAGTCTTGATGCCCCATCCACATCTACTGTAGTCCGCAATGAGGTGTCCAGTGCAATGTCTGCTGCAACTTCTTGGGAACGGTTTCAGTTGATGCGGCCTGATGACGTAGACAAGGTGCTTGCGATGATGTGGCCAGCAACTTGTCCTCTCGACCCTTGCCCTTCTTGGTTTATTAATGCTTGCTGAAGGGGTTGACCAATTGGATCCAGGGAGTGGTCAATGCATCATTGTGGGAGGGAGTGGTTCCAGCCACCTTGAAAGAGGGGGTGATCTGACCACTCCTGAAAAAGCCCACCCTGGACCCATTGGTTTGTGACAACTACCAACCGGTTGCTTTTTAGGGAAGGTGATTGAGAGGGTTGTGGCACAGCAATTGGATGGAACAGATTATCTTGACTCATCCCAGTCTGGGTTTAGGCCTGGTTATGGGACTGAATGGGCCTTAGTCGCCCTGATGGATAACCTTTATCGGGAGAAGGACTGGGGGAGTGCGACCCTGTTATTCTTACTTGATCTCTCAGGAGCTTTTGATACCATTGACCATGATATCCTTCTGAGCTGACTTGGTGAGATGGGTATTGGAGGCACTGTTTTACAGTGGTTCCGATCCTATCTTCAAGGTTGCTCTCAAAGAATAGCATTGGGTGACTGTCTTTCGGCCCCCTGGCAGTTGTGCCCTGGGGTGCCGCAGGGTACCATCTTGTCCCCCAGTGCTGTTTAACATCTATATGAATCCCTTGGGAACGGTCATCAGGAGATTTGGGGCGAGGTGTCAGCAGTATGCTGACAATACCCAGCTCTATTTCTCTGTAACATCTGAATTGGGAGAGGCCATGCAAGCCCTGGACCGCTGCCTGGATTCAGTGGTGGGCTGGATGAGGGCTAATAAACTGAGTCTGAATCCTAGCAAGATGGAGGCACTATGGGTTGGTGGTTCCTGAGTTCAGATAATTGGTCAGTTGCCTTTGGATGGGGTTGTACTCCCTCTGAAAGAGTAGGTCCGTAGTCTGGGGGTGCTCCTGGATCCATCTTTGTTGCTAGAGGCCCAGGTGGCCTCCGTGGCTAGGAGTGCCTTTTACCAGCTTCAGCTGATAAGACAGCTGCGGCCATTTCTGGACCGGGATAGTCTGACCACTGGTAACCTCTAGGCTGGATTACTGTAATGTGCTCTATGTGAGGCTGCCCTTGAGATTGGTCCAAAAGTTGCAGCTGGTGCAAAATGCAGCGGCAAGACTGGTCACTGGGGCAGGGTATTGCCAACATGTCACCACACTGCTGTAAGAATTGCACTGGCTACCCATTTGCTACTGGGCCAAGTTCAAGGTTATAGTTTTGGTGTACAAAGCCGTATACAGCTTGAGACCAGGATACCTGAAAGACCGTCTTATTCCTTATATACACAGTTGGTCACTGCGTTCTGCAGGTGAGGGCCTCCTGCAGATATCATCTTATCAGGAGGTCTGTTCTGCACAGACCTACCCTGTGGAATTCCCTCCCCTTAAATATTAGGCAGGCGCCATCTCTGTTATCTTTTCGACACCTTTTGAAGACTTTCCTCTTTCAACAAGCCTTTTAAGTTGAGACCTATCCCAGTCTGAGTCTGTGTTGGAATTGCTTTTTAATATGTTTTTTTAAAAAACCTTTTTTAAAAATAATTTTAAAACCCTTTTTTAAAGATGTCTTTAAAGCTTTTAAAAATGTTTTAAAGTTGTTTTGTTTTAATGTATTTTAAGGCCTGTTTTCATGATGTTTTAAAGTGTTTTTAGTGCTTTTGTTTGCCGCTCTGGGCTTCTGCTTGGAGGAACAGTGGGATATAAACCAAATAATAAATAAATAAATAAATAAATAAATAAATGTGCCACGTGGTGGTAATGGCCACTAGCTTTGTGCCAAATACATTTTATTTATTCATTAATTATTCCAGAGCATTTTTGTTCTGCTCTTCAGTCAGAGACTCCCAAGCAGTTTTCAAAAGACAAGTGAAAGCAGTAACAAACAAAACAGCCCCTGCCTGCAAGGTTACAGTCTAAACATTCCATAAATTAATTTCCATAAAAATGTATGTATGAAAAAATATGAAAAAGCTTTTATCTTTTGTCTGTCCTGGGGAGAGGGGGGGGAATCTATCCGCTTTCTTTATACCATGAAATAGCCCTTAAGGGCACAGAAGACCCTTCTCCCTGCTTTATGTTTTTATTCCTGAACTGCAAAAGGTCCTGAAAAAGAAGGCACAGCATCCATTCTTCCCCGTCAAAAGAAGGAGCCTTTATATGAGCTCATTCTGCCCTCCGGTGGGTATAAAATACTTGCTGTAGGAAAAACACAGTAATACTTCAGTTAAGGAGGAAGCTCTTTTTTAAGGAAGGTTGTTTTTAAAGGTGAAACTGACTAGCTTTGCTTTGCTATGGATAAATTTTCAAGCCTGTGCCTTTGCTTTAAGGTGAAACTGACTACCCTGTGTCTTTGCTTTGGATTAAAGAGATCACTTGATTTTTCCCCAGGGCTGGGGAGGGAAGGATCCAATATGAGGGGGAGTGCGAGTGAGTGGGTACTGGGTACCCTTTAAAGCCCCTGTTGAAGCTGCCCCTACTATCTATGAGCGGGTGTAGGAACCTATCCCTATTCTTTCCATTTTATTCCTACCTCTGGTACCAAAGTTTCTGTTAAAGAAGTAATGTCCAGGAACACATCTACTTTGTTAACTGATGTGTTACTGTATGCTAAAAGACTCCCTGCTCAGTGGTTGAGCACCTACTTTGTTTGCATGCATAAAAGTCTCAAGGTTTAATCCCTGGCACCTCAAGGCCTCTCTCTCTGGTCCTCTGAACCGTCCCCAGATCATGCCACCAGGTCTTATCTGCCCTGCTCCATACCTTTCTCAAGTGATTTTGGCTGGTTGGAATGTGTCCTTAGACTGTGATAATGCCTTGGGCTTGCCTGGATGGAGAGATGGGGGGGTGTTGTACGTAGGAACCAGTGACCTTTTCTGTGGCTCCATGTTGAAAAGTAAGAGTCACATTTATTGCCTCATCTACTTTGGCCTCTGGCCCCACCCAATATCAACATGAAATCCCTGGAAGGTTGCCCAAGAGGGAATGCTGCCCTTGGGATGCTAAAGGTTTTCCACACCCGAATTAAAGGATCTGCAGCAGCAGGTAGGAAAGATCTCCATCTGAGAACTTGCAAAATGACTGCCAGCCAGAGGATGGACACAACACTGGGCAAGATGATGATAAAGTATTCAGTTTATATTGTTGGGTGCCACCCCAATCTCCGAGCGGTCAGAGATTTCCAGGGGTCCCTGTGCTCACCCAGGGTTTGGTTTCCTTGGAAAGAAGGTCAGCAGAGACTGTGGTGTCTTTATGAAATATGGTTTACATAAGTAAACACACATTCCAACCTGAGCTTAGGATGGAGGGATTCAAGGCATCAGCATTCCAATATCCAGCTTTTCCATCAGGGTTACAGGAGGCACCCTAAAGCCCTGGTGCAGAGAGCCAGTCTCTCTGCCTGCTTACAGTTCCCAGCCTTCTCTGGCACACTCACTACACAAGCCTCTCCTAGGCCATTTTGTTTCAATGACAAAAGGATCTCCCTGGCCTATTCACCAGTTGATGGGCACCTGATAGACCCATTAACCCACCTGGCCACTCTATTAGATTAACAAAATAAACTCATCTGACCAGCACAGTGGGGTTCTCACCCCCAGGCGCAGGATTCCAAATCAGAGGCTGGAAGGGGACTCACAGAAATCATCTATCTCGACCCCAAACCCATAACAATATCCTGCCCTTCCTCCCAGAGGGGGCCTCCCAAAGATAGAGACATCTTCCCTGACATATGGCTTGCCCACTACTATAATGCAGCAGTGTCACGCAGACCTGTAGGAAAGTGTTGGGCAGGGCAATAGCCAGAGTGGGGTGGAGAAACCTGCCCCCTTCAGCGATAATCCACTTGCCTTCCTTGTGTTGGAATAAATAACAGTCTTTAATATCCACTGTACTGAAAGAAAAAGAGCCACTATAGGGTTAATGTACCTAGGCCTAAAAACAGAGAGTGGCCTTCCTGAGTTCTAAGTTTAGTTTCTTTCCCCCCTTTCTTCTTTGATTCTGCTGTAACAAGTAATGGCAGAGGTTGTTAAGTAAAGCCCGCAGAGCTTGGAAAAGTTACTTTTTAAAACTACAACACCCATCAGCCCCGGCCAGCATGGCCACTGGATTGGGCTGATGGGAGTTGTAGTTCAAAAAAGTAACTTTTCCAAGCTCTAAAGGTCCAGTTTAAATCTTATAGCCGAATTGGTTTTCCTTGAGGTGAGACAAAGAACCTACTCTGCAACACCTTGACGTTTCAGCTCTCCAAAAAATAATAAAAAATGAAGCCTCTAGCACTTTACTTGAGTAAATATAAGAGAAAGGCTATAGGCAGTATTCTACCCAATTGCTCACGAAGCCTACCATATTTACACTGACTGGCAGCAGCTCTCCTGGGATTCAGTCAGCAGCCCTACCTAGCCCTACCTGGGACTGACCTAGGGATGGTAAGTTCTGTCAGTTTCAGTTCTTTCGGTTTCTCATTTTTCCAACCTTAAACTCAGTTCTCCACATTTCTGCAGCAATTTGCGAAATTTTAAAAAACAAATTCTCATGAAAATTCTCCAGCACTTAAGTGCAAATTTCTTCTAACAGACACATTTTGTAGGCGGTTTTGACTAATGTACACATTTTTTCAAGCAATTTCTGCTCATATTATGCACTTTTTATGCTGCTTTCACATATATTCATTTTTATGCACACTTTCCCCTAATGTATGCATTTTTGTAAACATTGTTGGGTTGGCAAACTCTATCACAAAATTCAAATAAATGTGAATTTCGAAGGATGGCTGTGTTTCATTTCTCACATTGTTTCAGAAAGTGCAAATTGGATAGCTTCAGCTTGAAAGGTAAACTGAATCAAATTCCTTGCCCATCCCTAGATTGAACTTGGGACTTTTTGCATGCAAAGCATGTGCTCTGCCACTAAGCTATGGTCCCTTCCAGAAGAAATGTTTTTTTAAAAAACTTTTAAAGTCCATTCTAGGACTACAGCTGAACATCAAAAAGACTAAAGTAATGACAACAGAAGATTTATGTAACATTAAAGTTGACAACGAGGATTTAAGATAATTTAAGATATGCAGACCATACCATACTCTTAGCAGAAACCAGTAATGATTTGAAATGATTGCTGTTGGTAGTTAAAAAGGAAAGCAGAAAAGAAGGACTACAGGTGAACGTCAAAAAGACAAAAGTAATGACAACAGAAGATTTATGTAGCATTAAAGTTGACAATGAGGACATTGAACTTGTCAAGGATTATCAATACCTTGGCACAGTCATTAACCAAAATGGAGATAATAGTCAAGAAATGAGAAGAAGGCTAGGACTGGGGAGGGCAGCTATGAGAGAACTAGAAAAGGTCCCCCAATGCAAAGATGTATCCCTGAACACTAAAGTCAGGATCATTCAGACCATGGTATTCCCGATCTCTATGTATGGATGTGAAAGTTGGACAGTGAAATAAGCGAATAAGAGTAGAAAAAGAGGGAGACCAAACAAGAGATGGATTGATTCCATAAAGGAAGCCACAGACCTGAACTTACAAGATCTGAACAGGGTGCTTCACGACAGATGCTGTTGGAGGTCGCTGATTCATAGGGTTGCCATAAGTCGTAATCGACTAGAAGGGACATAACAACAACAAAGTGCATTCTAATTGTTAGTTTTTTACATTCAGATAACATTCTTTTCTCTGTATTGCACCACTTAAGAACTCCAGGCAAGGTTTCACATGGCTAAATCCTCCATACAATAAATACATTCCTGCATAGAAAAATATGTACAGGAATTGTACATGGGCAGGAATTGTTTTTATATGGTGGAGCATCTGAGCATGTGAGCTCTCTCCTACAGTCTGAAGGTGCACAGTCAAGACACACACTTACCTCCTCCTCCTCCTCTACTGCTTGTAAGAAGTAGGCCTCAGCAGGCACAACCTGGAAGGCACTCTGGTGTAAGGCTCAGGGGAGACCCACCAACACCAAGCAGCAGCATCAAGGTACCTGTGGGACATCTTTTGCAGGGCCAGAGTCTGGGATCCTGTGCCTTGAATCCCACACCACCTGTGCCTGCCAAATCTTACTCAGGTACAACCCCGCATTCCAACAATTCCTAGCTCAAATGTGTTTTCAGTTGTAGTGAATATCTGAATTAGGTTGTGCAAACAAACTTGGACCTTGAGCAGTAAGTAAAAAAACAATGCAGCTGAAATTGTGCTTCGTGAAGGAAGATCTTCCTCCCAAAAGCACATTGGAAAAAACCTCTTAGCAGTTTCCATTGTTTTACAAGGCTCTCTGTGAGAGAAAGAGAGCACGTGCTCACTCACACCCACACCAGCTGCTAAGGATGTAGGAAAAAGACTTTTCCAGATGTAAAAGAGGAGCCTTAATTGATCTAATGAACCTCATGCTAAGATTATCTGACCACCATAACATAATATTCTCCAGTGAGCTCATTTGTTGGCTTTGCAGTTGTTGGGAGAAACAGCCATTATTTGTTGTACTAGAGTAGCATAAAATGTATCTTTATTAGGATCAACTGAAAAATCACAAAGTAATGAGGAAGTTTTGAAGCATCACAGAACTGTCCCTCAGGCTGGATCTATTTTTTTAAAAAATGAGTTTTCATTTGCAAATTTAACAAAGAAGAAAAACAAAATAATGAAATTATATACGAAAGAAATAGAATGAATAAATAAATCACCACCAGGATAAAACAAGCATTAGTACATCCATATTAAGGTCAACATATAAGCTCTCCAGATGTCCAACTAGGGACCCATATGAAATAGATGTCTATAAAAAATATGTTCAAATGTAGCCAGGGTAGGGGGGTCCTCAGATCATTGCATAATAGATGGTGGGTTTTTATCCTTCCAGGCCCTGTAATATAAGTCTCTTGGCAACCATAAGAGCTCTCAAAACCTATTTTTGCTGTCCTGCCGTAAATCTCCATACTGCAGGAATCTAATTTAAATGTACATGAACATCTGCAAAGATCAAGGATGCTGCCAATAAAAAATTGATACACACAGCAACCTTGGCCCAGAACTAGGACTGAGGGGGCCCTTGTGTGATGACAGGCCCCCGGCAGATGCAGTTATAGCCACCATCTTAGTTGTCCCCAAATACAAAGCTCCAGAAATTATGTTGTTCCAGGGCACTGTGGATAAAAAGGTGAAGAGAATAAAATATTGTTGGCAAAGAACAGGTTGAACAGGACTTCCAAAATGCTTATCAGCAGCGTCTTCTTTTCTTCTTATCCCTTCCAGCTTTTTGTTTAACATCAGACTGAAGGAAAATTTGGCGAAACTAGAAAGTTTGTGACCCTGATAAAGTAAGAATGGGAAACTTTTCCAGCCATTCCCTTCTGAGCAAACATCTGTGGGCCACATGGCAGTGGTGGGCAGGGCCAGAGGCAAAGGCATGCACAAAATGGACATATTGGTGAAAATAACATTAAAAGGGCATTACAGAGGTGTCACTAGGCGGGTGCGGGAGGTGCGGACTGCACCTGGGTGACACCATGAGAGGGGTGACACCCAGAGCCGCCGCGGGGGCTCCCATCTGGCTGGCACAGAACCCAGGAGTGCGCGAAACCTGTGCAAAGGCACCCGGAGCCCAGACCGGAGAGGAAGCGAGGGACGTGTGAAGGAGAAGCAGTCCCAGGAGGAGGAGGAGATCTGTCAGGAGGAGGCTCCACCCCGAGCAGATGGCTGCCTGCCGGGTCCCTCAGCGCCCCAACGTGGTGGGCCAAAGTCAGGCTCCAGGCGAGTGGGCGGGTGAGCCCCTCCCCGTGGTGGGCTGCGGCTGGGCGGGGCTCAGGGGAACGTCCTTGCCGGCCTGCCACCAGCTCGGAGCCACCGACTGGGGCATCCCGGCAGCCAATCAGTGCAGCTGTCAGGCCCCACACTGGGTGACACCAAGCCTAGTGACGCCACTGGGGCATTATATTATGAGAAACTGTTGCAAAAAAGTGAACATTAGTCAAAACCTACATGCAAAAAATGTTTTTATTAGGAGAATTTTGCACTAAATTGCTGAAGAATTATCATGAGGATTTTTTTAAAAAAAAAATCGCATATTGCTGCAGAAATGTGATGAACTGGATTTAAGATTTAAGAAAAATAAAGAACAGAGAGAACCAAAACTGACGGATCATTCCATCCCTAATAGGTTGAGCCAGAGGGTGGTGAGAGGGGAGTCTCATGCTGGAGCCTTGTGATTGTTTGAGAGAAATGTACTTTTTACATACAGATTGTAAACTGGAAATTAACAATGCAGTTCTGTACATGTTGCAAGCCTATACATGTTGTGAGAGTGCTGTTGCGCTCCTGTCCTGCTTGTGGGCTACCCAGAGGCATCTGGCTGGCAACTGTGAGAACAGGCTGCTGATGGGCCTTTCGTCTGATCCAGAGGAGCATTTCTTATCTTCTTACCTTTATTGAGAAGAAGGACTCAGGATTGAGAAGAAGGACTCCAGTGACTCAGGAGGGTTCACTCCCAGTTAAGTGGGTATAGAACCCAGCCCAAAATAAGGTTGTACATCCTAAGTATAGTTACTTGATGTTGTACAGACAATACAGAGCTATAAGGACCAGTGATCTGACTCAGTTTGAGCAGTAGTGTAGTGGCAAATCCAGAAGTGCAGGGTCCCTTCATGATGGTCACACCATGCCTCCCTCACAGCCACATCCCCAGAATTCACTGTCTCTTCTGCAATTACAGAATTATAGAACCAGAATAAAATTGCTGCAAGCATAGGCTTCCTCCCACCTCAGTCTCTCCCTCCGGAAGCGAAATATTTCCAGAAGCATTTTGATTTTAAGAATTCTGAAATGAAGCCAAGTGTGGGACTAGGACTTGGGAGACCAAGGTACTTTGCCATGAAGCTCACTTCTCACTTACTCGAGGAGCCAATCAGCATGAAAGGGGAGGCGTGTGTTAGCTACTGAAAAGTCTTCTCAAAGACTGACTCACCTCCTTTCACTCTGATTGGCTCCTATCAGCACAAAAGGACAAGGAAGTATGTTGTTACCCAAGTGAGAAGACTCTTCTCAGTGCCTAACATGGTCCCCTTTCATACTGATTGGCCCA